>NC_090024.1:78566985-78874610 GCF_037176765.1 Anolis sagrei
GACACATCATAATTCTTACAAACGCACCAGTGTTTCTGAAAATTTTACAAATTATCTTCTAGTACAACACGCATGGTAAAAGTGCAGGTCACAAACTGATCATATCCTCCACAAAGCTGTTTCTGCAGGTTTGACCATTCCAAGTCCTGTGGAGTACTATTTTTCTAGTCGTATAAAAACGGCTTTCCTCTTCTCATACCTTTTCACCTTTCCAGAAGGGATCAATGATCCCTTCTGGAAATATCCAGGTATTTCAATTCACTCAATTCCACAAACAGAATTAAACTTCTGGCTACTTCTAATAGTAATGAATGTAAATGCACTTGCACATCTGTATTTCAGTTTTACATTATTTTCACCTAATTCCTAATATTAAGACTGTGTGTATTGGAGAAGGTTCTACTCATAACCATGTTAATAACAAAATGGACACCGAAGAACAATATCTTTAAAATTATCACAAAGCTCTAAAACCTGCTCTCGGTCCCACCACCTTCACAGGTGCAATTGGTGGAATGAGAGACAGGGCCTTCTCAGTGGTGGCCCCTCAACTGTGGAACTCCCTCTGCAATGAGATTAGATCGCCCCCCTCCTTCTTAGCATTTAGGAAACATCTTAAGACTTGGTTATTTAAGCAGGCATTAGGTGAATGATAGAAATATGGAAATATGGAAGCAGCTGAAGATGCTCCAGGATCAATGCAAGGTCTAAAGGTTTTATGTTGGGTCTGTGATTGTTGTTACAGTTTTATAGTTTTAATGGTTTTGATCTATTGTCATATGTTGTCGATTTGATATGTGATGTTTTATACATGTATCTCCCCAAAGGGACTCTGGGCAGATTACAGAACAAATATACAGCAATCATTCAATGCTGTTATACAATTAACAGGACAGCCAATACATAAACAGAGGTAAAGGCTTTTCTCATCTTTTCTATTTTCGACATCTGGATGCTGTGTTCAACTCCAGCCATGGGATGGGGGGGGGGGGTTGCTGTTACATAATCTTCCATGCTGAGGAGCTTCGTTAGATGTCCTTCCGATCAAATCACCGGCACATCCTTATGGGCACATTTTATTACCTCCCCTCTTAAAGCAGTACCTATTTACTCACATCTTTGTTTTTGATCTGCTAGGTGGGCAGGGAGCTGAGGCTGACAGCAGGTGCTCACCCCAACCCAGGCTTGAATTGCCAACCCTTCGATTGGCAGGATTTTCTGTGGCTTAGCGGTTTAACCCGCTGTGCTTAGCCCAGCCCCTAAGTTATAATAAGTTAAAAGCAGTACAAGATCAGAATACAAATCTACAATTGAAAGCAATTAAACACATAGTAAATCAAAACATTAAACATTTAAAATATTAAAATTTGCTTTAAAAATTGCATAAGAATCCTTTAAAAACCTTCAAAATAGTACCACACATCACAAGAGATACGTCTTGTGATGTGTGGTACTTTAAATCTTTAAGTGCATAATAACACTCTATTGTATCAACTTGATAGATTTATACTGGGGTCAAAGTCACTCAGCTTTGGTTATTAACCAACACTGCTATAGTTGAAATCCATATGCATAGCTAAAGAGATAGACCCCAGTGACCAAGCTGAAGCTCTGGAAGACAGCTGGCTCTATTAATTTTATATTCTGTGGAAGAAGAAGGATATTATGAAGAATTCCCATGGATCTAGAGGCCGAATAAAAAGTTTAAAAGAAATGCCAACATCTGCAATGGCAAAAAGTGAAGGGTTCTGCAGTCACCAGACCTTTATTATATCTGGATCCATCCTTTATTTCACTATTTGCTTTCTATGCCATACTTTGTTCCAAAGCAAATACATAGCAGTTCATTCATCCTGCTGCCCTATGAGCATACTAGACAGTGTATTCTGTGAGGATATAAATACACCACAGTCAAAGGAGACAGGCCTGTTGGCTACTATCCTTCAATCTGCTTCAATTGGTTCGTTGATCTTATTCAAGTGTTGGGGGAGATCAAATCTGACAGGGTTGAAGGGAATGGTGCCTTCAGACTTCAGAGAGGAATATTGCTCCTCTAGGTCTTCTGACAGATATCAGCATCCTCCTTTTAAGCTGTTACTTTGGCCTATAAGCCAGCTGGCTTCATCGTAAGACAAACTTGGCAACTCTCGAGGCATCAAAAGCCTGTGTGAGTTTAGTACGGTATGATTTATAGCCCTCTTTATCGTACAGTATGTGCAGAAGCCAAAAGTATGTAATCCCCTCTTGGAAAGCAAGAATTCAATACTTTTTTCCAAAGTAATAACCAGCATGAGGCAACTGGCCCCTGTGCCCCTGGGATGGAATTATGTTTTGGCAATGATTCCTTTTCCTTTTGGGGCTGACAGTTCTGGAGGGGTTTCAGACTGTTCCATGACTGCCTGCCATGAACAAACACTGGAAAGAAAGCATTTATTTCTATCCACTTCTATCTGAAAGGCTCAGAGAGACTCCGAGCACATAGAGCACTCAGAATATCCCATTCATTGTTGCTTTTCAGTCCCCGGTTCATCCAAATTAGGGATCTAGGAGGGAATGCTCAACTTTTGGTGGCTTCCATGTCAAACTGCTCTGGGTTTTACCCATCCTGTTCAAGCCATCCTTGTCACAAATGGATTCAGCACTATGGACAGCTTCTTTAAAGTTCAGACTAAAATCCAAATCTATATTCCCATACTGGGGAAAAAGCAGAATTTACATGAGAGACAGAGACAGAGAGAAATTGCTAGTTCTTTGGCATAGAAGCTACCCTTCTCAGTCATCCACTTTCTCTATCTTATCCAAATTAGTAAAACCTGTGGGGCAGCCATGGTTTTTCACAGGCACTTACTACTCCCTCAAAAAGTTTTAGAATTTCATAAGTCACTCACTGCTTTTAATATATTCAAGTATCCAGCATTCTGGAGTCCCCGGTGGTGCTGCTGAACATTCTGACAGAAAGGTTGCAGGTTTGAATCCAGGGAGCGGAGTGAGCTCCCGCTATTAGCCCCAGCTTCCGCCAACCTAGCAGTTGAAAACATGCAAATGTGAGTAGATCAATAGGTACTGCTCCGGCAGTAAGGTAATGGCACTCCATGCAGTCATGCTGGCCACATGACCTTGGAGGTGTCTATGGACAATTCCGGCTCTTCAGCTTAAAAATGCAGATGAGCACCTACCCCCAGAGTCAGACACAACTAGACTTAATGTCAGGGAAAAACCTTACCTACCTTTACCTATCCAGCATTCCTCATTTCCAAATGCATTTTTTCTACCTGAGGCAAAAGAGAAGATAATGCTCTCCCTTCATTCCATGGATAGAAGGTCCTGAGCAGGCTATCTAAGTTCACTCTGCCTAATGATCAAGCCAGCCTACTGTGCATGCATTTAAATTCCAAGTTAAAATTTCAATATCATCTTCAGGTATCATACAAGAAACCATTGGCCTTCTCTGCTTATAATGTATGACAGTACTTCCAATGTGTTATCTGTGATTACTTAATTCAAAACCAGCTGTTTTCCTTCTCACTCACTGTGAGATATTATCATGCTTTCTGATTCAGAATTAAGATGTTATACCAGGTGGGTGGAGCTATGCTGTTTATAACAGAGAAACAAAGGAAAGCCTACATTTGTTTTCCCATTTAGCCATGAATCCCAGTGAGGACTTGATCTTGTCACTCTTTTCTCAGCCTAAGTGACCCAAAAAGGTTGATATCAAGATAGCATGAAAGAGAGAGTTGTGCATGCTGTCCTGAAGACATTTGGAAGACTGCTGTATAGAAATGTAATGAAGACACTATGACCCTCTTATCCATGGACCCAATATACATGGTTCCACTTACATAAACCAAAAAAACATTTCTCCTGAAAATGTTTGCCAACGTCTCTAGGTGCTGCAGTGCTATCTGTTGGTATGCCTCAGGCTGAGCAAATACAAAATGTAGGGTTGAAATAGTTTCAAATGTCTACAACGGGTCTTGGAATGTATCCCCTGTGGATGTCTGGATTGCATTGTACATACAATAGATAATAAATTTAACCATGTACAATATTCCTTTTTTTCTTTTCTCCACATTTGTCCCATGGTTTGTTTTTTTGTCTGAAAGCACTGTTTTTCTTATAAATTGCTGCAAATTGATTTCTCCTTTGGGTTAGTTATAGGTTATAAAGGGGTCATTTATTTATTTAAAGTGATTGCTACGTTTGTAATTCAGTTGATTCTGCTAAATTTAATATATATAATTTCCATGTGCTTTTCATTATTTAAGGACACCAGAAAGCAGCTTCTGGATCCAATCAAAGATTCCCTGTTGACTTACAGCAACCTCATGAATTTAATAGGCTTTTCTTAGGCAAGGAATGCTCAGTAGGCTTGGTTGATCCAAAAAAAAAATGGTTCAAAACTTATTTCGGATGTAGGCGATACTGGTGGTTTGATTCTAAAGTCACTACCAATTTAAAAATTAAATAAAAACTTTCCGAAACTTCCGAAACTTCCAAATCGATTCGTTAATGGTAGACATGCATGCGCAGTAGGAAAAAAACAGCACTGGCACTGGCAAAACTTCAGGGGATTCCCCTACCTCATTTTTAGACCAATCTTGATGAAACTTGCCATAGTGGTAGAACATATGGACCGCTGTTAGCTCACCAATTTTCATAACCTTTGACTTATCCATGCATTTTTGAAGAATTTTCAAAGTTTTTATAAAAAAACCTTTTTAATAATAAAGAAAATCTGTTCCTGGTTTGAAAGTGTTATTTCCTGCTTCATTGGGTGGTCTTTACTTTGAAAGTAGTTGTTCTCCAGAAACTTTGTTTGTGTGGCACAAACTGTGTTAAATTGCTGGAGAACAGATATCACAGTACAGACTTCATCAAGGGACATCTAGACTGACCCCCAAACTCTCCTGACATCCATTTGCTTCCTCTACCGAGTTGGAGGGGACCCTCAAGACACATCTATCAATTTTTTTCCTTTTTGCAGATGCAATTAATCATTTTATTTTATCATTACTTACTGACACAAAGGGCTGGCAGTGGCTGGTTGTGGCTGGCATCCTCAGTGCCTTGTTCATGGCAATCATGCCAAAGTGAAATGATTGGTTTTTAAGCAGTTTCTCTTGGCTTTGCAAAAGTTGCTTATTGCTTTGCTGCCTTCTTTAGACACCTTTGTAGATTCAATCAGTTTATTTTATATTTAGATGAAGATCGCTACAATAGCTATAGGGGAGGGGTCCTTCAGCCATTTTAGCTAATGAACAGCAAGGCAGTGTGGGAAATGTAGTTTAACAGCAGGGCCATTTGCAATCTCTACCATTGGGGGCCTGGCCTTCACAAATTACAACAATGGCTGTGCTTATCCATGCCCACTTCATCCCTCCCTTGCATCGCCAGGGAGGGAAAGGATGAGATTTTAAAACTTTTTAGGCTTTTCCAAAGTTGCTTAATGGTTCTGAAAATTAAAATAACCTTGGGAGACATCTAAACATTATGGAATATTTCTGGAAAAAAAGGTTACTGGTTCAAATTTGGATTTGCCCCTCCCGCCTTTTCTGCATGGTTCAAAACTGCTTCGGAAGTCAAAAGTGCTTGATCCATAGAAGTCAAAAGTCAGAAGTTTTTTACGAGTTTCAGGCTCTTCTGAATGAACCTATCCAACCCTAATGCTCAGAGGTGGTTTTGCCAGTTTCTTTATCTGAAATAGAACTTACAGCACTCATTGGTGATCTCCCAACCAAATATTAAGGAGAGCTAATCCTGCTTAACTTCCAAGATGAGATGGGATTTAGTATCCTTAGGATATTTAGGCCAATCAAAGGCTTACCTAGACACCTTATTCTGTTACCACAGTGGCCAACCAGTTGCTTATGGAAGAACCTAAGCTGGACATAAAGGCAAAAGCACACCTAAAATGTGTACCATCTAAAATAATTGAATTTTTGTGATCTACTCAATGGCCTGTAAACCTCTCAGTTCATCTGAGGTAAGCATGAATCACCTCTTTGGTGATTTCCCACTCTATTAAAACAATTGCAGAGTTAACAAAATCGCATTTTGGAAGAGTTAGGACAGACACTCCAAATAAAAAAGGGGAAATGTCTGCCTTTGCATCATATGAATGCTGGGTTTGGATTAATCAGGAGCTACTTTGTGAAAAAGATGAAAACAGTTGACCTCCACATCAGGGATCATCAGAAGATAATCACGGCAGTTTACTGTTTCCTTCTTCCCATGTATTATAATTGCCTGGTGGAAGGAATTTAATTTTCAGAAATTAGGGTCAGCAGAAGTCATTTCTTTTGTTTAACAGAATTTAGCAAAGAGAATAATTGAATTTTTGGCAGGCTGTAACATGCATTAGTGGAAGTCATTTACAGACTCTGATAGGCAGTATTCATGGGGATTTTAGTGAAGAAGTGTGAAATGCGGAATCACTAGGTGTTACAATTCATCCTGAAGGCATCTGAGCCAATTGGAAGGAACCAAAGACCAGAGAACAGTTTGAACTGGAACAACGAAGCAATTGTAAGAATTTTGCTTCATTGTTCCAGTTCAAACTGTTCCAGATGTTGTTGGACTGCATTTTCCAGCATCTACGGACAGCATAGCCAGTTGTGAGGAATGCTGGGACCTACAGTTCTACAATGTCTGCGAACTGCACAAATCCTACCTCTGAATTATAGCACCATACAGGCTGAGGGAGTCTGAGAAAAATCCAAAAAGAGTCAGGAAGCCACCACTGAGAAGGCCCTGTCTCCCGTCCCTACCAACCGAACTTGTGAAGGAGATGGAACTGAGAGCAGGGCCTCCCCAGAAGATCTTAACTTTCATGATGATTCATAGAGAGAGATACGTTCAGACAGGTAAGCTGGGCTGGAACCATTTAGGGCTTTGTAGGCTAAAGCCAACACTTTGAGTTGTGCTTAGTAGCAGACTGGCAGCCAGTGGAGAAAGTGTAATGAAGGAGTTGTGTGCTCCCTGTATGCCACTCCGGTGAAAAACCTGGCTGCCACCCATTGGACCATTTAAAGCTTCCAAACAGTCTTCAAAGGCAACCCCATGTAGTGCACATTGCAGTAATCTATTCTTGATCTGATATTCTCAATATCAGATGTTGCAGGCTACATTTCAGAGGGAGGCACTGGCAGCCCCCCCCCCCCCAAGAATTTTTTGTCAAAGTAGACACTGTGAAATACATGGGGACACCATAGGTTGATGAGTGACTTAAAAGAATATTTATACACCAATGCAACAAATGAGATGAATGAAATATCTTGTAAAATGGAGGAAGAGTGAAACGTGTGGGTCAATATGGAGCTCTACATCTCTACGGTATGTGTGTTCAAGTTGGACATGTGAACATGACTGCATACTCTCTCCATTTTTAGAAGTATGGTACTCATTTTTTTTTCATAGAGTGTAGAATAGAAAAAAAAGAGTTGAAGAAATGGATGGGAGGGCTGCCAGACCCAAAGATAAACAATATAAAACACAAAGTCTGAAAGTGACATTGCCATAATGTTGGTTTCCAATTGAAATTAAAGCACTGGGTTTCTTAATTGTTCTTTAAAATAATGACAATAATTTGTTTCCAGCTGGTACAATTGTTAAATAAAATGCTTGCAATGTCTTTAAAAACAATATTCTCCTTTCTCTTGCAACAAAGATAATTTATTCTGCCACTAGTAAATCTGTCCAAAAATGGTGTAATTTTTAAAATATAAGATTTTCAGTGACAGTAATTTGCCATATGGAAGAATAATAGTAGATGTAAAAAAAAATCATTGGCATGTGTGCAAATTGCAAAGAGAAAGAAAGAAAAATGAAAATGGTAATAGTAAGCTAATGCATTTTGCTGTTGCTAAAATTATTCATGAGATGTTTTGTGTTTCAAAATGTCAACAGCTTGTCTTTCTTTTCATTTGCACTGAACTTCTACAATTGTTAGGTGTTAATCTTTGCACTTTCTCTCTCTGAAATACCAAAAAGGAGGAGGAAAAAGAGGCATCACCATTCAAGGGCTAGGGATATTATACTATTTATTAATTCAAATGTTTATCAAAAAGAATAATACTCCATACTGGTGTACTGGTTTTCAAATATTTCATTTGCCTATTGTTATGACACTTTCCTACTTGACAAAGCACCTAAAATGTTTAAATGTTTCAATAATTAAAACTAATGCATTAATTGGCTTTCACTTCCTTAATAATCAAGGAAACAAAGAGACAACATGTGTAGCATGTGTAGCATAATTTGATTGCTCTTGGTGCCCTTCTCCCAAATCATTCTATGACATTCTATGACAATTTTGCCAACTCCATTTCAATCTTTCCTTTTCCACAAAGTATATCAAGCAGATTAGCCACATATTTGGAGCCACGGTGGTGCAATGGGTTAAACCAGTGGTTCTCAACCTGTGGGTCCCCAGGTGTTTTGGCCTACAACTCCCAGCAGAGGCGGCCCTAGGTAATATTCAATGGTAAGCACACAGTATTTGCCCCCCCCCCTCCAACCAATCGCTGATATATATTTATATATTTTCTGTTTGTCATGGGAGTTCTGTGTGCCATATTTGGTTCAATTCCATCATTGGTAGAGTTCAGAATGCTCTTTGACTGTAGGTGAACTATACATCCCAGTAACTACAACTCGCATATGTCAAGGTCTATTCTCCCCCAAGAGCGCCTCAAGAGCGCCCCTGGGCAAAATTAACTATTCTGCAAAGGCTTACTTTGTGTAATGGGTTGAGCCGCCCCTGACTCCCAGAAATCCCAGCCAGTTTCTGTTAGGATTTCTGGGTTAGGATTTCTGTTAGGATTTCTGGGTGCTGAAGGCCAAAACATCTGGGGACCCACAGGTCGAGAACCACTGGATTAAATTGCTGACCTGGGCGAGCTCCTGTCTGTCAGTTCCAGCTTTCCATGTGGGGACATGAGAGAAGCCTCCAACAGGATGGGAAAACATCTGGGTGTCCCCTTGCAGACAGCCTATTCTCTCACACCAGAAGCAACTTGCATTTTCTCAAGTCACTTCTGACACAAAAAAGCCACATAGTCTACACAAATCACACTGAAAATAATAATGCACCTTAGATATCACACATGAGACAATTTTACATAGGAAAAACTGACAAATTCATCACCAACAGTTCTGGAATAAGAGTAAAAGAGGACATTCCCATAAAATCACTATAGAATTTCACTACAGAATCAATGATACCACTCTAACTGCTATGTCTTAATGCTATAGAATCTTGGGAATTGTATTTTTACATTATCTGTACCAAAATGTGCCAGTAATTCACTCAATTACTGCTTCCAGGATTCTGTAGGATTGAGCCATGAGAAAGTAATGCCAAACTACATTAGTTCTACAGTGGAGATGCACCCCTAGATAGAAAGGAACTTGGGAAGCTGCAGGTGGGAGAGGCAATTATATGTATCTGTCAGGAAACTGACTGAGGAAATGTAGCAAGGCATTTGCAGATATGAAATACTGTATAACTACATTCTATGTTTGGACTTGAATTCCATTTCCAACATACACAGAAATAGAAGTTTTCCAAAATCTGAGAAATTCCAAAATCCAAAACACGGCATATCAGAAAAGAGATGCTCAACCTGTACACAGATTGTCTCTCTGCTCCATGGAATTAGTTTTCATCTGCCAATTGAAAGCAGTGTCTGTAATGATATCACAATATGAAGCCAGTTGAATTGAATGTTACTAAATGGCAGACAACACTAAACACAAAGTTGTTTCTTCTTGTTGTTTTTTCAGGATGCCGGTGTTGGTATTGTTTTCTAATGTATAGGTTTGTCCTCAAGATTCACATCTTGTATCAGACGTGAAACCATATTGAAAATGTAACCACAGAGTTTGTTCTTCCTTGATCATTTCATCTGTAGGAATCAGACAGATCAGATTAACTTCCTCTCCAAAAACCACAGTTGTATCAGGATTTTAGACTGATACATGCAGTGTCTTGCTAAATGTAAAAATAGAATCTGGATACACCATGTTTGACTGACAAGGAAATCCAAATTTAGAGTTGTTGTCGGCTCTTAACTAGCCAGGACTGGAACCTAGGCTAATTAGCAAGGCCACAAGGTTACAAATGTCAAAGCAACTTGACATTTTTTTGTATATCTCTACTAACTTTTTGTCATCTGGCAGATCTTGGAACTTGGATACAAACCCCATGGAGGTTCTTTGTTCCAAGTGTGTACCCTTGCTCTCCTTTCAGTACCAGAAGGAGACAAACAAACTCCTTGTATGTTTCTTCATAAATTCTTTTCAAAAAAAATAGGTCATACAGATATCTAAAAATATGAAGTTACAATACAACTGGAAGACAAACCAAATAAAAGCAGAGCCAACTATAAACAATGTAGAAAAGATGACACTACACTGATCAAAAGAGAAGACATCAAGTGTGAAGGTAATCTTGGTCATAACTGGAGTTTTCAGTTTGCTCAAAATCAAGATTGAAAGTGATATTTATGGCACTCTAACACAGGTAAGCATTCAAACTTTTACATTAGCTTGAGGGAACAGTATGTTTTAAGAGTGAATAAATACAGGCTATTCATTTCCAAACCGTTGAAGTGCTTTCATCTTCCCTGCTCAGTTCTGTACCATGACTGATAGTTATACATTTACATGACCACACATGTCACATTGCAGACAATAAAACATTCACTTGAAGAGGTGTTACTTATACTTAAAAAGTTGTAGAATAGTAGTCTCCTGTTTAATAAAAACTAGAATTCCTATTTGACCATTGGCTAGTCATTCTCTTTTGTACAAACTACGTAACAAGACTGTTGTGAAAATTTTGTTACTGTCATGAATTGTAATATAAATATCTGATATGCAAGATGCATTTTCATTCAATGGACCAAATTTGGCACAAATACCCAATATGCCCAATTTTGCATAATGGAGGATTGATTTTGTCATTTGGGAGTTGTAGCTGCTGTGATTTATAGTTAACCTACAATCAAAGAGTATTCTGAATTCCACCAATGATGGAATTGAACCAAATTTGGCACACAGAACTCCCATGACCAACAGAAAACACTGGAAGGGTTTGGTGAGCATTGACCTTGAGTTTTGGAGTTGTAGTACACCTACATCCAGAGAGCACAATGGATTCAAACAGTGATGGATCTAGAAAAAACCTGGCATGAATACTCAATATGCCAAAATGTGAACCATGGTGGAGGTTGAGGAAAATAGACCTTAACATATGGGAGTTGTAGTTGCTGGGATTTATAGTTCACCTACAACCAAAGAGCATTCTGAACCCCACCACTAATAGAATTAGGCCAAACTTCCCACACAGTACCCCCATGACCAACAGAAAATACTGTGTTTTCTGATGGTCTTCAGTAACCCCTCTGACACCCCCTGGTGACCCCCCCCCCCGGGCTGCTGATATATATTTGCCCCTGATTCTGATGTTGAGCAAAGAAAGCCTCCCCCTCAGCACAAGCTATGACAGGTTTCAAGGCTGATTATGGAATAGAGACAACTTCCATCACTTTGATGGATGCCCAATGCTGCAGGGGGAATAGCCCTTTGGACCTCACTGTTGTGGATAGTGACAGTGAAAAGATGCTGTTTGAAGGGCAAGCATTTGAGCTGAAGTTTAGCAGTGCCCAATAGCTTTCTCAACCAAGCTTAGAAGAAGAGCTTGTGGAAGAAGCTAACACTTCTCAGCCTGCAAAGCAACTACAAGCAAGATCATCTGAGCAGGCAGAGAAAGAGTTAAGTGTTCTAGCTAATTTGGACCTTCAAAGGGAGAAGGTTCAACTTCACAGTCCTCTAGAAATTAGCTCTCAATAAGCAACACCCAAGAAGCTAGCATATAAAGTGTTCAAGTATGGCACCTTGTTGCTGGCAGCAACCTCAGTGTTTGAAGCTGTGGACTATCTCTTTGGACTCTGGCAGTCCAATTTCTGGATTAACCCTTGACTTTAGACCAGTGGTTCCCAACCTTTTTTTGACCAGGGACCACTTTGACCAGGACCACTTGACCAGGGGCCACTTTGACCAGGACCAGTTGACCAGAGGCCACTTTGATCAGGGACCTCTCTCCAACATTAGTACCAAAAGGGTTACAAATCAGTTTTTGGTCAACTTTAGATTCAGTGTGGTTGTTTGGGGTCTGATTCAGAAAACTGCACTGAATAGACCACATCAGCTCTAGTTTCCAATACAGAACATATGCCATCCAGTAGTCACCATCTGCTCACCCACAGAAAACCGTATTTAATAATCTAGAACTGATGTGGTCTATCCAATGCAATTTTTTGAATCAGCACCTGAAATAACTCCAGGAACAGGCCTAAAAATGAAGACACCAAGAAAAAAATGGTTGGGCTATATTATTATCTGTAGATTTTTTTTAATGCTAAAGTAAAAAAAAAAAGAAGGGGAGGGGGGCTGAGGCTGAAAAAAATACACAAAGCGGAGAACGAAACCCAAGAAACTGTCACAAATGGCTTTCTCTTGCCTCTTTGCCACAGGCACATGGCCACAATGAAGGGGGCGTGGTCCATGGAGCACTCCAACTGTGAGGTAACAGTGAGGTCACAGACCATATTTTTGTTCTTGGGGACCACTGAAGGTCCCTGAACCACAGGTTGGGAACCACTGCTCTAGACTCTGTTAGAATTGGATTTGGAACTCGGAATGAGTTATCAGCTTCTCTGGTTATTCCCTGCTGTGGTAGCCTCTTGGTTGGATTCTGTGCTTTGGACTTGGACCTTTGTTACCCTCCCATTTGTAAATGGGGTCTATGCTTTTGATAATCACAGCAGCTTTTGATATCATCAACCATTGTATCCTTCTGGCCCTCACTAGAATGGGATTTGGAGGGATTCTGTTACAGTGGCTCTACTCCTTCATGGAAGGGCAGACCTAGATGGTTGTGCTGAGAACCCCTGTATGTCTTCTTGACCATTGATTTGTGGGGTCATGCATGGTTCTTTTTTGTCCTCCATGAGATTTAATAGATACATGAAATCACTGGGAGAGGTTGCCCTGAGCTTTGGGGTATAGTACCGTCTATATGTGGATGATACACTACCCTACTTCTTTTTCCTTCATCACATCAAGAAGGCCATCTTGATTTTAAACCAGTATCTGTCAATTTTCTAGGTCCTCCAGTGTGGGTCTTTGGTAACTTCTAGCAGCATTCATTCATTCATTTCAATAGGATTAATTATTGTCCATGATTTCATGGTTCCATTGTAAGTTCAGGAACACATCCCTCATAAACATATATACTAGATGCATGTGAACATGGGTATTTAGAAGAGAATCCGAAACACTCCTGAACTTGAAAGAGACATAGTCCTTTCTTCACATGTGTTATTTCTTTCATTTCCAAAAGTGTAAACCACTTCTTTATATACGGAATGAATTTTAGCTGAAGCATGTGTTTTTTGAAGTTATTTAATCCAGAGCTTGGAAAAGTTGCTTTTCTGGACTGAAACCTCCAGAATTCCCTAGCCAACATATCCCTATGCTGGAAGAATTCTGGGAATTGCAGGTAAAAAAGTTACTTTTCAAGCTTTATTTTCTCCTGTTCAAACATTTGTATAAAGTGTGACATTTTTCTTTTTCTTTTAAGAGGCAGGAAAAAATATTATTTCATCTGACTGTTAAGCTAACATGTAGACATATGGCATAACTGAAAATCCTGTTCTCTGCTAACACTACCATCAGATTTAATGATATGGACTGTTTCATTATAAACAGCCCAAAGCTGTCCACCAGCCCTGCTTTCCAAGCATTCCTAAGTCCTCTCTCAACACAGATGGCTTAAGAATAATGTGATTGGAATGTATAAAAGCATCAAATACCTGAACTTGTATTTAAAAGTTTATTTCTATAAAAAGTTGCAAAAGTTTCACCCAACATATTATCCATTCATCATGTATAGCTATGGCTTAAAAAAACCCTAGCCATGCTTCTCATTGAACCATTTATCTTGGCCTCAGTGTTCCCTGCTCCCCTTCTGTTGTCATTTGCCTCTCAAAATTTAGAGTTTTAGTTGGAAAGGGGCTGACATTTACTTGGTAAAGGTCCGCCTACATTGACTATATAAATAAAAGCATTCACGGCAGTACAAAATGTCATGTAGAAATTGGATCTTCCTAGACAGAAGACACTGAAAAATAGTCTCTCTGACCCCGCTTGGGATCTGTCTTCTCCTAAGTGTCAACACCACCCATTAACAGCAAATGAATCAACCATTGCAGGGTGGCACATTCATGCAACAAGGAACTCTGCTTAGTGACTTTTCACCAGTCTCCCACAGTCAGCAGTGATTATTCTTGGCATGCACTTTGACTAACAATGCACACACTGAGACAGGCAAGCAGTGGAAAGTCCCTAAATTCCAGGAGCTAAGATTAACCACTTTCTATTTTTGAAAAAATCTCACACTTCCCTGCTCAGTTGCTTGGTTCTCACCCACTCAGTGCTGTGGCATTCAGATTGCATAAAACTTCCGGAGTCAATGTAAGCCAGTAGAAAATACACAGGCACACACATACACACACTTCTGGAATTTGGAAAATGATGCTGATCTAACAGTGACTTTTAATTTGTTTTCATTTACAGCACAAGCCTATATATGCCTGCTTGAAAGTATTCTCCATTAAATTCAAAGGGGCTTATTCTCAAATGATTACTAGTAAGATTGTTGCATTAAGTATCTTCCCTGGTTAGCCTACAGAGTTAGGGCATATCTCACTTCAGTGACTGGGAGAGCTAGGGATTAAGACACATCCTGGAGGGATAAAAGAGGAATCCACGCTGGATTCTGTTCTTAGAACCAACCATACTCTGAGAAATGTAGTATAAAAAGTACATTAGAAACCCAGGGCTTTTTTGTTTCAACTCAAAAAGAAATAATCTTGATTCAGAATGTGAAAGAAGAACAGTAGTTATTTTATATATTATGAAAACCATGGAAGACACTAATACATTTATTCTTTGGCAGGTAAAAGCCAGTTTCTAACATGGATTACCTAAATCAGTGGTTCCCACTCCCCAACATTAGTACCAAAAGGGTTATGAATTAGTTTTTGGTCAACTTTAGATCTGGTTTGGGGTGCTGATTCAGAAAATTGCATTAGGTAGATCACATCAGCTCTAGTTTCTGATACAGAACATATGCCATGGTCATCAACAGGGAAGGAGTGGCAGGCGACGCAAAAGGAGTGGGAATTAATTCATTAAATAAATAAATAAATAAAGAAGGAGGAGGCTCATGGACCAGATTTTCATCCTTGCAGACCACTGGTGTTCCATGGCCCAAAGGTTAAGAACCAATGGCCTAAACGGTTCCAACTTACCTGTCCAAATGTATCTCTTCCTATGAACCTGTTAGAGCATTAAGATCTTCTGGGGAGGCCCTGCTCTTGGTCCCACCCCTTCGCAGATACAATTGGTGAGGATGAGAGACAGGGACTTTTCAGTGGTGGCCCCTCAGCTATGGAACTCCCTCCCCAGTGAGATCAGACTGGCTCCCTGCATCCTGGTTTTTAGGAAAAAAAGGTGAAATCTTGGCTATGCAATCAGGCGTTTGGGTAGTGCAATATGGATTAGGCATAATGCAGGAACATAAATGACAACTGCAGGACTAGGTATCATGTTTTCATAGTTTTATGGTATTTATATGTTTTGATCTGTTTTATTGTTTATATAAGAATTTTTTGTATATTGTTGAATTTGCGGCATCGAATTGTACCAAAGTGTAAGCTGCTCTGAGTCCCCTTTGAGGTGAGAAGAGAAAGATAGAAATATAGTAAATAAATAAATAAATAATCACCCAGAGATTTCCAAACCCATTTCCAGCTATCTCCAGTACTGCTCCACTGGAAATATTTTTCTTCACCTTTCAAGAACATAGTCCTGAGTTGTAGTTCCTCTAATTAAAACAATCAATCAAGCCACCTTCTCCTGGCACCTGAAAGCCAGAGTTACAATGACAGGGAAGGAAATGAGACTAGTGCCTCCTTGAGTTGCAATTCAGCTTCCCAGTAGGAATAGTGGTGTCAGTAGTGTTGATTTCATCCAGTGCGGTAACTGCTGGTCATACACCATGGAAGGGTAAGTTAAGTATGGAGTAACTCTCTTGTTCAGAGTCACAGCTGCTGGAGGCAAAATAACCATCTCTGGCAATGATATCTTGAAGTGGATAGAAGAGCTGCCTCAATAAAGTGACAACAACAACACCTTTTGAGGGGGGAAACCATTCATTGTCCAAAGGGTTGTAGGAGAGAGAGTGCAGGATCCCAAATAATAAAGACCTTCTCCTAACTCTTCCCTTCCTATCCCAGCTGAGCATGTGATACAAGGCAAAAGAAGGAAGGTGTCACAGCAAAAGAGAATAAAGGCAGTTATTAATAGCTTAAGGCATAGTACAGCCCGCAGCGTTGGGGAGGTGGGAGAGTGCATGCATGGGAGAAATGGAAAAGAAGGAAGGCATGTCTGTCTGGACATGGCACTAGGTGCATTTTTATATAAATTCCTCCTGAAACACTGCACAAAAATTTGGAGACATTAATTTTGTTGCCACTCCCCCTGATGGTGTAACTTGGTCCAGTCTGCTCCTCCTCCATGATGCAACTTCATATGAAATCTAATTTTAATTTTTAATTCCCACTTCTTGATAGTTTAGCAAGAGAAACTCCAGCTTTTAGAAATATCAATGAAATGAATAGATGGCCTGTAAAGCAGAATTCACAATGAAAGTACTATATGACAGCAAACAAAAACATGATTTATGTTGTTGTGCCATTTTTATTTTAATGTTGCATAATAATTATGCATAGATTAATGTTATCATTATTGGGCAACCTATCTCAAACTCCCCTGTCTCCAAAGACTTTCTCCTTGCCTTCCAGTGAAAAATAGTTTGTGAAACAAACCCAAAACAAACAAGAAGAAACAGAGCTAACTTCCTTGGGAAGAAAATTCAACATTCTTGAGTGTCATTCCTGATAAAACTCTGTCTTCACTAACCATCCATCATACCTAAGATGGTGGAACACTAGAGATCTCTCTTGGGTTTGTATGCGCTTCCAACTCATCTGTCAACTTGTGGGATCTCATGAATTTCACAGGTTTTTTTAAAGATAAGAAATACTCAGAGGTGGTTTTGCCAGCCTCTGCCTCAGGAATATAGCCCACAGTGCCTAGTATTTGTTGGTAGTCTCCTATCCAAGTACTAACCAGAATTGAAGCTAAGCAGGATCTGTTGGAATCAGGTGACTTTACAATTTATAGGTGCTGATCTTTCTAGGAATTGCTTAAGATGGCTGATTAGTGACCGTTTTATCAAGAATGATGAATTCAATATCATTGAATTCACATCCCAGGAAAGTTCACCTTGCACCTTCCTTAGTGATCTAAAAAAAAACTGATTTTTTTTTGCATGAAAAACTCCCTTCTCTATAAACGATAAACTTTATTCCTCTATAGCAGGGATCCTCAAACTTTTTAAACAGAGGGCCAGTTCACATTCCCGCAGACTGTTGGGGGCCCAGACTATAGTTTGGGGGTAAAAAAGAATGAATTCCTATGCACGCTGCTTGTATCTTATTTGTCGTGCAAAAAAGTTTAAAAATTTGTAAAAACAAAACAATATTTAAGATGAAGAACAATTTACTAGTATCTCAGTGGGAAATGTGGAGCTGCTTCTGGCTGGTGATATAATCAGGTTAATTAGGATTGTTGTTGTTGTTGTTGTTGTTGTTGTTGTGTGCCTTCAAGTCATTTCAGACTTAGGGTAAGAACACTTCCATTGGTAGAGTTTGGCACTGATGAGCAGACATGAATATCAAAACTCCAAACCAACTATACCATCAGTCAGGGTAAGATAACAAAATATTATTTTGTTTCATGAAATGACAGGTAATTATTAGTTATTTACTAATGTTGTATTGTTATTGCCAATATGAGTTCTTTCTTGTATTAAAAAACATTCAAATACAAAAACAAAGCAAGACAAACAAAAGCATGTTTACACACATAACAAGGCCACACGCCTCCTCAAAAAGAGCAAAGCAAACAAACAAAGAGAAAGAGTAATCTACAAACCTCTCACTCACAGTATGCTGATTTATACCTCTATTTATTCTATTTACTTTAAATGTTATTATACAGCCACTCTTTTACTTTTAATAACATTCTACTAATTCCTAAAACCCACAATAAATAAATGCCCCCTCATGATTAAAACTAGAAAATCTGTAAATGCCAACCTTGCTGGTAGTTGGACAAATATTTGTCATTTGACAGCCTAGTTAGATTGTCCCTGCCTGGGAGAGTTCTTACGAGATGTCCATCTCAGATGACCAAATAACCAGGGTACTTTATTGCTGACATAAATATAGTTATATGGGTCTGCTTTAGAAGTGATTGTTCCAGTCTATGGAATCATAGGTTTTATAGTTTGGTTAGGCAGTAAAGCTTTCTCTGGCTGAGACTTCCAAACACCCCTAAACTGCAAATTCCAGTATTCCTGAGGACGTAAATGGAACCACAACAGTATAATTGTGAAAGGGCCTTAGATCAGTTCTGAATCGGTCAGGTGGTTGTCATATGCCGCTTTGCCTCAAGCTAGGACATGGATACTGTGCTGGTACGGCTGTACCAAAAGCTCCAACTTCCTTTTCTTTCTTTGAGTTTTGCATGTATTCCAAAGTTCCATGCATTTTGCAATAAGGTGGCTTGGTTTGCAATTATAGGGCCAATGACCCATCAATCATTGTTAAGTTTTGGTTCCGCCCCTTTCCCTAGGGCTCTGGGAGGAGAGGGAGCCATTTTAGGTCAGTCTTGCATTGGAAAGCTTAGCTACAGGACGTGGATTAGTTCCACCTGTAGAGAAGCTTTGTTTCTCACAGCACCATCCGGGGGAAATTCTGATGAAAAAAAGTTCCAAAGGACTCCAGCTGGAGAATCTATAAAGCCTTGACTGGTAGGTCTACTCAGGACCCAAGAAGCTGTTTGGAGCCGGAAGTAGAGCCCACACCAGCAAAGTTTAGAAAATAGATTGCCCAAGGAGGGGTTAAAAAGGGTTTTCCTCTTAAAGAAAAGAAACGGTTCACGAAACCAGTTGCCTGTCCCTTGTGGACAAGATTAAGAAAACCACCAGTTGATTCAAAGCCTTGAAGCATTTGTTTAATTTGTTGAAGATCTAAGATCTAAGTATTTGATTGTTTGTTGAAGACTTAAGCAACAATAAAGGACTTTGTTAAACCTTTCAAGCTTCTAAAACTCTGTATAGGAAAATCCTTAGGGACTCTCACTCGAGGCACCCTGGCTTCCCGCTGGGCACAAAGAGCACGTCCTGTTCAAAAGCCAACTGCTATAGGCCCAGCACGTGACAGCACAGATACAAAGTACAGGAGAAGATATTCCACCTGAATATTAGGAATAACTTCTTGACAGTGAGAGCTGTTCGACAGAGGAATATGCTGTTTTGAAGTGTAGTGGAGTCAACTTTTCGATGCTTTCTAAACAGTTGTGGATTGCTATCTGTCAGGAGTATTTGGATTGTGTATTCCTGCATGACGAAAAGGGGTTGGACTGGTTGGCCCGTCTGGTCTCTTCCAATTCTAAGATGCTATATCTTGAATAGATGCCCCCAGAGACAAAAGGATGAATTGCTGGAAGTTTCTCCCCATTTGATCTTAAAGCCTGCACTACATTATGCTTCTTGTTGCTAAGCAAAAAAGCAGAGTGGCTTCTTAAGTGGAAGCTGCTGGAAACATATTGTTGAGTAGCTCAATGCTCTGAAAACCTATTAAGGAACACCAGAAATTCTTCATATTGTTAAGAAAGATACAAACTTACTGGGAGGGGAAAAAAGCAAAACCAGAAAGCCACCAAAATGGCATTAAGATATTTGTTATAGTCCTTTTAAGGCATATTTTCTGAGGGTTTCTTTCTCTCCTCCTTTCCTTGTCAGTGACCAAAAAGCTCTTGGGCTGAAAAGTTTGCTTATAAGCGGCTTCCTGAACAAGCCCTCCTTAATTACTTTAAAGCCTCTGCAATTCAAATACTTGGAAAGGTCTTTCTAACAACCGCAGTAGCATTAGCAAAGCAGTCAGGGTGGTCTTGTTACTTGAAAGCCCTTTGAAAATTCACAGCCTGCAGTCATCGTGACATGTCAACGTCCACAGAGTCAGGGAGAGAGAGGGAGAGCACATTTCGAAACGCTCTCCATGCACATACCACCCTCACAGCCATGTAAGCTGAGAGCGATTATGCTCCCTGTCAAAAACTGATTATTTTAAACCATCTGCAGTATATTCTGAACAACTAAAAACTTTCTGTCGGGGCTTAAACATTGCAGCGATTAATGTGTCTCCTTCTTTAATGTGCTGATTGGAGCGGAATGATCAAAACAAAAACAACTTGCTTCCCTTACAGAAAGGTGAGCCCTGTAAACTCAGAATATTGCATGTGTAATATGGAATAAATGCCCCCAAGTCTATCATTAAACTATTGCTAGAGAAAGCATAGAACAATTCATAGATGTCCCTCTCTGGAAAACAGGAAGTTTTCTTCATTTTTCTTCAAGGTACTGGTTCCAAAGCCCTTGCTACGCCAGCTCCACTGGATGTCTATCAGCTTCCAAGCACAATTCAAAGTGCTGGCTTTGGCCTATAAAGCCCTTAACAGTTCTGGCCCAGTTTACCTGTCAGAACGTATCTCCTGCTATGAGCCACCTAGGACCTTAAGATCATAAGGGCGGCCCTGCTCTCAGTTCCCCCACCATCGCAATTTTGCTTGGTGGGGACGAGAGACAGGGCTTTCTCTGTGGTGGCCCCTTGGCTATGGAATTTCCTTCCAAACGAAATCAGATCTGCTCCATCTCTCCCGTCGCAAAGAAAAAGTGAAATCCTGGCTCTGGGATCAGGCCTTTGTGGACTAGACTGACTTGCTGGCAAAGCTACAGTTTTAATGGACTAAGATGGACTGCTTTTAGGATGATGACTGAATTTGGCAATGTGTTTTAATATTTGTATATTATTTTATACTGTTTTTATTATATTATGTATATTTATGCTTTTCTTATTGTGGGCACTGTGCTATGTTAACCGCCCTGAGTCCCTTTGCAGAGGTGAGATAGGATGGGATATAAATGCCCTAAATAAATAAATAAATAAATAAATAATTCAGACAATGGAAGATGCAACAGGTCCATGTGAGAGTGAACTGACTACAACATAATGTGTTAAAATAACTTATTAGAAAAAAGACAATAAAACCAGATAGGATTCAGAACTGGAGGAGAAGGAGGTCTCTTTTACTCATGGGCTTAAAGACTGTTGTTAGTATTGAGTAAAGTAAATCCATGGATTTAACACAACTTACAATTCAGTAGCTCTGTTCTAGTTGGGACTGAAGCTATTTGGATACTGGCCACTGTGGCTGTAGTTTAGTGAGGTGCTTGGAATTCTCTGTTGTAGTTCAATGGCATGAGCTAGAGCTCTCTAGATCAGAGGTTCTTAACCTTCCTAATGTGATCCCTTAATACAGTTCCTCATGTTGTGGTGACCCCGAATCATAAAATTATTTTCGTTGCTACTTCATAACTGTAATTTTGCTACTGTTATGAATCATAATGTAAACATCTGATATGCAGGATGTATTTTCATTCACTGGACCAAATTTGGCACAAATACCCAATACTCCCAAATTTGATTACTGGTGAAGTTGAAAGGGATTGATTTTGTCCTTTGGGAGTTGTGGTTGCTGGGATTTATAGTTAACCTACAATCAAAGAGTATTCTGAACTCCACCAATGATGGAATTGAACCAAACTTGGCACACAAAATTCCCATGACAAACAGAAAATACTGGAAGGGTTTGGTGGGTATTGACCTTGAGTTTTGGAGTGGTAGTTCACCTACCCCCAGAGAGCACTGTGGGCTCAAACTATGATGGACCAAACTTGGCACGAATACTCAATGTGCCCAAATGTGAACACTGGTGGAGTTTGGGGAAAACAGACTTTGATATTTGGGAGTTGCAGTTGCTGGGATCAAAGAGCATTCTGAACCCTACCAACTATAGAATTGGGCCAGACTTCCCACAGAGAACCCCCATGACTAAGAGAAATTACAGTTTTTTCTGATTGTCTTTGGTGACGCCTTTGACACCCCCTCATGACCCCACCCCCGGGTCTCGACCTCCAAGTTGAGAACCACTACTCTAGATGAAAATTGTATGTAGCCAAGCTGCAAATCCCATGATTCCACAGGAGGGGACTGGGTCAGGTCAAGTGGTATAAAACGGATACCAGTATGTAGTGGAGATAATAGTCTCGATTTCTTACTACCATAATCTTCTCTCTGAGGAAGCCACCTTACTTACTATAATGGCTGTGCATCTCCATTGTACAGCTTGGAAATGAGGTGAAAGATGGGGAATGAATGGCTTTCTTTTTTCCTTGCAAGGGTATCATTTTGATCTGATGCTCAGATGGTACTGCAGTTACATATGGTATCACTTCACTAGAAATTATATTCTGGTCAGTTCAGATGACCACCATAGTAAACCACCTGAGCCGAAGAGCAAGGCAGATTTAGCATCTTGTAAGAGACAATTTTGGGTGAAAGGATTGGAAATATTTTGCAAACAACTCCCAGTCTCTGTAAGTTGGCTAGAGGACTTTTCCCGTGAATGTGACAAAGGCTTCGGAAGATATCCTTAATATTCAGTGACACAACACAATTATAATACTGACCTTTCGGCTGAAATTAAAGGAGGAAGCATCTTGAGCAAACATATTCCCTGTCAAGAAGGCTTTTCCCCAAGAGTGAAGCGAGCAGATTATTTTTATAGCTTAGGGAGAAGAAGTAGAATTCAAAAATGCCTTGTTCTTGTCAGCGTAAATCTTTTAATGCCTTTAATGAAAGTCCTCCCTGCACCACTGCCACGAAGCATCCACAAATTAAGGGAAATTAATGCAGGGTTTCTGATATCCTTACACTCAGGTTTAATTGGGGCAATTCCTCCAGCAAATCGAAAGATGACATTCTTCTTCATTCCATGGATGGTGCATCCAACAGAAAGGAAGGGCTAAAATGTCAAGGTGAAATAATGCCAATAATAATTCAGAATTTTATATTATTTTTGCCCTTGAAATTTAAAAGGCAGGATTGAAAGTATTGTGTGTGTGTGTCAAAAGTCAGAAAGTCATCTAGAGACTCTGCTGATATTTATGATTATTATGAGGGAGAAGGCAGACACAACACAACATTCATGCATTTGAACTAAATCAATTGATTGGACACATTATGGGAAGTATACTAATTATTTTACCATCATGGCACAGCATTCTCAACCCATGGTCCTATGTGCTTTCAGAAAATAGTAATGTATAAGGTAAAGTTAAAAGTTTTCCCCTGACATTAAGTCCAGTCGTGTCTGACTCTGGGAGTTGATGCTCATCTCCATTTCTAAGCCGAAGAACCAGCGTTGTCCGTAGACACCTCCAAGGTCATGTGGTTGGCATGACTGCATGGAGCACTGTTATCTTCCCGCTGGAGTTGCCTATTGATCTACTCACATTTGCATGTTTTCAAAGTGCTAGGTTGGCAGAAGCTAGGGCTAACCTGCAACCTTTCGGTCAACACGTTCAGCAGCTCAGCGCTTTAACGCACTGCTCCACCGGGGGCTCCTATAGTAATGTATATTTTCAGTTCTTGTGGGGTTTTTCGGGCTATATGGCCATGTTCTAGAGGCATTTCTCCTGACGTTTCGCCTGCATCTATGGCAGGCATCCTCAGAGGTAGAGGTCTGTTGGAATTAGGACAATGGGTTTATATATCTGTGGAATGGCTGGGGTGGGGCAAGGAGCTCTTTCCTGCTGCAGTTAGGTGTGAGTGTTTAGCTAATCACCTTCATTAGCATTTGAAGGCCTGCCTGCATCTGGGAAAATCTGTTGCTGGGAGGTGTTAATCTGTGCCTGGTTTCTTCCTCTCTGTTGTTTAGCTGTTATAATTTTAGAGTTCTTTAATACTGGTAGCCAGATTTCGCTCACCCCCATGGTCTCCTCCTTTCTGCTGAAATTGTCCACATGCTTGTGGATTTCAATGGCTTCTCTGTGTAGTCTGACATGGTGGCTGTTGGTGTGGTCCAGCATTTCTGTGTTTTCAAATAATATACTGTGTCCAGGCTGGTTCATCAGGTGCTCTGCTATGGCTGACTTCCCTGGCTGAAGTAGTCTGCAGTGCCTTTCATGTTCCTTGATGCGTGTCTGGGCGCTGCGTTTGGTGGTCCCTATGTAGACTTGTCCACAGCTGCATGGTATACGGTAGACTCCTGCAGAGGTGAGAGGATCCCTCTTGTCCTTTGCTGAACGTAGCATTTGTTGGATTTTCTTGGTGGGTTTGTAGATTGTTTGTATGTTGTGTTTCCTCATCAGCTTCCCTATGCGGTCAGTGGTTCCCTTGATGTATGGCAGGAACACTTTTCCTCTGGGTGGATCTTCATCTTGACTCTTGTGGCTTGTTCTTGGTCTTGCGGCTCTTCTGATGTCTGAGGTGGAGTATCCATTGGCCTGGAGAGCCCAGTTGAGGTGGTTCAGTTCATCTTGGAGGAGGTGGGGTTCGCAGATTCTTTTTGCACGGTCTGCCAAGGCTTTGATGGTGCTTCTTTTTTGACTTGGGTGATGGTTGGAGTTTTTATGTAGATATCTATCTGTGTGTGTGGGTTTTCTGTAGACGGTGTGACCCAATTGTTGATCTGGTTTGCGGATGACTAGGACATCTAGAAAAGGCAGTCTTCCTTCATTTTCTTTTTCCATGGTGAACTGGATGTTTGGGTGGATGCTGTTAAGATGGTCCAGGAATCTGTTGAGTTCTTCATCTCCATGGCTCCAAATGGTGAAGGTGTCATCCACATATCTGAACCATATCGTGGGCTTTTTGGTTGCTGTCTCCAGGGCTTGTTCTTCAAAGTGTTCCATGTAGAAGTTAGCTATGACTGGGCTGAGAGGGCTCCCCATAGCTACTCCATCTTTCTGTTCGTAGAATTCATTGTCCCACTGAAAGTAACTGGTGGTGAGGCAATGGTGAAACAGAGCCGTGATGTCTTAAGAACTCCTCAATAAACTTTGACATACGACAGCAGCTATGTAAATCGGAAGCCCATCCACCCAGGCTTTATGGACTCCCAAAAATCCATAAGGACTCCACCCCACTCAGACCCATCGTGAGTGCCATTGGATCCCCCACATACGACCTAGCAAAATTTCTTGCTGCACAGTTACAAAGCCATATTGGGCTCACTACACACTACATCAAGGACTCAGCCCACTTCATAGAAAAAATCAGCAATCTCAAGCTAAATACAAATGACAAACTGATCAGCTTCGATGTGGTATCTCTATTTACCATGGTCCCGGTAGCAGACACCATGGCACTCATCAACCAGAGGTTCCCAGAAGACATCACGGCTCTGTTTTACCATTGCCTCACCACCAGTTACTTTCAGTGGGACAATGAATTCTACGAACAGAAAGATGGAGTAGCTATGGGGAGCCCTCTCAGCCCAGTCATAGCTAACTTCTACATGGAACACTTTGAAGAACAAGCCCTGGAGACAGCAACCAAAAAGCCCACGATATGGTTCAGATATGTGGATGACACCTTCACCATTTGGAGCCATGGAGATGAAGAACTCAACAGATTCCTGGACCATCTTAACAGCATCCACCCAAACATCCAGTTCACCATGGAAAAAGAAAATGAAGGAAGACTGCCTTTTCTAGATGTCCTAGTCATCCGCAAACCAGATCAACAATTGGGTCACACCGTCTACAGAAAACCCACACACACAGATAGATATCTACATAAAAACTCCAACCATCACCCAAGTCAAAAAAGAAGCACCATCAAAGCCTTGGCAGACCGTGCAAAAAGAATCTGCGAACCCCACCTCCTCCAAGATGAACTGAACCACCTCAACTGGGCTCTCCAGGCCAATGGATACTCCACCTCAGACATCAGAAGAGCCGCAAGACCAAGAACAAGCCACAAGAGTCAAGATGAAGATCCACCCAGAGGAAAAGTGTTCCTGCCATACATCAAGGGAACCACTGACCGCATAGGGAAGCTGATGAGGAAACACAACATACAAACAATCTACAAACCCACCAAGAAAATCCAACAAATGCTACGTTCAGCAAAGGACAAGAGGGATCCTCTCACCTCTGCAGGAGTCTACCGTATACCATGCAGCTGTGGACAAGTCTACATAGGGACCACCAAACGCAGCGCCCAGACACGCATCAAGGAACATGAAAGGCACTGCAGACTACTTCAGCCAGGGAAGTCAGCCATAGCAGAGCACCTGATGAACCAGCCTGGACACAGTATATTATTTGAAAACACAGAAATGCTGGACCACACCAACAGCCACCATGTCAGACTACACAGAGAAGCCATTGAAATCCACAAGCATGTGGACAATTTCAGCAGAAAGGAGGAGACCATGGGGGTGAGCGAAATCTGGCTACCAGTATTAAAGAACTCTAAAATTATAACAGCTAAACAACAGAGAGGAAGAAACCAGGCACAGATTAACACCTCCCAGCAACAGATTTTCCCAGATGCAGGCAGGCCTTCAAATGCTAATGAAGGTGATTAGCTAAACACTCACACCTAACTGCAGCAGGAAAGAGCTCCTTGCCCCACCCCAGCCATTCCACAGATATATAAACCCATTGTCCTAATTCCAACAGACCTCTACCTCTGAGGATGCCTGCCATAGATGCAGGCGAAACGTCAGGAGAAATGCCTCTAGAACATGGCCATATAGCCCGAAAAACCCCACAAGAACTGAGTGATTCCGGCCATGAAAGCCTTCGACAATACAATGTATATTTTACCTCAATTGTAAGAAAAATATTATATAATTACATAGAGATGGCGATGGGACCTAGGTTCCACCTCTCCTTGTAATGCATTTTAGAGATAATACACATGGGTAAGTCTAAGGCCTTGTGTTCTACCAAATCTTCCAAATAAAGAAATCTATTTTACAGTAGATAGAAGAGTAATGGGAATCGTGAAGGCCTCAGGATCTTTTTGAACTATAACACGCAGGAGCACACATCATTGGCTTTGCCGACTAGGATTGCTAGGACTTGCCATCCAACAAATTCTAGGGGGACACATGATTCCTTCTATAAATACAGAAAGGAACACATTTTATAGACAAAATCATAAGTCAGTAGTAGTCAATAGTGTCAAGATTTCTATTAACAATTCCCAATCCCATCATGAATTCAATTTCCATGTTTCAGAGAGAGAAGTGAATTTGGACAATGTTGTCCATGTTATGGATGACAAATGCCACCATTCTAAAAGACTCAAACCTAGACTAAAACACAAGCATTCAAGGGGAAAGTAAGAGACAATGAAATTATTTTAGAATGTATCCATGTGCAGTTTTTCTTGTGCAAAGGGCTTTTTCAGCCTCTTGCATCCTACGTTACACATCCAGAAACATTACTCTATATCAGTGTTTCTCAAACTGTTCTCTTCCAGGTTTTTTGACTACAGCTCCCAGAAATCCCAGCAATGTTACCAGCTGTTAGGAATTGTGGGAGTTGATGTCCAAAACACCCGGAGGAGCAGTTTGAGAAACACTGTTCTAGATGGAGCAGACAGCCAACCTAGACATATTTGCAATTTGGTGACATATAGGTTATTATCTGAAGTGAGAAATTCCTTTAAGCTCTTATACATCGAAGCCAAAGTCCTACCGTGTAAAATCATGGGTAAGTGATCTAGGCCCTCATCACATTAGGAAATATTCTGTTTCTGGGCCTGTTTGAGAATTATTTCCAACAGGTCACATCACATGATATTAGCCCCATTGCATCGGTAATCTGTCAAAATCTGTCTGCAAAATGTTGCAAAAATTGATTATTTGCAGAAGGGATTCTAATGGTAGTGTTTGAGATACTATGGAGTTTTCCATCGCTGAAGTGCTGTTTTTTTGTGTGTGGTTGGAACATCAGTATGCATCCTATCAACAACAAAATGTCTTGTCATCAGGGGGCATGCCGGAGCCCCCA
Organism: Anolis sagrei; assembly: GCF_037176765.1. NCBI lineage: Eukaryota > Metazoa > Chordata > Lepidosauria > Squamata > Anolidae > Anolis > Anolis sagrei. Next base: position 78,595,118 of record NC_090024.1, read on the forward strand.
GTGGCGTGATGGGTTAAACCAGGGGTCCTCAAACTAAGGCCCAGGGGCCAAATACGGCCCTCCAAGGTCATTTACCCGGCCCTCACTCAACCTAAGTCTGAAACGACTTGAAAGCATACAACAACAACAACCCTATCTCGTTAGCCAAAAGAGGTCCACACTTCCTATTGAAATACTAATAAGTTTATATTTGTTAAAATTGTTCTTCATTTTAATTATTGTATTGTTTTTAAGTGGGTTTTTTTTTTTGCACTACAAATAAAATATGTGAAGTGTGCATAGGAATTCATTCATGTTTTTTTTCCAAAGTATAATCTGGCCCTCCAACAGTTTGAGGGACTGTGACCTGGCCCTCTGTTTAAAAAGTTTGAGGACCCCTGGGTTAAACCCTTGTGCCGGCAGGACTGAAGGCTGACAGGTCAGAGATTTGAATCTGGGAAGAGGCTGGATGAGCTTCCTCTGTCAGCTCCAGCTCCCCATGCAGGGACATGAGAGAAGCCTCCCAAAAGAATGCTAAAACATAAAGAAACCCTCCAGGCACCCCCTGGGCAACGTCCTTGCAGACAGCCAATTTTCTCACACTAGAAGCAACTTGCGGTTTGTTAAGTCACTTCTGACATGGAAAAAAGGGGGGGTATGCCCTAGTGAATTGAGTATTTTGTTCCCGGAATTTTCTTGATGGAAGCAGCCACCATTTCCATTTCAGACATCAAAGGGGAAAGATCTCTGGGATTAAGAAAATCGGGAATGACCACTTAACCTTATATATATATATATATATATATATATATATATATATATATATATATATAAACTGGAATCTGTGCAATTTTTTCCTATTTAGTCAATAACTATTATGCCTCCTCAGATGGAGAAGCAGTGTTACCAGAAGTTGCTACCTCCTCTGTATCGCCTTGAGCTCAGCCTAATAAAACTGAAGTAGTAACTGCAGCAGCAGCATCAAGAACCATATCTAATTAATCAATAATCAATCCAATAAGATTAGATTCCATGGAATTCCTTATGAGATTCCTCAGAACTCTGTATTTTGTGCTAAGAGGTAGCGATCAGGCAAATGCATTTACTGAGCAGTACATATTCAAATTTCATGAAAGCAGTAGTTTGGGACTGAAAGGCTATATCACTCTGTGGCTTTAGAATTTTTTTTAAAAGGTCACAGCATGACATACAGAGTCAAACAGATTGGGAGGAGTCAGTCATCCGAATTGTGATGGAACAAAGCACAGCAAGGTAGGAATCATAATATTTGGGTTAGATGGGGGTCAGTATACATCCCCATCTGCATTCAGTATGTGTTCAGTCAGAAAAAAAAAACTATGGAATACATGATAAAAACAGAGTATCTCCTAATGTGATGAGGTTCCTTAAAAACAACCAATATTGCAGAGATGGAAGCCAAAACCTGCAATATTTTGTGATGGATCAGGAAAGACAGTAGCAGTACAACAACCCTTTGACTGGATCTACACTGCCCTATAATCCAGTTTCAGAATGTGGATTAATTACATTGAACTGGATTATATCAGTCTACACTGCCCTATAATCCAGGCCAATACAGTTAATCCACATTCTGAAACTGGATTACAGGGCAGTGTAGACCCAGTCTTAGTGAGTTCAGAGGCATTTGTTCCCAAAATAAGAAATTCTGTGTGGTGGGTATCTATAGTCTCAGGGCCCATCTAGACAGTACCTTTATTGCAGTAACTCCCGCAATAAAGAAGAGGCTGTCCAGACGACATTCTGGACAGTCCCAAATGAATTTGCTACAAACCAGGAAAACCCTACAAACCAGGAAAACCCTGGTTTGTAGCAAATTAATTAGATAGTGGATTTATTCTGCACCTTCTTGGAAGGTGCAGGATAAACCACTATTTCTGATGTCTGGACTACAGACCAGACACAATTCCTACAGTTTTCTGGACTAAATTAGCCCCCAAACCCCTTTGAAAAGTAAAGAAAACTTACCCGGCCTTCAGTACACTCTTGGAACAGCTTTCCCAGCATGTAGAAATTACACACCAGGAGAGCACGGGGTGGGGTCGGGGGTGAAAAATCACCCCCCCCCCCTGCTCTCCTGGTGCATTATTTCTCCATGCCGGGAGAGCTGCTTCAAGAGTATACTGGAGGCCGGGTAAGTTTATTTTACTTTTCAAAGGATCTGGGGACTTTGGGGTAGGGAGTAGGGCCTCCACATGTTCTCACAGACCAGTCCCATGAGAGCATCTGGACACTCACCTCTGGGATGTGTGTGAACAGGCCCCCAGGAAGATCTGCATTTTTAAAACACGCATTCTCCTGGGATAAAGACCAGTCTGGATCCGTCCTCAGTGTTTGTTTCTCTTTTTAATTTTCCAGTAAAAGTAACCAGGCTTTCTTTTTGCATATTTTCCTCCCAATCCTTTTTAGCTACAGTATTCTACTCAAATTAACCATGGAAAAAGTACAATGGTGGGAACTGTATCTGAAAAATCTGAAAAACCTAGGTATAACAGACGTTCTGCTTCATTTTTTGGATATGCCCAAGGCTGGTCTGGTTTCCCCATTTACTTTAAAGGGCCAAGATGTAAGTCAAAACACTCCTGATAAACTTGACAAATTCCAGTCAGGAGGGCCCATGTGTGATATTTTTGCATGCCCCTTCTACTGTATTTTTGTATCACAAGTGATAGAGGTTCAGTGATTATCACAGCCAAGTGTTTGATGATAGCTTCCAAAGGTTAGGCATTGCTGACGGATGCCACACATGAAATGCTTGGGTCAAGCAAAGAGAATCTTCTATGACAAAATTCTTAAGCAATGATAACAGGCTTTCATCTGTCCCGAGTGTAAGTTCAGAAGTCTGCTTTCAAGAGATACGCAATTACTCCATAAATTTTAACTGATCCCTCATTCATTTCAAGTTGATCTGCTTTAATGTAATATCATTTCAGATTTGCTTCACAGAGGCAAAGTCCTACACATACACTAAATAGATACAAAGCCTTTGCTGGTCTTTGATAGAAAATGACTTTCACTGGTTCTCTTTTTAAAGCTTTGAATTGAAGCTAGTGTGGTGCAATGACTAGGACTCTGGAGGACCAGGGTTCAAATTCCTAGTCAACCATGAAAACTCCCAGAGCGTCTTTGCATAACTCATAGTCAAATCTCAGTGGAAGACAATGGCAAACCACCTCTGTAAAACATTACCTAAAATACCTTTGATAGGTTTGACTTTCGTTGCCATGTGTCAAGAATAAATTGAAGGCACACAATAATGGTTATTTATTTAGGCATTTCACAAAATACTAGTGAGTATAAGGTGACAGTAATAGTACATATTTAAAACTAGATTGACAACATCTACATTGCGACTGGTGGGGACGAAAGACGGGGCCTTCTCAGTGGTGGCCCTTCATCTGTGGCGCTCCCTCCTCAGTGAAATTAGATAGGCCCACTCACTTCTGGCCTTCAGAAAAGAACTAAAAACATGGCTTTGGGTTCAGGTCAATAATGGGAGCAGTGCAATAAAAGACTATAAATTAATTTAATGACGACCTGGACTGGCCCTAGAATATGATCTGGATTATGTGATTTTAATTAATTAATGTTATGCTTTAATTGGTTGATTTTAATGTTATTGGTTTATTCATTGATTTATGAATAAACATTGATATATGATGGCTGCCTTGAGTCCCCTTTGGGGTCGAAAAAGGCAGGATACAAATATGGTAAATAAATAAGCTGTTGAAATAGCACATATGTATTACATGTTTGAATCTTGGATAAGTATCAGCTTATGTCAATTTATAGAGACTCTATCATGGGGTTTTCTAAGCACGAATTAGAAGAATTAGAAGAAGTATGTCATTGCCTTCCTTTAAGGCGGACAGAGTGGGAGTTGCCCAAGGCCATGCAGTGGGTTTCCATGGCCAGGGAGTTTACAGAGAGGTATGGTAGTTGTGTGAGTCTCTTGTGTTTATTTTTGTTTTATTTTTTACCTTGTTGTTGTGCCGGCATCGAATTGTGCCTTTTTGTAAGGTGCCCTGAGTCCCCCCTCAGGGGTTGAGAAGGGCGGGGTAGAAGTGCGAGAAATAAATCAATAAATAAATTGTGGCATAAGGAGGAGGAAGGTATGTGTGTGTTTGTGTGTGGAGGGGGGACGTTACAACATCTTTAATACCATTTGGTAGTACATCTGAAGCCAAATAGGGATTCAAATCCTGGTCTTCTAGAATCCCAAACTCAAAACATTGAACCATTTTGGCTGTCCCTGAATCCTGTAGGGCAAAAACTGTCTTTCTTTTTATGACAGTGGTGTCAAACTTGGTCTGGAATATTGACCAAGAGAACACCAACTCCAATCCTCCATACCTGTAGTTCCTCAGGCTGTTCCACCTAAGATCTTTTTTTTTCTTTTTTTTGAGCATAGACACATTTCTATCACAATTTTCCTGGAGATTTTTAAATTGTTGTAGTAGCTTCAAATGATGTTTAAACTCAGCCAGCTTCAACAACTGCAGTGAAGCCAACTGCTGGTTAAGGCATGTATGTGACCTGCAAGTGAACCCAAATGGTGTACCACTTGACTGAACTGAGACTTCGTCCTGGTACTGTCAGCATAATGGGACTTAATTGAATGTATTCCAAGAAATAAATGTTACATGGCACAGTGTCTTTCTTTTTGGTTTCAGGAAGGCAGTTCCAAGATTCCAAGTTGCAGAATGATGAAGGATAAAGTCTAGCTCTCCATAGGCATCTGTCAGAGAGTGAACAGCAGAAGTCAAGGGGAAGTCAATGGGCCTTTTGCCACAGAAATGAAAAATGCAGTTTGCATTTTATAGATGCTCTTCCTGCAAGTGCTGTGAGTTGAATTGGAACTCTGCTGGTGCCAAATTGGAGCCTTGCACTTGCTGAGCTCCCACTTGACTCAGAGCAGTAGCAAGGGAATGGGAGTGAATTCCAAAGTAGGTTCACCACTTGCACAGTGGTACATCCACTGATCTCTATGGCTGCATTCAATACCTCCTAATAAATACTATCTTAATCAAGACTATGTCTCCTGGAAGCAAAAAGCATGCAGAAGTTCTGTGCCCTCATTCATTTCCAACTTTTCCTATTGAGAGCTATCTCTTCACATGATGCAGAAAGTTGGAAAACTGTGCATAGAGGAAGCTGCTTAACAGTGGAATAGATGACTTTAAGAGGCAGGGCATTCTCCTTTGCAAAATTTAAAACACAGATTGTATATCCCTCTCTCAGGAATGCTTTAGCTGCTGCTTCCAACATGGCAGGAAATTAGACTAGATTGCCCTTGTGGTTGCTTGCAACTCTATGCTTCCTCCTCGTGATGCTTCTTCCCATGTAGGGAGAGCAATGGAAACCGTGACAGAGGGGCGAGGCTGGCATGTTCCCTCTACTTACTTCCCGAGCAGGCTTCATTAGACACCATAAAGGAAAGAGAGGGCCAGACGAGATGAGAGTGAGTGCAGTGAGCTGCATTTTCATCACACAACACAGCAGGATGCAGAAACAACATGGAGAAGTACTCTTGAGCCGTTTGGGGAGTCTTAATGTGGGAAGTGAAGAAGAGAGGAAAAACAAATAAGATTCTGGAGAAAAAAAGCAGGAAAAAATACGATGCCCACACGTGCCATTCATGTTTTCTCCACTTGGTTAATATCACTGAATACTGCAGGAATCCAGTGGATGCACTCTTAGAATCATTAAAGGGGCAGCTTTTGTACATGATGATATTATCATAGCCTCAATCTAGGATAATGTATTGCAGCAAAACTCCTGTATCTGCAAATCCCATATATGTGGTTTTACTTATCTGTTTTCCACATAAAGCCTCAGGCTTTGTAAAGATGAAGCAGGAAGAGTCTGAGTTGTTTTCTATGTGGGCAGAGGCAGCCCTAGGTAATTTTCAATGGTAAGCAAACAGTATTTTGGCGCCTCCTGTCCAACCAATCACACACACACACACACACATATGTAGGCATGGACAAATTTTGGCCCTCCAGGTATTTTGGACCTGCTTGGGAGGGGAAAGGCAGCGATAGCAAGAAAGGGAAGGGGAATATATTCCCCTCCTTTCTCCACCATCCCTGCATTCTCCTTTCTGAGTAGGAGCCAGAGAGGGAGAGAAGCAGCAGGAGCAAAGGGAGGTACGCTGAGGGTGGCGAGGAAGGCCCTGGCGGCAGCGGCGCAGAGGAGGCGAAGGAGGAGGAAGAAGTAGCACCAGCAGCACGAAGAGGGGAGCCGCCATGTTGCCGCCACCTCCTCTGAGGGCCTAACCAGCCAACTCCTTCCCCGCCACCTCCTCCGCCTCGCCTTTGCCTCAGGAGGAGGAAGCGCCGCTGCTCTCCTCTTCCTCCTCCAGGTGGACCATGTTTTCCGGCAGCAGCGCTTTCTCCTCCTGAGGCTATTTATTTATTTATTTATTTGGTAGTTTTGTATACCGGTCTTCTCACCTCCATTCGAGGGACTCGGGCCAGTTTCCAACATCAATATTACAGACAATCATTAAAACATCATATTTCTAAATCACACTAAAACATTAAAACATTGAAACAATTAAAATGGCAAAAATACAATCATATGATTACAGTGGTCAGTCGTCATCAAAGTCATTATTCGTCATTATCCATCCATATCACAGGATCATGGCTCATTCGTTGAATGCCAATCCCCAAAGCCAGGTTTTCACCTGTTTCCTGAACGTTAAGATCGAAGGGGCAGTTCTGATCTCCAGTGGAAGGGAGTTCCAGAGTCGAGGGGCCACCACCGAGAAGGTCCTGTCTCTCGTCCCCACCAGCCGCGCCTGTGAGGCCGGTGGGATCGAGAGCAGGGCCCCTCCAGACGATCTTAGTAATCTTGATGGCTCATAGGGGAGGATACGTTCAGACAGGTAAATTGAGCCAGAGTCATTTAGGGCTTTATAGGTTAAGACCAGCACTTTGAATTGTGCTCGGAAGCTGACTGGCAGCCAGTGGAGCTGGCGCAACAGAGGAGTAGTATGCCCCTGTACCCCGCTCCCATTAGTAACCTGGCTGCCACACGTTGGACTAATTGAAGCTTCCGGGCAGTCTTCAGAGGCAACCCCACGTAGAGAGCGTTGCAGTAATCTAAACGGGATGTAACCAAAGCATGGACCACAGTGTACGGGCGCAGCTGGCGCACGAGTTTTCCTAACCACTTGGAGGGGTGAAGGAAGGGGCCGATTAGGCCCCCGGAGGAGGAGGCAGTGACATGGCGGCTCCCCTCTTTGCGCAGCTGCCTCTTCTTCTCAGTTGGGAGCAAGGCCATGGTGCGAAGTTCCGCTAACCACTGCTGTGCAAGCACGACTGGGGCATTTACGAAGGCGCTTCAAGAGCACCCCTGGGCAAAATCAACTATACTGCAAATGCTTGCTTTTCGTAATGGGTTGAGCCACCCCTGTATGTGGGAAATGCAAAATTCCCCTGGAGGAAAACCCTCCAAATGGTTAGGAAAAAATGAACTGGAAGCTCCTTCTCTAGGAGTGGCATGACAGTTATGGCATGAACTAATAAATTCATTATTAGCGAGGAGGAGCTGAGGAGCCTTCTAATCAAGGTGAAAGAAGAAAGCACAAAAGCTGGGTTGCAGCTAAACGTCAAAAAACCCAAGATTATGGCAACAAGAATGATTGACAACTGGAAAATAGAGGGAGAAAATGTGGAGGCCGTGACAGATTTTGTATTTCTAGGTGCAAAGATTACGGCAGATGCAGACTGTGGCCAGGAAATCAGAAGACGCTTACTTCTTGGGAGGAGAGCAACGTCCAGTCTCGATAAAATAGTAAAGAGTAGAGACATCAGACTGGCAACAAAGATCCGCCTAGTCAAAGCCATGGTATTCCCCGTAGTAACCCATGGATGTAAGAGCTGGACCTTAGGGAAGGCTGAGCGAAGGAAGATCGATGCTTTTGAACTGTGGTGTTGGAGGAAAGTTCTGAGAGTGCCTTGGACTGCGAGAAGATCCAACCAGTCCATCCTCCAGGAAATCAAGCCCGACTGCTCATTGGAGGGAAGGATACTGGAGACAAAGTTGAAGTACTTTGGCCACATCATGAAGAGACAGCAAAGCCTGGAGAAGACAATTATGCTGGGGAAAGTGGAAGGCAAAAGGAAGAGGGACCGACCAAGGGCAAGATGGATGGATGGCATCCTTGAAGTGACTGGACTGACCTTGAAGGAGCTGGGGGTGGTGACGGCTGACAGGGAGCTCTGGCGTGGGCTGGTCCATGAGGTCACGAAGAGTCGGAGACGACTGAACGAATGAACAACAACAATAAATTCATTAGCCTCATAAAAATAAACTGACAATATAATGCCTTTTTTGCTCCCTCCTTCCATGCTAATAATGAAAATGATTACATTTAGGGTTATTTATTTCCTGGTTGTTATTGTTTATTCATTCAGTCGCTTCTGACTCTTTGTGACCTCATGGAACAGGCCACGCCAGTGCTCCCTGTCAGCCGTCACCACCCCCAGCTCCTTCAGAGTCAAGCCAGTCACTTCAAGGATACCATCTATCCATCTTGCCCTTGTTCGGCCCCTCTTTCTTTTTCCTTCCATCTTCCCCAGCATCATTGTCTTCTCTAAGCTTTCCTGTCTTCTCATGTCTATGAACCAATGTGGGTCTACAAGGCATTTGCCAATCTGTGACAAGTTTGAGGGAAGCACATTAGTAGTTGTAGCCAGTGGGCACAAATATGATGCCAAGCCTTGATCTATTGGGGACCTGGCCAGTCCCCCATATCAGATGGCTGAAGCAGCACTGGAATAAAACACATTAAAAATACACAAAAAACAAAACAACTATTAAAGACAACAAACAACAATAATTAATATAAGAAAATGTAGCAAGAGATTTGTTTCACAGATACATCAATAATAATTTGCTGCTATTCAAACTGTGATGACTAAATGAAAAGAACTACTCAAATCTGGCTGCAGAGAAGCACAGAAAGTAATAGGGTGTTAAATTACTCCTTCCAGTAGAAAAAAAAATCAATGACCTTTCAAAGCAGCTTATTTGAATTGCAAAGCCTGTCTTTCCTAACACAAAAATTCAGGGCATTAGCAAACAGATAGCCTATTGGGCTTCCTAAGGAGATGCATGGGATTCTGTCATTAACAAGAGATGTTGCTGGTTAGCAAGTCTGTGCAAGGAACAACTAAACCACCCAAAGCAAAACTCCTGCCAGACAGAAGCAATTTGTAGAGCACATCCTTGAAAATAAATCCTTGCCAAATAAACACGAAAAGGTGATATGGCTCCTTCCATTGAGGCTTTTAAACAGAGGCTGGATGGCCATCTGTTGGGGGTGCTTTAAACATGATTTTCCTGCTTCATGGCAGAGGGTTAGACTGGATGGCTCACGAGGTATCTTCCAACTCGATGATTCTATGATTCAAGTATCCCCCAAATGATTTCTCTATTTTTTATCCTTCTTTCACATTATATACTACAATAATCCCTTTTGCAGTTTTAAAAGACTTTGAAATAAGGCCGTGTATTGCTCAGACTCATTTTCAGATTTTTGTGAGAGGCACTGTGACGGCGTGAGTGGCGCCACCTATATGTAGAACTGTAAGTTGCAGGATTTGAACTGTTGTATCATGCCTGATTTTGCCTTTTTACTCTGTAAATGTATAGTTGGATTGATTGGTTATTTATAGCTGTCAATCAATGTTGTTTGCACCAGTTGAATGTCTCCTCCTGCTCAATTGTTTGACCACACATCTTCCTAGAGAGCAGGACAGTGTTTCCTTTTCCATTCCACCATCAAACTTTCTATCAGATGGACATGAGAAAGAGACTTGGCTCTGAAGCCCTTGATTAAGTTACTTCTCAGCACCAATTCTGAGGTTCTTACCCTTGAGACTTATGCTTCATGTTCAGATCAACCTGGACGACATTGAGAAGTCTCAAGCGCCTTCAAACCAGTTATTTGGCACCAGAGAAAGGCTTTGTGCCTTCAAAATATAGGCCATTGGAATTGGGGTTGTGATTATTCCGATATTCACAGCCATTGAGAAAGAGGGACCTGGAAAAGCTTCTCAGCTGCAAAATTCCTTGGACCCAAGATAACCAGAGACTGTAATGTATATTTTCCTTTACTCCTTTGAAACTTCCAGCTTATTTGCCTTAAAGGGATAACTCTTTGTCAACAATTAAACCTATTTTGAGTTATCTACAGTGTTTTGGTCCTTGTGAGTTCCAGTTTTCCTAAAGGAGGGCAAGAAGCAATCCCCTGGGGGAAAGATGTCACGTCCATGCCTCTTTCACTAAGAGTTATAGCCCCCAGACGCGACGGCACAGGTACGGATCCCACCTCTGCAGGAGTCTACCGTATACCATGCAGCTGTGGACAAGTCTACATAGGGACCACCAAATGCAGCATTGCCCAAACATGAATCAAGGAACACGAAAGGCACCGCAGACTACTTCAACCAGAGAAGTCAGCCATAGCAGAGCACCTGACGAACCAACCTGTACACAGCATATTATTTGAGAACACAGAAATGCTGGACCACTCTAACAACTGCCATGTCAGACTACACAGAGAAACCATTGAAATCCACAAGCATGTGGTAGCATGTGGCTACCAGTATTTTAAAACTCTAAAATTATAACAGTAAATAAAAAACAAAACTCAAACACAGGGGAACACTTGATGCTCACCTCTATTTCTAAGCCGAAGAGCTGGCATTGTCCGTAGACACCTCCAAGGTCATGTGGCTGGCATGACTGCATGGAGCGCCGTTACCATCCTGTCGGAACAGCACCTATTGATCTACTCACATTTGCATGTTTTCAAACTGCTAGGTTGGCAGAAGCTGGGGCTAACACCAGAAGCTCATGCTGCTCCCCAAATTCGAACCTGTGACCTTTCGGGCAGCAAGTTTAGCAGCTCAGCAGTTTAACCCACTGCACCACCAGGAGCTCTGTTTACATGAGTATATATACACTAATTTTCAGAAGTCAAATTTCATTACACTTGGGTGCCACTTCCACTACTTTATGTTGAACCATGAACATGAGTAGATATCCTTGGGATTGTGATTTTTTTTCTCCCGAGAATTGCTGCGACAATATGTGGATGAAGACTCATGCACATTGCCCCAAACTCACCTCAGGAAAGATTATATATATATATTATATGTGTGTGTGTGTTTGTGTATAGAGAGTGTGTCTTCAATATATATAGTCTTCAAGTTGCTGTGTATTGGCTAGACATGAGAAAAAGCATCTATTGAATACCTCCTTGCGGACTAACCACACCACACTTTTTTGCAGAGATTAATCACCTAATCTTCTTGCAGATCTGTGTTTATCACGCAATGAATTTAGAAAGTTTGTTTGCTGCTTCCTACATATTAATGAGGAGATGAATCAGAGATCTGCTGTTTAGAGTTTATTTGGTGTTCCTCAGATGGAGAGAGCTCCTAAATCCTTACTGCTTGGAGGAATTCCAGTAAATGATGGTCACTCCTCCAGTGAATTCCAGGAGCTCAGCGAGAGCATCAGCAAACCCATTTAACCCTTCAGCTGCCAAAAGCAGTCACTCTTGTGCCTATCTCTTATCCTCTATTATTACCTTTCCCCTCATCATTTTCCTTCTCTTCCTGAATTACCCTGGCTATTTATTTATTTATTTATTTATTTATTTATTTATTTATTTAGGCCATTTGTATCTTGTCCTATCTCGACCTCCGCAGAGGGACTCAGGGCGGCTAACAACCAGCACACCATGGTGCCCACAACCAAAAGCATATTGGGTTCTTTTAAAAGATTTGCCAACAATGGAGAGACAAAATACTGGCAAAAGATAAAGCTAAAGAAAACATTCAGAAATGCCTTTAATTAAAAACCCGTCAAAGGGATATGCAATGGCAGCAGAGATTTCAGCTAGCCTGCTGAGTCTCTGTTTGATTAGCTACCACACATCTGCTTCATTTCCTGGTATCCATCTGTACTGTTGGGAGAAATGTCTTCTGGTTACCTCCGTTTACAACAAGGTGACTCCAGACTGGCAGTTTTAAATGGACCAATGAGTTGTATGTGCGGTATATGAGTTGAAAGATCCTTTGCTGACCTGACGAGAGTGCGCATTTGCATTTGGATTTATACACACAACAAAAGAGTAACATGCACATGGAGACTCACAAAAGGATATTGAATATTTGTGCAACCCCTCTGAGAACAAAAAAAACCATTTTCTTTTATATCTTAAATAAAATCAGATACGTAATTATTTCCCTGAACTTTTGTAGTAATAATAATTAATAATAATAATAATACCTCACCGCACAGTATTGCAAACCTACTCAGTATATTCTGCTATTTTGTAGATTTAAATAAAATATTTTTAAAAAAATTTAAAATGAAAAAAATAAACCAAATGGACTTCATTTAACATTCATTTAATCCCTCCACAATCATGGTTGTTTACTTATTTATTTTTGCAGGAGCATGCATGTAAAACCTTATTATTGTGTGCAGTGGAGCCCCCGGTGGCGCAATGGGTTAAACCCCTATGCTGGCAGGACTGCTGACCAAAAGGATGATGGTTCAAATCTGGGGAGCGGGGTGAGCTCCTGTCTGTCAGCTCCAGCTTCTCATGCGGGGACATGAGATAAGCCTCCCACAGGATGGTAAAACATCTTTGGGGCGTCCCTTGGGCAACGTCCTTGCAGAGGACCAATTTTCTGACACCAGAAGCGAGTTGCAGTTTTGTTGTTGACACCTAAAACAAAATGGTGTGCATTTAAATGCCTGACAGGTACTGTAGATTCTGTTACCAGCTAACTTTTGTGAAGCTTGTAAGGTTGAAAAAAAGTTGTATATAATGTCTGTGTATATGCACACTTGCCGGTTATACATCCCCAGTTCCTGAAGTGGAGTTCAAATCAGCAATAAAAACATAACCCCCTTACAATAATTTAAATTTGTTTTAGAAGTTAGGCACGCCGCAGTAGTTGCCACAAATCTTTATAGGCTTTATTGCAGTTGGTATTCCACTGTGGCCACGTGATCACTGATAGCAGCTGCATACCAGCATGAGAGCCCTCCCATTGCATGTTGCTCCAGAAATCCCAGCTAGTTTACCAGCTGTTAGTAACTGTGGAAGCTGAAGTCCAAAACAATTGGAGGACCAAAGGATGGGAACTACTGGTCTAGGCCTTCCTGTGCAATTCTGTGGTATGCTTCTGACCCTATGTACTGTTTGCTATTATCCAGTATCAGGTATCCATGATGGATCTTGGAACATATTCTCCAATGGATACTGTACCTGTAGTATACTGTGACATAAATATTAACTAAAATGTCCACACAGGACTTTTGGTGCTTTTAAATGCTCTGTTCACATATATAAAAAGATAACATAAAATAGTTTTTATGTGTTTTTCTTGCAAATAGTTGGCAATAAAGTGTCAATCATGGGAAAATGTTCTATCCTATTGATGGAATCCAACTATGAAGATGAAACTGATGACAAAGAAAGTGAAGTATTATAGAACTAGGTCACATTGACGAGAGCCATCAGAGACCACGGGGAAATTGTGGGGACCTCTCTAATTCTTGGTGATGCTGTTAAAAGGCTCAAGCGCTTTCAAAATGTAGCACTCCACTACTTTGGCCCAAGAGGATTTCTCCAAAACAGCTTGGGGCCATGACTGTCCAGTGAGATGAAAAAGACACAGCTTTTGGTACATGTAATTGCAGAAATGGACGGGGAAGTGATGCAATTTATTGAGGACCACTTCTAATAGGAACAGTCTCCAACTGAGCTATTCAAGGGCAAGATCCATGAAAAAGCACTTTGGGGAAACATGATCAGTAAATTGTTTTTTTGTGTTGTTATGTTTTTTTCCGTGAGTTCATACACTAGTATTTCTTAAAAGTGTGTAAGAGCATTCCCAGGTGTGCCAATTCTCTTAGTGTAGTACTTCTGGGGACTTCAAGCTGCTAAGACCATTAGAACTAACAGTTGCAGTTGAAACGGGTTGTATGAAGTTCTCAGAGGTTTGAACAACTAAGTGGAAATAAGTATGTCAATGACACCCAAATACACCTCTCCATGTCCTTCCCAATCTGTTGCCCTTCCAATGTTTTGGACCATAATGCAGTTCAAATCATAGACAGGATGATGCACTGAGTGAAGCTGAATTAGAACAGAGAAGGTACTGAACAACTTTTAACAAATGATTCCTTTTGAAAATTAAGTCATATCCTAATGTTCGTTCTTTCCAAATAACAATGTGAGATGGATTTGTGAATGCCTGGAACTATACCCCAGTGGATACCAGAACTCACTGTCTTCTACTGCCAACTTGGCAAACTGTTTTGTGTAGCCTGAAAGAATGTGGGTTTCTTCATTTTTAATAAATGATTCACTGACATGTGGGTATGTTACTGTTTATTATGCTATGGATTTTGCAAGTTTAATTTTCCTGAAACAAATCATACCACAAGTGTTTTAATCAAACCAGTTAATTAAAAAAGTTACATCCCCTCAATGTAATATATGATAGTCAATGTAAGGAATTATCTGCCTTTTAGCTAGTCTGGTAATGATCATGTAAATGTACACCTGGATTGTTTAGGTTTCTCCTTGACATTAAGTCTAGTTGTGTCCGACTCTGCAGGGTAGTGCTCATCTCCATTTCTAAGTCAAAGAGCCAGCATTGTCCGTAGACACATCCAAGGTCATGTGGCCAGCATGACAGCATGGAGCACCGTTACCTTCCCACAGATGCGGTACCTATTGATCTACTAATATTTGCATGTTTTCAAACTGCTAGTTTGGCAGAAACTGGGCCTAGCAATGGGCAGTCACCCCGCTCTTTGGATTTGAACTGCCAAGCTTCTGGTCAGCAAGTTCAACAGCTCAGAGGTTTAACCCGCTATGCCATTTAATTGTAAATGATGCTATTTTTTTTATTTATTAAGGAAAATGCAACCGAGTCTCAAATTCAAAGGATAAGTTGTGGAGTGGGTTTTTTTAATTGCAAGGAAAATTGGCTGGCATAAGTTGTGATGTTCTCTGAATACTTACTTAAAGGCAAGTTCTACCAGGTTCTAATAAACTTACCACCAGATCAATATGCAGAGAAGTACATAGCTTTGATTCCCCATATTGACCTTTCTCCTTAGCTTGGAAAAGAGTTAATAATCTGGGGGTGACCTTTACAGGGTGGGCAGGAAGTTTATTTGTGTATGTGTATGAAAAAAAGATAATGAGAGCAAGCTAGTGGGGAGTTATATAGAATGACCTGCACACCCATGGGAGACACGTTCCTGAACTTACAGTGGCAACTCAAAAGTGCCGACAATAGCCAACTCTATTTAAATGAACTATTTCTGATGGAAGCATATAATAGAATCACACTGGAGAGGGTAGAAAATGCCTAGAGAGAGAACATGAGTCAATACATTTTCCCAGGTAAAATTAGGATAAAATTTTGTAGTAAAATTAGGTGCCTCAGCTTATATTCAGGTCGGCTGATACTCGAGTATATACTATATGGCTTGTGGTAGTGAATACTACCAGGGGCAGCTCAACCCATTATGCAAAGTAAGCATTTGCAGTATAGTTGATTTTGCCCAAGGGCACTCTTAAGGCGCTCTTGGGGGAAAATAGACCTTGACATATGCACGTTGTAGTTACTGAGATGTATACAGTTCACCTACAATCAAATAGCATTCTGAACTCCACCAATGATGGAATTGAACCAAATATGGCACACAGAACTCCCACGACAAACAGAAAATATATATCAGTGATTGGTTGGGGGGGGGGGAGAGCAAAATACCGTTTGCTTACCGTTGAAAATTACCTAGGGCCACCTCTGAATACTACCATGAGTAAAGGACTTGTTTTTCTTTCTTCTGTGGCTCCTGCCATCTAAGTGGATGGCCCTGGTAGTAGGATGTTCAGGGAAACCCTTCTCCCTAGTTATGTCCACACCATGCATAATTTTATAAACCTCTATCATGTTACTTCCCCTTTTCCCCTATTTCCTGAAATGCTGATATCTGAGTTGAACTGGACCTATTTGGGTGGAATTAAGCTTTATCTACCCAGAATTAAATGAACCAGTGTAATGTAGTGGTTTGAAGGTTTGATCGGGAAACCAGGGTTAGACGCTCAGCCATGGAAACCCATTGCATAACCTTGGCCAAGTTACAGCCCCAGAGGAAGACAAAGGCAATCTCTCTCTGAACAAACCTTACCAAGAAAACTCTGCGATAATTTTGCCTTAAGGTCATTTTAAGTAAAAAATGAAACAAAGGCACACAGCACCACAATGTTCTAGGGCAGTGGTTCCCAACCTTTTTTTAACCAGGGACCACTCTCCAACATTAGTACCAAAAGGGTTATAAATCAGTTTTTGGTCAATTTTAAATTCCATTTGGTTTTTTGGGGGTGCTAATTCAAAAAAATCCATTGGGTAGACCACATTAGCTCTAGTTACTGATACAGAACATATGCTGTCCAGTAGTCGCCATCTGCTCGCCCACAGAAAACCATATTTAATAAACTTCGCCACTATAAGAGGGTTTTGCAAGACCGGTTGTTCTCGTTGCAATGGTGTAGTAACGGTGAGGCCATGGACCATATTTTAGTTCTTGTGGACTACTGGTGGTCCACGGGTCACAGGTTGGGAACCACTGTTCTAGAGGGATGAATACCTCCTTCCCTTTTTGTTACATCTTCAAACTACACGAACCACAAGCTTGTATCTTACTATGAGTGACATACACCTTGATATATTCATGACAGCTATTTATAAGTGGTTGCATTTGAATGACAGTACACAGAAACAACACTGTTCTGTATGTATTATTTTTCTCCTTGATTTCAAAACAAAGAAATAAAAACCAAAAAATGCTTTACATATCACTTTTAGCTTCCAACTTTAGACTCATTTTGCAGGGATAAAAATGTCAGCTCTGAAGTTGAAATCTAGAGGAGGCATAGATGGGAAGAACAGGAAAGGAATGTCACAGCAAGAGCAATTCACTCCTTCTAGGCTGCCAATATATTTTTCTCATGCGAGGCAACAGAGATGTTTCAGCCTCTTAAAGAGTGTTTGGGAATATTTTTATATTAACACTCCTGGCATGGAGTAAAGTGTGTGCGTGTGCAAGGGAATTGTTATACTGAGCATGGGCCTTGGTGATCATGCTGGTTCTTATGATAACGGCCAAGACTCATGCAAATTCCAGCTCGCAGCAGGAGCAGCTGTATTACAAAAAGGAAACTTTTGAATATATCAATATGATTACAGCTTAGAGGAAACTCAAAACAACTTCACAACCCTGTCCTATTTTTAATCTGATTTTGTCCCAGTTTAGGGAAAATCAGGGGATATTCCATATTATGCAAGCTTGCCAAGTAAAATAAGGGTTTAATGATTGTATAGAAGAGGGCATTTCAGCAGGTGTGGCTTGTCACACTTTGTCCCTTATTTCACTTGGCAGTCCTAATTCTTTTGTAAAGTAGCACTTAAATTTCATGCTCAACTGAATGGCTACGTTTAAAGAAGCTAATTCTACCTCTTACACTAAAAGTTGTGTTTCCATCTCCTGCTCTAGAAAAGATAGCAGCACTGAACGAAAGAGAAACAAAGGGGGAGGTCACATCATTGTGAATCTGTGATCCTGCCTATCTTGAAGTATATTTATTCATAATACCAAAAACACAAAAGGTCTGTAGTAGATCTGCTGCTCTTCTTATTAACAGTTTCCAGATGCAATTGCTCTCACACCCAATAAATGCTGGGAATGGCTTGGAGAGCCATAGCCTTTATTCTGTCTTGAGAAAACCTGCTACCTCAGGCAGAGAAATAAGTAATGTGGTCACCCAGAAGAAAGCTGCAATTTCACATTCATCCCACTAAGGCAGTGGTTCCCAACCTTTTTTTTTTTATCACTGACTACTTGACCCGGGACCACTTTGACCAGGAACCACACTCCAAAATTAGTACCAAAAGGGTTATGAATCGGTTTTTGGTCAACTTTAGATTTGCATTGGTTTTTTGGGGTGCTGGTTCAGAAAATTGTATTGGATAGATCACATCTGATCTAGTTTCTGATACAGGACATATGCCACCCAGTAGTCACCATCTACTCGCCCACAGAAAACTGTATTTAATAATCTAAAGCTGATGTAGTAGTAGTAGTAGAATCATAGAATCAAAGAGTTGGAAGAGACCTCATGGGCCATCCAGTCCAACCCTCTGCCAAGAAGCAGGAATATTGCATTCAAATCACCCCTGACAGATGGGCATCCAGCCTCTGTTTAAAAGCTTCCAAAGAAGGGGCCTCCACCACACTCCGGGGCAGAGAGTTCCACTGCTGAACGGCTCTCACAGTCAGGAAGTTCTTCCTCATGTTCAGATGGAATCTCCTCTCTTGTAGTTTGAAGCCATTGTTTCGCATCCTAGTCTCCAAGGAAGCAGAAAACAAGCTTGCTCCCTTCTCCCTGAGGCTTCCTCTCACATATTTATACATGGCTATCATATCTCCTCTCAGCCTTCTCTTCTTCAGGCTAAACATGCCCAGCTCCTTAAGCTGCTCCTCATGGGGCTTGTTCTCCAGACCCTTGATCATTTTAGTCGCCCTCCTCTGGACACATTCCAGCTTGTCAATATCTTTCTTCAATTGTGGTGCCCAGAATTGGACACAATATTCCAGGTGTGGTCTAACCAAGGCGGAATAGAGGGGTACCATTTCTTCCCTAGATCTAGACACTATGCTCCTATTGATGCAGGCCAAAATCCCATTGGCTTTTTTTGCCGCCACATCACATTGTTGGTTCATGTTTAACTTGTTGTCCACGAGGACTCCAAGATCTTTTTCACACGTACTGCTCTCGAGCCAGGCATTGTCCCCCATTCTGTACCTTTGCATTTCGTTTTTCCTGCCAAAGTGGAGTATCTTGCATTTGTCCCTGTTGAACTTCATTTTGTTAGTTTTGGCCCATCTCTCTAATCTGTCAAGATCGTTTTGAATCCTGCTCCTGTCCTCTGGAGTATTGGCTATCCCTCCCAATTTGGTGTCATCTGCAAACTTGATTATCCTGCCTTCTAACTCTTCATCTAAGTCATTAATAAAAATGTTGAACAGGACCGGGCCCAGGACGGAACCCTGCGGCACTCCGCTCGTCACTTCTTTCCAGGATGAAGAGGAAGCATTGGTGAGCACCCTCTGGGTTCGTCCATTTAACCAATTACTGATCCACCTCACCGTAGTTTTGCCTAGCCCACATTGGACTTGTTTGCCAGAAGGTCATGGGGGACCTTGTCGAAGGCCTTACTGAAATCCAGGTACGCTACATCCACGACATTCCCCGCATCTATCCAGCTTGCAACTCTATCGAAAAAAGAGATCAGATTAGTCTGGCATGACTTGTTTTTGATAAATCCATGTTGACTATTAGTGATGACCTGATTTGTTTCTAAGTGTTTGCAGACCACTTCCTTAACAATCTTTTCCAGAATCTTGCCTGGTATCGACGTGAGGCTGACCAGACGGTAATTGTTTGGGTCATCCTTTTTTCCCTTCTTGAAGATTGGGACCACATTAGCCGTCCTCCAATCTGCTGGAACTTCTCCCTTTCTCCAAGAACTCTCAAATATGGTTGCCGATGGTTCCGAAATGACTTCTGCTAGTTCCTTCAGTACTCTTGGGTGTAGTTGATCTGGCCCTGGGGACTTGAACTCATTTAGAGCGGCTAGGTATTCCTGGACAACTTGTTTCCCATTTTGGGGTTGGATGTCCTCTAATCCCTCATCCACTCTGTCTTGCTGAGGTTGAAGATGACTTTCTTTTTGTGAGAAGACTGAGGCAAAGAAGGTATTAAGTAGTTCTGCCTTTTCCCTATCCCCTGTCAGCATTGCCCCATCTTCTCCTCGAAGAGGCCCTGTTGCCTCCTTGTTTTTCCTTTTTCTACTGACATAAGAAAAGAAGCCCTTTTTACTGTTTTTAATGTCCCTGGCAAGCCTGAGCTCGTTTTGTGCTTTAGCCTTGCGGATCTTTTCCCTACAGGTGTTGGCTATTTGTTTGAAGTAGTAATCTTTCATGGGTAGTCATCATCTCCCCTCCTGACATTCCTATTGCCCTGGCACTATAAGGGGTTTTTGCGAGACCAGTCGCTCTAGTTGTCATGTAGTTTCATGTCTACGGTGTAGTAATGGTGAGACCATAGACCAGATTTCCATTATTGTGGACCACAGGTTGGGAACCACTACACTATAGGTCCATCAACCAAAAAAAAAAACTGTAGTAGGGCCATATATAATATAGTCTGCAAAAATTGAGATTGCAATGATATACTATCAATATAATTTGTCCTTATCAATGCATGCTAGGGCAGAAGTTTAGTTCCAGAAGCAAACCACACTGCATTTAGTTTATTTTCTCCCATTCCCCTTTGCACTGAGCTTAAAGTAATTTAAGCAGTGCATTACCAGTATTTAGAATTTCAAAATATACATTTTGCTTCTCTTAAAAATGCAGACCCATAATCAGAGTTTCTACAATAAGTTCTCTGTACAAGACCACTAAGCATAATGGCGCTTTCAGGCCCAATTTGCAAGGCACCTCCCAAATCATGCAGCTCTGGCTTCCATTTCAAAACACGGTGATCCAACATTTGTATAGGTCTCAGAAGTGCATTTGCAAGCTATTCATAAAACACCCCAAATCAAACCATAAACAAAATATTTAATACCCAGCAGACAGAAATCCATGCCACAAAAAAAGGGAAGCAGCAGATAGGGATTTGAAACAGTCTTTTGCATGTTTTCCCATTCTTTTACCTGCGTCATGTTTAACTATGGAATAAAAAAGCAATTTAAGAAGTTAAGACAACAATTTAAGGAGGAGACTGAAAAATAGAAAATAAAGCGTTGGAAATAAATTAGTTCAAAGGGCATCCCTTTTCATGTCTCCTATCAAACGGCCAGTCTGTAAACAGAACTTTGTTGCTGTTTTAAACCCGATTTTAAATTGTAAATATTTCAAAGTCAAAAGAAAATATCCCAAAAGAAAACCACATACCTGATGGCCCATTGTTTCTTTATAATAGTAGAAGTACTCCTATGTGATTATTATGGGACAGAGATTTCTTCTTTCTGTGTGTATTGTCCATCCACGTTTACATGGTACTTAACACAGTGCTGCTATTCCTGCCATTATTCTTTACTAGTGCCATCTGGTTTCTCTGATATTTAAGTGGAAAAGACTATGTAGTTTTCAGAAGCCGCATTCTCGCACAGTGTGAAGTCTTACAGATAATTGGGGAAAACTAGACCTTTGAACAGCCTCGCTGGGAAACAGAGGCCCGGCCGCCAAGGAAGATGGTGTGCAGCTGTCAGAAACCTGCTGTCTAATGGCAGTCCTTCAGGATCGGATCCACTTTAGCCCTGCAGGAAGCCCTTGTATAGCCCACGCCTGGAAATTGTTGGAGGCTCTGCAAACCTCCAGGCTTTGTTTGCTCAGTGAAGCCACCTGTGAGACTGGAAACAGCACAGCAGAAGGCTTCAAGTGGGATGTTGCCTGCAGCTGTGCTCAGAGCTTGGGGCAGCTATTAGAGAATTAGTAGGAAGTTTCCCTCCAACTTGATTCACAACAAAAAAAATAAGCCATTTAATCATTCTGGTCCAGTTGGGTGTCAAATCTGAATATGGCCAGACCCCATATCTGCAGGAAATATCTTTCCATCTGGACTGTGGTTAAGTTAAACTCTTGATGCACTGAATTACCTCACTTCCAATCCCAATATATCAGAGTTTCCCTACAAGACCTGGAGATTCCACTCTAGAAATTTGTAAGGTCATCCAAGGCAACTCTACGGCAAATTCGGGGGCAAGTTCACCATATTTTGTTTTGTTTTTTCGTGTCAGGAGCGACTTGAGAAATGACAAGTCATTTCTGGTGTAAGAGAATTGGCCATCTGCAAGGACGTTGCCCAGGGTGCCTGGATGGTTTTACCATCCTGTGGGAGGCTTCACTCATGTCCCTACTTGAGAAGCTGGAGCTGACAGGTGGGAGCTCACCCTGCTCCCTGGATTTGAACTATTGACTCTTGTCAGCAATCCTGCCTGCACAAGAGTTTAATTCATTGCACCACTGGGGGCTCCTGGTTCTGTGGTTAAGTGGGTCTCACAGGATTGTGTTTGTGCAGTGCCTTTTCTTATGCAATCCTGAGCATGTACTTGCATATGTTCATGTGGAAGGAGTAGGATGCAATCCAAAGGCATACATATCCTCAGTAATACTTGATTGTCATGAAGATGATAATTGTTTTACAAAAATAGCAAAAGAGTATAACCTGGCACATAAGGCACATAAGGAGATCCAAAGCACAGTTAGGCCCCTTCCACACAGCTGCATAAAATATACAATGAACTGGATTATATGGCAGTGTGGACTCAGACAATCCAATTCAAAGCAGATATTGGGAATTCTCTGCCTTGACATTCTGGGTTATATGGCTGTGTAAAAGGGCCCTCAGTTACTCCTGTAACATCAAAGAGCACAAGTCCCACCACATGTGTGAATCAAGCTGAAATTAAATGAGCCAAAGGTACAGAAAGGAGAGTCATCCCACACAAGACTGGTTTCCTTCAATCTCCCTGAATCAAAAGGCGATTGTTTTAAAATCCCTCTCCTTAAACTGCCTCAGGAACTAGATGTTTTCTCTAGCTTTCCCTTCTCTGAAGGCAAGTAGACAACTCATGTGGGATCAGATGGCATAGACCTGGATACTTAAAGAAATGTAGGAGGAGAGGCAACAAGCACACATTCTAGATGAATAGTTTTTGCTTGTCGATTACTTGTAACAACCCAAGAAACCAACCTCTCAGGAGCTCCTTCTTGATATTTCTTTAGTTCATTTTAATGGCCTAAGGCCTATGGAATTTGTGCTTAGTTGAAAAGCTAATGGATACATTTGAGATGGTTGGTATGGAGTGCTATGAATACCAATAAATTAGGAGCTGCCAACTCAATGCAAGTATGAGAAGAGATTTTGCTGCAAACACAACTGCAAATTGAATAAGTATTGAATTTCCTTCAGAAAGAAGAGTGTGCTGTTAGATACTTAGGAACTTGTGCAAGTCACCTTCCCTGTAAAATATCCTAAACCTTATAGAATAAGGTGGGAATCCATGGTCCACCATGTACATTTGGAGTGTGGCTCCCATCAATCTTAATCAGAGCACCTAGTCATGATGGGTGTTGAGAGTTGCAGTCCAAGAACACCTGCAAGGTCATAGGCTGCCCACCTCCACCCCATATTCTACTGTAATTAAGCTTGAGTATATGGAATAGTGATTCTTCCTACTTTACTGCTAAGCATCTTCATGTTCACCTCACCTACTAGACCAGTGGTTCTCAACCTTTTTTTTTAACCAGGGACCTCTTTGACCAGGGACGACTCTCCAACATTAGTACCAAAAGGGTGAATCAGTTGTTGGTCAGTTTAGATTTGGTTTGGTTATTTGGGGTGCTGATTCAGAAAATTGCATTGGATAGACCACATCTAGTTTCTGATATAGAATATATGTCATCCAGGAGTCCCCATCCCCTTGCCCACCGAGAATGATATTTAATAATCTAGAGCTGATGTGGTCTATCCAATTCAATTTTCTGAATCAGCACTCCAAATAAATCCAGGAACAGGCCTAAAAACCAAAGACACCTAGGCGCTCCCGGTACCGGGTGCCACAAGGAATGGCCCCACTCATGGTGAGGGAGGAGGAGAAGAAGCAGTCAGGAGGCTTGTGGTCACGCCTTTCATGGGTAGTCAGCCTCTCCCCTCCTGGCATTCCCCTTGCCTCAGCACTATAAGAGGGCTTTGAGAAACCAGTCTCTCTCATTGCAGCAGTGTAATGGTGAGGCCACGGACCATATTTTCGTTCTTGGGGACCACAGGTTAGGAACCACTGTACTAGACTGAAAGTACTTGTAGACTGTAGGTGTATGATCATCCCATTGTTTGTAAGGCACCATTTATCTTATTTTCTATTTTGTAATTATACATACATTATCTTGTAAGAGCCAGTATGGCATTGTGGTTTGATTGTTGGCTTAGGACTAAGGGAGACCAGAGTTTAAAACCTCACTGGGAGGCCTTGGGAAAATCACAATAAAGGTGACTGTAATCCTCGGGGGGGGGGGGTCTACTAAAAAAACTGTATAATAGGGGTGCAGTTGTTGAAGGCATTTAACAACAACTAGTACATTATATAGGGATGAAATCTCTCACCTCTCATAATTCTCCACCAATGTTTGCTGAGGATATAACTAGTCTAAAGTTAAACAACAGCAAGAGAACCAGATTTGCGATAGAAATGTGCCATACATTTCTAACATTTAGATATACAGTATATGCAGGTAGTATCTATAATTTCCAGATTTAAGTCTCACATCCTATTTTGTTGAGGTGCTTTTGTTAGGCTTCAAGGCTAATTCCTCCATTTTTTGTTTGGATTGGGGTCAGCTGTAGACATTTGTCACTTCAAAGGATGTCAAACCACAGTAGCTGAATACATATCTATTGTCAAATAGCACCAAAGTATAAGGGAGCAGCGGGTGACAAATCTCACATTGCCAGTGTATGAGAGACTATTTCTCCAGCAAGATGAGTGAACTAGGCTTTGTGGCACCTTGAATTTGCACATATTATGACAGGCTTTATTCCCCCCACCTTCCCAAAATGTACAGGGTATTAATTTTTTTTTTACAGACCATGCATATTAGAAAACATCCTGTGTGTGGGCAGACCCCTGCTGCTCTCCCACATGTATTCAGATGTAGTGGAAATCTGGAGCTTTTTAAGTTGTCAGCCTTGTACACAGGGCACGAGGAATTCTATTTTCACTCATACCACAGTGAGAGATTAGCAGCTTGAAATCACTTTGACAGTTTGTTACTCTATTGCATACTGCAGGGAATTTTAATTCCAACCTGTGAAATTGTAATTGCTTCTCAAAAAGAGGAGAGGGATGCTGGGTAATGGCCACAACCACGCTCAGTATCAGAGTTGCCAGTTGCTGCCACTTTAGATATTACTTGCTGTTATTCAGAAATCACTCCAGCTTTCCATATGGGAAGCTGAACTGGGAAGTGAGACTAAATTAACAGGAACTGTCAGATGTTCTGAAATCAGGAGGCAGAAATGTGACAGGGGTGGCTGAGCTCTCCTCCAAATGTTCTTATTTGTTCTCTCCCCGCATCCCAAATCATGCAGTGTTGTACTTTTCCACATCACGTTGTCTGTAAATTAATACCTGATTTACATCATCAAATGAAAGACTTAAGCAAAAACCCTCCTTAGACATATTTACAAGAAACAAACAAAAATGATGGAAAGACTGTTCAGAGTGAAGATTTCTCTGTTCAGATGATGCACAGCAAATGCATTTAGTCACTTTTGTTCCTTGCAGGTGGCCTTTCATTTTGTTAATCACTTTGTGTAATTTATTCACATGCTTCTCAGATCTGTGGACAGTTCAATCTGTAAGATATAAATGCAGATATTAGGCAAAGTGAGTTCACACTTGTGTGGTTGAGCCATCTAGCAATCCTTTCCGGTTAGGGCTGTAGTGTCTTGGAGCTCATTTTCCACACATCATGGCTATTTTCAACTGAGCCAGTAGCTTCATCCAGGTTTTGGCTGTAGGAAGCCTATTGGGTCTGTGTTCTTCTTTGGTTGGCTTCTACTGACTACAATGTATGAGGGTATTAATATGAGAAGTATGGGAATCAGTGTGAATGCAGACAAACCATTGGCCACAATTCTATGTTGGTTTGTGTGGGGATAACTCCCAATGAGTGCAGTGGGACCTGCTCTTCAGTAAGCTTGCATAAGACTGAATTATACAGTAGGCCCTTGGTATCTGCAGAAGATTGGTTCCAGCATCTTCTATGGATACCAAAGGATGTGCATATTCACGCACCTATTAAAATGGCAAAGGACAGCAGTGGAGGTGGCAGCACGTCCTGACTGCCGGGCACCTGGTAGCTAGGCATTGCCACTGCCTCCACTGCTGCCCCACACCATTTTTGATAGGAGGATCCTACAGTATAAATGAATGGTTCTCAACCTTTGGTCCTCCATTTGTTTTAAATGTCTATTCCCAGAAATCCTAGCTGGTTTACCAACTGTTAGGAATTGTGGGAGTTGAAATCCAAAACACTGGAAGGATCAAAGCTTTTGGAACTACTGGTATATACCTTGCTTTATGTTTGCAGTCTCTTGTAAGCCCTGTGAGTCTTATATAGGAAGCTCCTATTAAGACGTTGTTTGGCAACAGTTGGGGCAACCACAAGTACCACAAACCACTATAGGTGGTTAGCATACTCCCCACCATGGATTCAAATGTGCAGTATTGTGTACATTAGGATGGGTTGAATCCACAGATTATGAGGTGATGGTTCAGACTGGTTCATTGTACATGGTTTTTTAAGATTCCCAAATGTGTTGGGCACAAAAGATGAGGACATAGTTTCTTGTACCTCGACAATGAGATTCTTCTAGGTTGCACTGGAAGGTGTTCCAGATTTAGGTACACAAGTGACCATCATTGTTGAAGGAAGAATAGTTGACTTGCTGATCTGGGACCTAAGCATATCTCTGCCACTACCCATGGGCTTCTACTTCAAAGTAATCACACATGGCATTGTGCTTTAATGTGTATGGCTCTCAGGCTAGTCTGGATGCCAGAACTCTTGTGCCAAGAAGATTCCAGAAGCACAGTATCTTTTCTTCCTTGTAAAAGGCAAGGAAGAGCAAAGGCACCCTCACTAGCCTGGTGTCATCCACCCTTAGCTATGTTCCTGCATCCTTGTTTTCACTGGTTATGTTTGCTAGTGCCTCTCAACATGCCTGCTACAGAAAATGCAGCTGGCTCATCTCCCTCTCCCAACCCATACTATGAAACTCTACTGAGTGGGCTTCTTGCTCTACCCAGGTGATCAAGTCACCTTGAACAATGTGATCTGAACAGGATCTAGGACAGTATTTAAATTTCAAGATTGACATACTTGTACTCCCATGAACATTGAAGAAATATATAACAATATAGGCAATATTCACAACTCAGTCCAGTATGGGAAATTTGAATATTTAAGGCAAGAGAAAAAAGATGGCATGGTTATTTTTTGTGGTCCCTGTGCCTCATATGAATGGGCCTGTATTCCACCACTGGAATATTCTTGAGCCAAGTGGTCTTGGCAAAACTCCACTCTGTCCTTTCTTCCTCACATTGCCTATTGCACCATGTATCTCATGGATCATATCCCAGGGCTTTCTTGGTTTTTACTGGAGGTGTCCAAATGACGTCTCTGGTAAAAACAAATTAATTTGGAACACACCAAGGTTTCTTACCGGTTATATTTTGCAAGCCCTGTTTTATCCTTCTTACATCCTGTTTTTAACTGTTGAATTTTACAGTGTTTTGTATAGATGCTTGTTAGAAGTTGTTACTTTAGTTTTTAACATAACATGATTTTTTATATTGGCTTCTTACCAGTAAATGTGCAGTTCCTAGCCCACGTTGCACTTGCACCGCTGCACCTCACAATGTAGATTTTGCACACTGTTTTACTCTGTTTGCATCCTACTTTTAACTGTTGGATTTTACAGTGTGTTGTATAGATCTTTGTTAGATGTTGTTTTTGTTGGTGGAAACGCATATGACCATTTGTTGGAGCATTAATAAATTGATTGATTGATTCATTAGATCCGAATTAATTTGATATCCCATTAGATCCTGGCCTTCCTGAAAGGCCCAGGTTTAATCGGGTATTTGGCCTGTGGGGACTCAATTCTGGGTAGTCCTGGGACTATCCAGGGGTGAGTCCCCATTGCCATATTGCACATTTTGCCCACCCCTTCCCCCAGGCCCCAAATTTACCCCTAAAAGTTAAAAAATGTACTTGCTGCCATAAGCCCCTTCTCACCCCCTCCCCAATCTCCTGGTGCATCATTTCTTTATGCCAGGAGGGCACGAGGAGTGAATTTGGGACTTTAATCAGGATGGCATGTCACCCCCCCCCCCCGAAAGTTGGAGTTTTTTTGGTGGAGTGGGGACTGAAATTCATGCCAAATCAGATTTTTTTAAACCTGCTTTGGTGTGGATTTTAGTTCTGTCTGGAAGCACCCTCAGCTTCTCTTTATCTATTATAAGAGCAACACCATCTGAAATGTCCTCTTAACTTCAGCTGAGGTTTTTACTCTGCTTTAGTCTTGTCATACTCCATCTTCGTAATTGCAGTATTTACAACTTTTGACGTAAGAATTTTGAATCGGGTATTTTAATGCACTGGATCCTGTCTGGGCTTAGACACTACGTAGAGTCAGCTCTGATTAGTACTTGATGGAAGACAAGGTACTGTCAGCTGAATTTTAGAGAATGGGACTGGGACAACTACTTATGGATATGCCTCACTGATGGAAACCCGATCAAAAGCCCACAAAAGGCACATGCACATACATTTAAATACAATAAAGACATGCATAAAGTAAAAAGAGGTTTAATAATGATTGCCGTACAAGGGGATGATCAATTACTTGCCCTATGGAAAAATATTTTAATAATTTATTTTTCTACAAATGTATGCCTATACATGAGCAATAATGAAAATTTCCCTATTTTCACAACTGCCACGCAGAGACAAATATATCATGTATATATAATACATATATATATAGCCAACAAGTTCAGAAAATGAAAAATTGAGATGTGGAAGTCATTAGAACACACCAATAATTTGATCTTACAAATCTAAGCAAAGAACTTATGCCAAGTCTAAGCAGACTCTTATCCAGGTTGCGATGATCAGGTAAGGCCTTGAAGTAGAAATGATCATCACCCAGTGTTCAACTATGACCTTTTCAGTGTCTTGATGAAATCGCGACCCAGTTTGGATTCTCTCTTAAACCCCTCCATAGTAAAAGGCAACCAGGGCGGCGAGAAGAGCCACACTCAACGGCAGCAGCTTCAATAAACTTCCCCCTTGTTGCCAAGGCAACTGCATCGCCATCCTGTGGCTCAATGGTACTTTTTGCCTCTCAGCAGATGGACGGGCTTTCGCTTCCGAGCCATTCTCCAGCGCATGTCTGAACTCCTGTGGAGAAATGCAGAAATTAAATTGAGAATAGCTGCAAAGAACATTTGGCATGGATCGAGGACAAAAGACGTTTTCCTTCAACTCCGAAGAAGCCAGTCCCTCTTGGGCCCTCGAATAAATTACAGAATGAAATTCAATTGCACAAAACAAAAGGGCCGATGCTGCTGTTATGCGGAAACCAGCCTTTTCAGTTAAATTAACTGCTAAAGCAATAAAGCTGTTAAGTTCGTTTTGGACGAAAAACCCCACTGGTTATATATTAAAGTCATGCCAATTAATTTCAGGTTGTATTTCCTTTGCTGCAAAAGGCAAACCTGTAGTGATAAAGGGGGCCTTTCCTACTGCATTGCACCACTAAATCCGAGGGTTATTTTTTTGGTCCCATCGTATGCAAGCTCTGCGGTGTCCTCACATCTTCTCTACAGTTCTTCCTCCATCTCTCTCAGGAGGTGGCTGCACTAAAGCATTCACCCTTTCGATTACGTTCCGAGTAAATATTTCCACACAGGGTTGAGGTCGAAACTGTATGGCTCTCCAGGTATTTTCTGGATTGCAGTTCCCAGCAGCCCAAGCCATTTGAGTCAACGGTAAGGCAATCTGGGAGGTGCAGTTCCAACATGGGCCAGACTAATCCCTTCCCTGATGTAGGGAAAAATAAAAATTGAAAAGCATGGGGTGAATGTGGGTGTATCTCTTTCACTATATGAAAACAAGGTGCTGCAGGTATAGTGGGAAACCATGGTCAGGTTCCTGTTTCCTAGCAACTGAAATATTTCCAAATGCAATGATTTCAGGTGGCTTATTTATACCCCTGTTTTATATTTCCCCCTTACAAATGCCATTCTGGGTGAAATTCAGGTGGCCTTTAATCACTCTTTCTTGTTTTTACTGCTCGAACAGACAAATATGGCCAATTCCTCTGAGAATAAAGAGCTTACTGTTGTTTCCCACATTGCCCTCCATATGTCCTACCCTCAGGACTCTAGGAAAAAAAGGAATACTAGACAAAACCTTCTGGCATCATCATAAATCTGAGCAAAGGTAACACAGCGGCCTTTCTCCCCATTATTTTATTATGGAACATGTCTGGGGCTGCATCTACACTGTAGAATTAATGAGGTTTGACACCACTTTAACTGCTGTGGCTCTATGCTATGGAATCCTGGGAATTGTAGTTTGGTGAGGCATCAGCACTCTTTGGCAGGGAAGGTGGAAGACATTGTAAAACTACACCTCCTGTTATTCCATAGTATTAAACCATGCCAGTTAAAGTGGATTCAAACTGCACTGATTCTATAATGTAGCTGCACCCTAGGTCATTTGCCAAACCCAGGGACTTATTTTAAGGCATGGAGAGGCTCGAGGGGAATATTTATTTGAGGCCCCTTCCAGAAGTTAGTGTGGTGGAGTGGTCAGTAGGATGGATGGAGACTCGTGGAATCTAGCTAATTAGGCCCTGCTTAGACACAAAGTTCACTAGGTGATACTTTGGGCTAGTGGTTGACTCTCAGTTTAGCCTTCCTCTTGGGTTTGTTGTAAAGATACAGCACAGAACAGGAGAGATATTACTAGAAATGACCCAAACTGTGACTGAATACAAGTGGACTGGGTTGTCAATATTATATATTTTTTTTGTTTTCCCCCTCTAGGTTTATTGAGCTAGTGGGATTCTGCTAGGAATGACTTGGCAACAAAGCTGTAATGCTAATGCGACCTCCTCCTTGCATTAGCCCTCCTCATAGTGAGGTCTGGGACAACCACCCCTTGCAGTACCCCACCTCACTGCCCTGATTATGTCTCTTTGCAATGGAAATTCTTGTGTATGCTATTGGGCATCACAGTTCACTTATCATTTTAGCAAGGGTGCATTATATTTAACTATATCATGCTCAGTCACATCTTTACTGAAAGGAGGTAGCCCATGCTCACATTGTCAATATGAAAATGTTGTGATACATAAATTCCTCCATGTTAAATATAACCGTTTCTCAATTCAATAAGGAGTATTTAATTCATCTCCAGTACTTCAACTTCTCCAGGTTTTTGTAGGAGTGCATACTGGAATAGTATGGGTAGAATCCTAGAAAAGGTAGCACAGTGGAGATATTTGCGGTGGCAAAGGAAGAAACAACAAGAGCCTAGCAAGCTCCTTATGAATATGATGAATCAAATGGAAGACCAGGTATTATGAGAACACATGGAAAGGAATAATTTTGCTTGAGAGTCCAAAAGTGCGAGGCAAAAACCTGGAACTTCAAGCCATGGCTTTTTTTGTGTGTCTGCCAGGAGTGACTTGAGAAACTGCAAATCGCTTCTGGTGTGAGAGAACTGGCCGTTTGCAAGGATGTTGCCCAGGGGACGCCCAGATGTTTTGATTTTTTACCTTCCTTGTGGGAGGCTTCTCTCATGTTGCCACATGGGGAGCTGGAGCAGACAGAGGGAGCTCACCTGCGCTCTCCCCGGATTCGAACCTCCGACCTGTCAGTCTTCAGACCTGCTGGCACAAGGTTTTAACCTGTTGCACCACTGGGGGCTCCTAAGCCATGGCTGATACCAAATGAGAGACTACCCCCTGGGGACCAAGAAGACGGGGCAACTTGGAAGGTGCTGAACAGACTGCGTTCTGGCACCAAGAGATGCAGAGCCAACCTTAAGAAATGGGGCCACAACATGTGAGTGTAGAGCAGAGCAAACTACAGACCACCTATTACAATGCAGTCCGAGCCCTGCCACATGCACAATGGAGGACCTCCTTATAGGAACAACAGAGGTGCTCCAAGTGGCCAGCTTCTGGTCAAAGGACATTTAATATAATGCCAAGTTTTAAAACTTTGGGTTTTTTAAAATACACTTCAACTGTACCCTTGGTTTGCTTCTGATACGATAAATAAATTTTGCTCAAAGGTTGGCTCCCATACAGTGCTTCTCCAGGCAACAACTGAGGGCTATACTTCCTCACAGCACCTCCTTGCAAAAGGACTGAAACTTATTTTCTCTAAAAGCCCTCTAGAGAGCATGGGGGGGTTAGCTATGTTTTGCCCCACTGGACTATTGTAGGTTCAAGAAAGACCACTTTTGCAAAAGGAAGTGACCTAGATGGCACTTCTGGATTATTTTCTGTTTTCTTTAAAACTCCCCCTAGGCTTAAAATTGTCAATAGGAGTATTGCATATTTCTATGCCAGAAAAAAGTCTGGTATATGAATTCATCGTGGGTGCTTGAAATGAGTGGAACCTATGGCAGGGTGAGCCAGAAAGGTGAAGAAAAGGAAAAAGAAGCATAATGCGTATGCCATGTAAGGAGAGGGGAAAATCAGAACTCTGTCCACCATTAAGTAGAGACTACTAGATTTCGCCACAAAATATTACTTATATAGATAGCTATTTCCACACAGTGACAGGCAGAGTAATTAAAATCAATTGCCTAATGAATCTGAAAAATTAATAACTGGTAACAACTATTTCATTCCCGGAGTCAAACCTAATTAACCTTTATACGGAGAAATAAACTGGAAACCACAGAGTGCCAATTATTAAACATTTTACTAATTTGCAACAAAAGCTAGCTCATAATAGACTTCATCTTGTAGACTGATTAAACTTGGAAGAAAAGCTTGCACAGAATAGTATTCACTTGAGGCATCTAATTATTTCCTTGGATGCCTATTAGGTTTTAAAATCCCATTATCAATTTACCATATACTTTACATCCGGTGAATCATCTTTCTCCTAAGTATCAAAATTTCACAATTATTTAATATATTAAGCATAGGCGGATACCTAATTTGATCAACATTACCAAAAGTAATAGTCTAATAGTAGGTGTTTCAACACGACCAAAAGAAGTTTAATGGGTGACAGCAGACATCTTTTGCTGCAGGATCCATTCTTCAATAGTTTAGCGAAAGACAAGAATTTTTGCATGATGAAAGGACCAACATTTAAGTTTACACATTTAATTTGAGAGTAAGTCCTATTGAATTCAACAGGACTTGCTTGTTAATTCAAGGACTGTACTATTGACCTTTTTCATCTGGTGAGCTAATATAGACAAGACATTTCATTTCAAAAGCCTCTGTGACATGTAAAACTGCTTGAGTAATTACAGTATGTCTATCTGAAAAAAAGTTGATTAGGACATTGTACACATTCTTATTTGTTGATATTGTTCTCTGCTGTCAAGTCAACTTTGATTTATGGTGCCACTATGATGCCACAGCTCATCAACTTCTCTGTTCAGTTCTTCTGAACTTGTAAAGGGACTGGACCAGGCCCGTAGCCAGGATTTCGTTTCCGGGGGGGGGGGGGGGGGGTGTGTGATTTTTTTTCAGGGGGGTTCAGGGGGGGTTGAGTTTCGGGGGGGGGGCTGAATCTGAGTGAAAGAGGGTCTAGCCTAGTAAACCTTTTGTATCATTACCCCAATACCCCATGCATATGGGATATATTGAGTATGGTGATCAGATCATGATATGAATAAACATAAAGTTTAAATTATGCACCAGTAAGGCCTTTTCGCAAACCACCGTGAGAATTTCGGGGGGGGGGGCTGAAGCCCCCCGAGCCCCCCCCCCCCGGCTACATACCTGGACTGGACTTAGCACAGCAGAGTAAACCGCTGTGCTGCAGAAAAATCCATGATCATCTTTCTTATTATCTTATTTTCTGCAAGTAATATGGTCTCATCTGCATTTCTAGGAGCCCCCGGTGGCGCAGTGCGTTAAACCCTTGTACTGGCAGGACTGAAGACTGACAGGTCACAGGTTCAAATTTGGGAAGAGCGTGGATGAGCTCCCTCTGTCAGCTCCAGCTCCCCATGTGGGGACATTCAGAGAAGCCTCCCACAAGGATGATAAAACATCAAAACATCCAGGCGTCACCCTGGGCAACGCCTTTGCAGACGGCCAATTCTCTCACACCAGAAGCGACTTGCAGTTTCTCAAGTTCCTTCTGACATGAAAAAAAAAATATCTGCATTTCTTAGTTGATATTTCTTTCCCAAATGTTCATGCCTATTTCCTCTGAGTCCGGTTCAGCTTTCCATATTATATGTTCTGTGAATAAATTAAACAGAAAGTGTGATAAAATGCAGTCTTGTCTGATCTCACTGCTATTCTGTTTGTCTATTTTACATCCCAAAAGCGACTTCTTCTTCAGACAATGGCTAATACATCCTGACATTTGATGTTGTGAAACATCTTCTTTATTAAAAAAGCAATCCATAATTTCTCATGATCTGCATAATAAACGCCTTACATTCATAATCATGGAGTTATAATAATGTATTTCCAGTAAAAAGAATTAAATTTCTACAGATCTGGAATAAATATAAATTTAGAACACGAACCCTTACACCTCCCCCGGATCAGTAAGTGATTAAATTACTAGATCAATAATTTCTGAATCTAACACTTTGAAAAGATTATGTGGGTGGAATGGCTTATGCAGATAATATTGATTTGCTTGTGGACAGTAGGATGTGATAGCATTTCTTATAGTTCATGGTGTTTTTACACAGTGTGCTAATCCTCCTGGACTCCTATGAGGAACCCCTGGTTATAAATCAAACAGACAGTTTCAAATACAACCTAAGTGAGGCAATAGGTATTTCCCTTGGGAATTTCCCTCATATTAGATCCTATTTATTTAGACTGGTTCTTTTTAAGGTCAGATATCTAACTAACAGCCATAACAAGCTTGGAAATGGTAGTATTTACCATTGAGAAGCAAATCTTTTGAAAAATCCACAAAAATCTTGCAAGAGTAAAAATGTGAATGAGCAAAAGATAAATAAACATACATAGTGACATATATTCTGGAATTCATGAGAATAAACCTATGAAAAGAGATTGATTTAGGACCTTTCCCTTAATTATGTCAATAAATTACTGCAAGTTTATGAGAGGATGTGATCAAGCCCTTCCCACTTTACATTTTCCTTTCACTCTAACCTCTATTACACACCTTATCCCTTCTTCCTAACCTATTCCAACTGTTCAGTGACTTGTGAGCAGGGAAAAGGAGATCTACTACAATAATCAATGCAGAAAATTAGAAGAAGACATTCAAATAGGAAGAATAAGAGATCTCTTCCACAAGATCTGAGAAATCAAGGAGAAGTTAAATCAACTGTGGGAATGCTGTATGATCAGCAAGGAAACACAATGCACAAATCAAGTAGACATAACAAAAAATGGGAATACTACATTGAAGAACAAAACTGCAACTACCAGCATTTCTCATTATTGACTAGGGCGTTACTGATAAGTGCAATGCAACAATATCTTGAGTGTGATACAATTCTCAGCCGTGATCTATACCCAGTGGTACTCAACCTGTGAGTCACCAGGTGTTTTGGCCTACAACTCCCAGAATTCCCAGCTGTTAGGATATCTGGGAGTTGAAGGCCAAAACATCTGGGGACCCACAGGTTAGAAACCACTGATCTATACCAATAATTTGGTCTACGATACATTATATGAAGTGATGGCCTCTACGTATATCACTCATTTCACTCTTCCCAAGCTGATGCTCTTTAGTTGTTTTGACTATAACGCCCACAAAATCCTAATAAGAAAGGCCAGTGATCACGAATAACGGAAGTTGTAGTCAAAAATAATTATTGGGCACCAGATTGAGGAATGCCGATTTACATAGGCACTACCTGTGCTGCATTATTTATTTATTTATTTATTTATTTATTTATTTATTTCCAACATTTCCACCCTGTCCTTCTCAATCCCTGAAGGGGGACTCAGGGCGGCTTACAACGGAAACAATTCAATGTCAACCACAAACAACACATTACGTACAACATTATACAAAAGATAAAATGTTAAATTAAAATACATTTAAAACATTATTATTATCATGTAGCCAAATCAAAGTCTGATTCAGCAACCGACGATCCAGTCCAAAGCCTGTTATAGTCAAAATTCCAACATTATGATTACTGCCAAATCTACTGTCCAAAGGTCTGGTCCCAAAACCATGTTTTGAGCTTCTTTCTAAAAGAGAGGAGGGATGGAGCCGACCTAATCTCACTAGGGAGAGCATTCCACAGGCAGGAGGCCACCACTGAGAAGGCCCTGTCCCTTGTCCCCGCTAAACGCATTTGCGAAGAGTGCAGGACTGAGAGCTGGGCCTCCCTGGATGATCTTAAATTCTGAGGCGGGACGTAGAGGGAGATACATTCGGACAGGTAAGCTGGTCTGGAACCATACAGAGCTTTATAGGACAAGACCAGCACTTTGAATTGTGCTCGGAAATAGACCGGCAGCCAGTGGAACTAATATTACAGAGGGGTAGTATGTTCCCTGTATGTCGGTCCAGTTAGTAATTTCCCAAAATATCGTGCATTTCCCAGGTTTGTTAATTGGCCTTCCTTTTTAATTTTTTACATATATTATGAAGGTAAATCTCTTGAAACTCTTAAATCTTACTGGAGAGTTTTGAAAAATTGATTTCTTCATGTTAGATTTACATGAAATCCATTAAATGCTGCAAAGCTGTTTTGTTTTGGCCATGACGACTGAGTTTTAATAATTAATTATTTCATTTTTTTAAATCAATGCAGCATGAAATATAACATTTTTTTTCTGTAAAAGAAGTAATTGAAAAAGGAGACCAATACCTGTTCAGTTCCATGGGGGTTTGTTAAACAGAATAAGAGAAGGAGAAAGGAAATATATGTAAAAAATAAAAATAAATAAAAAGGAAGGCCAATTAACAAACCTGGGAAATGCATAGTTTTGGGAAATTCCCAGAGTCTAGTGAAAAATTCCCCAACTAGGAGGCAAATAGTCAATACATCAATGAAAGTGAGCTTTCAACTAGTTTTGACGGTGGCAGCAGCAGAAACATAAGGTTTCACTAATAAGGTATAATATGAATTATTAAAATGCTTAGTGTATGATCAAATGCATTTCAGATTATTTTCTGAATAATTCTGTCCTGATATATGCTCTTATTCAGCCACGCTGATCCCCATCTTTCTGAGGCACCTGAATTAAACTGCAACCCATGCATTAAATCTGCAATCAAAATCTGAAATTTGCATCTGTTTATCACAGCAAAAGTTTTCAGGAGACTTTCCCGTGTCATTAAGCCCAGGAAATCTGAATCACCAAGCACAGAAACAGGTGTGCATACAAAGAC
The DNA here is from genome assembly GCF_037176765.1 of Anolis sagrei. Taxonomy (NCBI): domain Eukaryota; kingdom Metazoa; phylum Chordata; class Lepidosauria; order Squamata; family Anolidae; genus Anolis; species Anolis sagrei. Next base: position 78,632,452 of record NC_090024.1, read on the forward strand.
TCATTATTTTCTAGACTGGCAGAAACATACATACATACAAATGAAAAACATGATTAGAAGAAGAAAAGAACATGTCCAGACATGAACTTACATTGTCCTAGTGTCTACAAAGCTAGTAACTCTTGACTATGTCATGGTATTTTTGAGAGATGGACCTTCTTGGTTATTTTAGTCCTCACTTTTTCCGGGGTGGAAATGAAAGCTGTCCATAGAAAATAATGGAGAAATCTAAATTATGACGATAGCTCTGGAGAGAAGGCAGCAAATTTAAGATTACACCTTTAGTATGTTAACGTAAGGGAATATAATGAATTTAAAATAATTGCTCTCATTTCACTAAATGGTTCTGGACCGGCCTACCTTCGTGATCACATTCCCCCCTATGAACTTGCGCGATGCCTTCGATTTTCACTCCTTGCACTTGGCCTAGCTCGCCCTCGTCTAAATTCTTGTATTGTTTTTTAAACTCTGTTTTATTATGTTATTGTTATTATGTTATTGTTTTATTATGTTACTGTATGAGCATTTTTACTTGATGTTGTCATGTGTCTTGAATGTATTTTATTTTGTTTTATTGTAATTGTTTGGGCTTGGCCCCATGTTAGCTGCCTCAAGTCCCCTTGGAATAAAGTAGTAGTAGTAGTAGTAGTAGTAGTAGTAGTTATTAATATTAAAACTGAATCTATATTGCTCCAATTTCTTTCCTTATGTTTCCCCACTTCAGTTTTCCTTTTATCCTACACTTTCCCCCTTTCATAGCCTTCTTTGATGACCTCTCCATATTGTGGCCCTTACCAAAAGCCTCCAAATCTCCTCTAGATGCTACCTTCCACACCGAATTGCAAGCATCTTTCTAATCCTCTGGACATATCACTACTGAATTCAAGCATGCTACTGTTACCCCTTAACCCAAATATCCCTTGATAAATAATCTGTGACCCATTGCCCTCTCTGAACACTCATTTGCTCTTTATCCCCTGTGTCACAGAGCATGCAGCTTGCTCTTTCTCTCTTTACTCTCTCCTCACGTTCTTCTTTTGACATTTCTCCAAAACCTGAGCACTCCATTAAGTCTGCTCTTATCAAAACCACCAGTGATTTCTCTGCTAAATCCAAAGGTCTTTCCTCAATCCTCCACATCCATGACATGTCTGCCTGCTTTTGATACTGTTGATCACTCATCTTTGCTTGACTCTCCATTCCCTCTTCCCTCACCTTTTGGTTTAGGTCTCTGTGTTTCCATTCTCACAAAATGAATCTAACCCCTTTATCTCCTTATAGGGAAGCTTCCCCTCTACTTCTTTCTCTCTACTAGGATTCCTACAAGAAATCCTAGTAGAGAATATCTGTATCATGCTCCAAGTTCTCATGCTAATGTCAGGGGTTCCAATGGCTGATGTGGGATTCAAATAGTGATTAACCAAGAGCAAGTCCGGCAACAGAGAATTCAGCATCAATACAGCCTTCTTTATATCGAACTGTTATGGTTCCATTGTCTTCTAATATTGTTAAGTAGTTTGGGTGGCAGCTGGCATACATCTAAACACCTGGGGGAGTGACTTGAGAATCTTTTAATTTCATGCTTAGTCAAGTTTAAAAGTCGTTAACAGAAACTCTCTCACTGGAAACATCAACTTCTGGGAATTGTTTTGAAAGGCTTCCCTCACCTGATCACTACTGGGACAATCTCTTTAAAAAGCTCCTAGTGCATGTTGGAAAGATCTGTGCTGTCTGAAGGTTGCGGTTAATTTATATTACTTGGTCAAATACAAGGTGTTGGGAATTTTCTGGGGCCTATTTCCAAATGACCGCTTTTTTTTCAATATTCAACATGTGTCCTATCTGGAAGGTCTGATTGCCAACATATATGCATCTGACAAAAATATGGTTCTGATTTTGTATATTTCTACATTCAGTATTCACCAATATGATCTGTCCACTTTCTTGGGCAAAGCATACACATTTCTAGAGCAGAAGCAACACTGCAATCTTTGTCTGCAAAACTATAATCTCTTTAGTCTCTTCCCACAGCTGTTCCCAACCCCCTCTGAATCTTAAACAGATTTCCCTCTCTATCTTCCAATGACATGTCTCTTCATAATCTGGTTATTTGATGGCCACAACCCTACATATCTGCATGCCAGTGATATCATTTATGAGAGAGAGAAAATAAACGTATTTCACAAAACATAAAATGTAGAGCAAATAATACTTTTCAGTTTAAATAATAGCTTTGTTCCTATCTAGTATTATTACAGTATTCACCACTTAGAATGCAGAAATAGGAACCTATGTGAAAGAAAACCTGCTTACAAAGATCTGTTTTAATGGGCTGAGAAAAATTATAATCTAGCAAACAGTAGATGATTAGGTGATTGAATCAAACTCATGCGGTAGGTTTACTAATGACAAAAGAAATGACAACTTATCTGTTAATTTGTTTTGCAACCTCTAGATTTTAGAAAATACACAGAAAATCATACTTCTAGGACTGTTGTTATCTATCTTGTCTCCTGAAAAGATTACAGATAAACCAAAATACTGTTATCAGGAAAAGCTGCTAGATTCTTTGTATCTGTTCATGAACCTATTCATTTGTGTTTCCAATGAGATCGCAAATAATGTGAAGTTGGCATCTTATCGCTCATTGCAGTACCTTAAATATCTGTCCAACACCCTTGGACTCAGCCTGCAAAATGGAATTTTCGTTGAACATTCAAACGCTCAAGTTCTTCTAATATAAAGGTTATCCAGATGTGAAGAACAGCCTTTTCTCCCCACTTCTCCTAACCTCACTTACTGGAGGGAAAGAGCTCGCAGCAAAACAGCTTATCAATATGTAACAGCCAGGCAACCAGAGGTATGGCATAATTATCTTTGCAAGAATGCTTTTTAATACTCATGCATCACTAAGATTAGCAAAAGTAATTCCTCTCTCTCTGCAGGTTAGTTACATTAAATCATTTAAAAATGTTTACGGTGGAAACAGTCTGTTTGTACCGATTACATATGATCTTGGAGGTTCTAAGCAATACCATTTCTTGTAAAATATGAGAAGCTGACTCTTCTGATGTGTTTATAAGCTTAGCAGGGATGCTTAGAGCCAACTCTCTGAGCCTATTCCAATCATTTTTGTGAAACCCAAAAATAGTCTCATAGAAACTGGTCAATGACGAAACTACCTATCAAAAATCAAATGAAAGAAAAATGTGCAAGAAAACCTAGGAGGCATTCTTGAAAATGACAACCATATGAGACAGACATGGAGGAGAAAAGAATACAAACTTACAGTACAATCACCTTGTGACCTTGGCTGGTTCATGTTTTGAGATGTTATTTTTGGCGACTACGCTCTCAGACTCAGAAGGCACCACAACTGTAGTTTTATACGCTAAAGTGATCTCTGAGGAAACAGGAGTTTGATTTCTTTCTCTGAGGGAATTCTGGGCTATTAATCTGTGCTTGCAATGTTCCCAGGCTCTTTGTTTATGTGCAGACATGCATGTTAAACAGTTTGGGTAGGAAAAAAGCTTCCAACAAGATAAGCACCATTTCTAGTGCTTATCACGTATAATAGCCTTGGAAAGAAAGGAGAGTATGTTGCTCCTAGAAGAATTTTTTTTGAATAAAATTATCTGGATCCCTCATGCACTCGTTCTTCAGCAGCTGTTTCTAAACTCAGATGTGCTCAGAATGTGGAAACCCAAATAGTTTCCTGGTTTAAATGCTGGTCAACTGAGGTACAGAGAGTGCAATACACATTCCACCAAAAGTCAATTAGATTGAGGGTTTCCATGGTTTTGAAATATGCTTTTGATAGTGATGTATGAAATAAGAATATGCAGAATAACCTTCCTCTGAGAACTATAGCCACCATCACCATCAGCCAAGCAGCTGGGCTTTAAACCCCCACCGGTTCCAGCCTGCAAGGAGTGTAGCTCAAGAAGATCAAGAGGGCAACACATTTCTCACTGCAAATATATACTAACAGCAATCTCAGTTCTCCAACTTCATGTAGCCAAAATGGGTTGATACACATAGCCGTGTGAGATCTCAATAGTGTTGCAATATCCAAATGTTTCTGGACCACAACTCCCATCAGCCCTTGCCTGCAAAGCCAATGTTGAAGGATTTTGGAACTTGTGGATCAACAACACCTGGATGACCACAAGCTGACCCCCTCTCTTATTTGTAGCAAATTTCTGAAGTCAGGCCCATGAACAAGTGTAAACAAAACTTATTGAATATGTAGTATTTACAATGAAAACTGGTCCAAAGTACACATGTGCATGGAGTGGGGATGGTCTTATAGAGGAATTAATGTACCCACATAAAATAATAGCCAGTAAAATGACTGTGTGTTCCTGCATAGCGGGGAGTTGGACTGGACGGGTCTTGTGGTCTCATCCAACTTTATGATTTTATGAAAGCCATGTGTATATAAATGATGAGATTAAATTGAAAAAATGAATAATTCATTCATAAAGTTGACCATCATCTTGCGTCAACAATAATATTATGAAATGACATAAGAAACTGATTTGATTACAACACAATATTAAGAAAAATCACATTGCATTTTGGTAGATAGGATTATGAGAAGCCATGGTAAACTGCTCTTACTCTAAAACTGATGTGAAAACTTCTGATCTCCTCATGACCATTTTGGAGAAAAGAAACTGCAACAACCTGTAGGAAAGACAGACTTGGCAACATTTTAAACCATTAAAAAGGGTTTCTACAATATACAAAATGTAATTTATTTTATTCTTTAGGACATTACTGTAGGAGAAAATATTGCTTAGCTTATTTGTTCTGTATGATAGAAGTTGACTGAAATACTTATTCCTTATTTATGCTCTACTTCCAATTTTTGTGCTATAATAATAATAATAACCACAGTTATTGAATAAGAAGTGTTTCAAAAAGTAGAAAGCAGTAGTGGATAAAATTTACTCAAAGAATACCTTCTGCTATAAAGCCTAAGAAAAAGTAATTTAATATATACAATATATACAAAATGTAAACATTATTATAACACTTCTTTTCAATATGGATTGTTCCATGTATGAGTTTCCTTGGTAAAAGCATGTAAAAAATAGATCTAGGCTAGGAATTTAATGGTGCAAAATCTTGAATACTTAGGACTGAGAGAGTGAAAACTAGAAAAGGTTTTTGGATACTTTTAACAGTTGCGTAGAAGAGGGAGTTTCAGCAGGGTTTTCTTCTTACCGGTTGTGTGACAAGCAAACCCTCCTGAAATCCCCTCTTCTACACAACCACTGACGGCACTACAAACGCTCTCCAATTTTCACTCTTGCAACCTTATAAGTACCCCAACCAATATGCCAAACAAAGACCTCAGATTCTTGGATCACTGCAAACCACATGCTGACTTACTTTGCATGAACAAAAGATATGTGATACACTCCATGGTGTTTTTTTTAAAAAACAAACACCCCCCCCCTAAAGTTCTACTTGAGGTAACTCACATTTTTCATTTTTAACATTGCACATTTTGAAGAAAACCAAGTGCAAACTAAGGGCTCACTAAAAAAACCCCCCAAAACCCCCAAAACAAAACAAAACATAGCATTCCTTGAATTGCCCTCTATATGCAAATATAATATTGCCCTCTATATGCAAATATAATGCACGTTCATATTTCTTATTCTACTTTAAAATAGTATGATGAATTTCTGAAACCTACACACACCTATCCAATACTTTAAAAACAGATATATGTTTGAGTTGTTGTGAGTTTTCCGGGCTGTATGGCCATGTTCCAGAAACATTATCTCCAGATGTTTTGCCTGCATCTATGGCAGGCATCCTTAGAGGTTGACATATCTGTGGAATGTCCAGAGTGGGAGAAAAAACTCTTGTCTGCTTGAGGCAAATGTGAATGTTGCAATGGGCCACATTCCACAGATATATAAATCCCATTTTCCTAGTTTCCAATAGACTTCACAACCTCTGAGGATGCCTGCCATAGATGTGGGCAAAACGTTTGGAGGGAATGCCTCTGGAATATGGCCATACAGCTCGGAAAACTCACTAGTATTCCAGCCATGAAAGCCTTTGACAGTGCATAGATATATGCTTATCTTAATTCAATAATTCAAATTGATAGTAAATGACAGCAAACTCCTTGTTCTGCAAATAAATTAAATACAAATCAATTATTCAGTCGGTAACAACCTTTCTTTCTGTTTCATCCACAGAAAGATGGAACTTCAGTCTTCATGTAAGTTCAAAATACAGTTTCAGGAGACACCCTGTTCTTCTCATACAGAGGCTCTAGTTCAGTTTTTTTTTTTACAATCTTATTACTACAGAGAAACCCCTGAAATAATGTTCACACCTTGGGAACCCTTGTATAATAATAATTATTGTCTATAGGTAAAACAAAAATCCTCTTGTGGATCCCCTAGCAACGTCTTTCAGAAACCTAGCGCCTAGGGTTGAGAAATCCTATTCTACGTGGTGTTGCTCCACAAAAAGGCACACAGATATACTTTCAGGTGGCAAATGTCACAAATCTAGGAGGAAAAAAAGTGTCCCCATGATATTCATGCAAGAGGGATATGCAGCTTCCACCATTTCCTAATAACAAGACATCAAATCCTCTTGCACTAAATGGGCTGGAGAACAGACAATAGGACATTGGCTCCAAATCAGTTCTGTGCTTAATATAGCAATGCTCTTTTGGCTCAGTAGAGGTGTAATGTCATCACCATTCAATGAAGAAGAAAAATAAACAAGCTACTAAGTTTTACTGGCATTTACTTACTTTGTGCTTCATGACAATCATGCCAAAACTAAGGGAGAACCTCGGCATTAAACTATGAGAAATAATATTAATGGTAGATGAAGAATGCAAGCATGACTGGTTCATCCAAGGGGTAATAAACATATGGAATGAGTTATGCCAAAATGCAAACCAAACCCAAGAAAAATTAATTCCAGAGATGCAGCTATTTCAAGTGCAAGAGTATTTTGGGCATACAAAAAAGGGAACTAGGATTATGACCCAAAATGAACATGCAAAAACTGTAAGCAGCGCTTACTATTTTTATATTCAATTAGAGATTTCTCATGAAACCATCTCTCAGACTGACAGTGTTCTTGTCTGATGATTCAGCTGGATTTTATCAAAATAATCCCTCATGATTTTCTCCTTGGGGCCATGAAAGCTTCTCCTTCCAACTATACACTCATGAAGATATTTTAGAAAACAATACAAAAACAATACTCCTTTTACTTTCAGGACCCAGAAAATTAAAAAATACAGTTTTGTAATTACAGGGGAAAGTCACCGCTATTTTTCTAAGACATACTCATCCTAAGATGGATATGCCTTTTAAAACTCATAGATATAAAGCCCAAGTGGGACCTATGTACTGGGGTGCTGCTTAAGGTCTTAAATTGAGAATTACGTCTGAAGTTATATTTTCCTGTTTACTTTTTATTGAGGGAAGCTGGGAAATGACTTGGACATGCTCTGTAATGTATTTCAGATGGTTATGAAACCGCCATACCAGAAAGCACACAGGATTCATGTAACATTCACACATCTTGCTTGCTCCTTTCCTTCCAGACTAATAATTTTTCTAAAACAGTGTTACTGAAAATCTAACAATAACACACATGGTTTAAAAATGAAGATGTAAGTTTAGCAGGCTGGATCCAACATTTTCTAACTCTGATAACACTATGTAATACGATTTTTGTTCATCGGTTAAAAATGTTATTTCCTAATTGGTTCTATGATAAAAACACAGGAAAAGTTTATTAAACTGCAAAAACTTTGTTTGTGCAGGACACCCTGCAGCGACTTTTGCTATAGTTTTTCAATGAATATCTGATAGAGTCTCAACCAATTCAACATAGTTTGTGGCAGCAACAAAAACAAAAATTTCTGGAGTATAACAACCACTTTCAAAGTAAGTACTGCACAATTAAACAGGAAATAACACTTTCAAACCAGGAACATTTTTTTCAAATTTTGTTACGTGGTGTAATAACTACCTTTCTAAGGGAAAGATTTGTTCCAATGATGAAATTGATTCCTTCTCTGGAGAAAAGGAATTTTTGGATTCTGTGCCTCTCCGTCTTTCCGTTTTCTCTCTACTGTTGGAACTGTCAATGTAATACCTATACTAAACAAACAGTGTGTTAATATTTATCATCTTAAACGTGTTTCACTCTTTGTTACGCTCATTAAATGTTTAAGATGGATGTCACACAATCATAAAGCATTTCTATGCTAAAAGCAGAAATTGATATTCTGACTGAGTGTGAAAAATAAACTCAGGCTAAATTCTAGCAAGGAAAATCAGCTGAAGGAACTGTTTGCATCCTCAGAATCTAGAGGAGGTGAGTTCCCTTTGCTTCTTCCCTTGGCCTTGGTGGTTCACGCTCTTGTTACATTCCGAATAGACTACTGCAATGTGCTCTATGTGGGGTTGCTTTTGAAGACTGTTTGGAAGTTTCAAGTGGTCCAATGGGCAGCAGCCAGATTTCTGACTGGGGTAGCATACAGGGAGCATACAACCCCCCTGGTTGTGTCTTCTACTGAGCACAATGCAAAGTGCTGGCTTTAGCCTATAAAGCCCTAAACAGATTCAGTTCAGTTTATCTGTCTGAATGTATTTCCCTCTATGATCTACCTCAGAGATTAAGATCATCTGGGGAGGCCCTGCTCTCGGTCCTACCTCCTTCACAGGTGCGGCTGGTGGGGATGACAGACAGGGCTTTCTCAGTGGTGGCCCCTTGGCTGTGGAATTCCCTCTCTAGTGAAATTAGAGAAGCCCCCTCCCTCCTGTCCTTCAGGAAGAAAGTATAAACATGGCTATGGGACCAAGCTTTTGGATAACAAGTCCTAGTGCAATAAGAGAATAAGGAATAGTGAAATGACAAATGGAACAGCCCGGGATCATGATTTTGGTGGCTGTAATTTTAATTATTGTTTTAAATTGACTTGTTTAATGTTTCTTTTTTAAATCTAACTGTATTTTATTCTATGTATGTTTATGGCATAGAAATGCTGCCTACTTGTGAGCCCGCTCTGAGTCTCCTTCGGGGTGAGAAGGGGGGATATAAATACAGTAAATAATAAATAAATACTGCAGGCCTCCATTATTCCCCCACCCAAATTCTCTGAATAACCTCTTAGGGCAGGTTTGGGGGCAGGACCAATACCTGTCCTAATCTAGATTTGAAGACTGTCTTCAAAATGTGTTTAACAGTCCTCCCTCTCTCAGGTATAAATAAGATTTGAAACACTGAAGAAGTGGTGTAGTGGAGGGGATGACAGTATTGTCCTCTACAGATATGAATTCTGCTCCCCATGAAACTTTCCTTCAGTCCATAAATTTCTAGCATTGCAGAAAGTGATATTCTGAAAATAATTTACACCTAGAACTCCTACATTTCTGCCTTTGCCTTGCCAATTTAGCCTGTGCTTTTTATTTCAACACCTAAACTGTATTTCTAAAATGCTCAACTGAAGCTTTAAATTACTACAATGCTAGAAATTTGATCAGCGAAGGAGTATTTCATTGGGAGAAAAAGATTTTTGTGGAGAGCAATCCTCTCATTTTGCCCTTCCTCGCAGCTACAGCCCCGTAGATCAGTTTAAGATACTGCTGACAGTATACGTTAAGAAACACCAAACCTCTCTTCTAACAGTTTAAGCACATGAGACCACATGAATCAGTAACTACAGCACACATTCTGAAATAACATGCCCTTGCTCCAATTTGCAGATTGGCCAGGGCCCAATTCATACGACTAGGCAACCACTAAGTGACCACATGAAATTCAAACCAGGTAGATGCATCTCTACAGCATGAACGTCTCTGTTCAGCAAGTCATTCAGATCTGCTAGTTGCACCATAGCAATGCAGAACTATTTTTACCTAGCAAAAGTTTGATGAAATTTGTATGATAGACACAGTGGTTTACTTAATGAGTGCTTCCAGTGACTTGCCATGAGGAGCAGTCTTCATGCTATTTATCACTTCAAACAACCAGCACACAATTTATTGCTTTTCCAGATCGGATCTTATTCTGAACTTTAAAGGTCTAAAGAAAATTAGACTTTGTTTGATCTGTAGAAAGTGTCCAAGGCTTATGTACGTAATTCCTTGATGAGCAAATTCTTAGTAAAGAATGCTAAAGCACTGTTTTAAATTACTTATTCCCATTTTTGACCTATATCCTGAAGATAAAAAAACCCAGTTATAACCAAGACAGCTTCTGAACCAGGTACTCTAGTAATATTAACAACTCAGTTTTTCATAAATCATTATTTCTGCTCATCATTCCTCTTCTATCTAATATATCCATAATTTGCTGATTCCCCCAGCTACAAGATTGTGGGCAGTATATATTTTCATACGATTTCTCTTTTCTTAAATGTAGAATTACTTTTAAATAGTTATATGCTGCAGTCAGAGAAAATGAATGTTTCATAACATGCACATTGTGCTGTTCACACACCAGTACAACTATTCTCATTACTGTATATATAAGACGACTGGGTGTATAAGACAACCTCCAACCTTTCCAGTTAAAATATAGAGTTTGGGATGTATTCGCCGTATAAAACTGCCCCTCTTCCAACGCACACCAAATAAAAATAAAAAAAACACATCAGATTTGATTTCAATATGGCAATTTTCCTATTACCATACCTCCATCTCTGCCTGTCAGATCTCACACATGCATGCTGTTTCACTACAGTCCTCTGGAGTGAGATCTGAGAGGTAGAGAAGGAGGTACAATACAAGGGTGGGTCAGACGGGTGAAAGAGGCATGTTTTTCTGGGCACAGCCCCACTCTATCTCTTTTTTCCATACACTGGGTGTTCTGGATACCTGCAGCTTGCTCCGCCCTTGTTACATCCTGAATAGATGTAACCTTCCCGGTGAGGTGCCTCCTCACCTCATCATCAGGTCCGTGTAAAGTCACTTCTTTCTACGAATACAGGTAACTGGATTTTCTTCTACTGTACTTGAACAGTGCCACCATTGCTACTTTCATACGGTCGCCGCATATGGCGGGGATGCGGCCACGGCTGTTTTTGAGCTCCCCCCACCATATGCGGCGACTGCAGATTCTCCAGTCTGATTCAGAAGTTTCAGCACCTATCCTATAAGATGACACCTGGTATGTAAGATGACCCCCGACTTTTAAGAAGATTTTCCTGGGTTAAAAAGTAGTCTTATATGCCAGAAAATACAGTACTTTTGAGAAATGGGGGAGAAAAGAATTACTTTTTAAAATTCCAGCTAAAATGTATGACTTAGCCAATGATTTTTTAAAAGGAAACTTACAATTCTGCTCCACGTGTTATGAGAAGCCGAACGCTATCCTCTACTTTCTGTCCCAATGGGTTGAACTATGTGGATTTCAATCACATTTAAAATCCCAAGTGGGCTTACCCCTTAACCAAGAAATTATATCTCAAACAGGAAGACAAGTCAGTGCTTGTTCTGACTTCAATGAAACACCAACTAAGAGGCTTTCATCATCTAACAGCATTAACCTCTTTGTGCTGTTCAAGCAAGGGGCATAATTGTCAGTGAGAGAAAAGGAGATGCTGATGACAAAGTTCATTACGACAAGATGACAAGACGGAGTCATTGGGGATGATGGGGCATAAGACAGTTCCAGAAGCCATGCTCAGCAGAACTTATCCTACGGTTTCATGTCATAATAGTATCAAAGACACCTAGATAATCCTTTTAGTTAAAAAAAATTATTAATTTCTCACGGAAATATGGTAGATAAATTAACAAATAATCCAGAGTTGAATGTATACAGAATTGTACTGAATTTATTTATTTATTTATTTATTTACCATACTTATACCCCGCCCTTCTCAATCCCAAAGGGGACTCAAGGCGGCTTTACACATAGACAACTAACCAATGCCTTAAAAACAACATACAATTAAAATAAACATTTAGCTTAAAATTAAAATTAATACACATTTAAATAGTTAAAATATCTAAGTATAAACAGCAACCACTCTTTTGGCAAAAGTATTGTTTCTTGAACAATGAAATATGTCACATACATGACTTAGCTGCATCTGAAAAAGATAATTTGCACTAATTTGCACAGACAGGATCGATGGAAGAAAGCAATCTATTAACTTCTGCTATTTCTTGCAATAATGTGCAAAACAACTATTTATCTATGCCAGTGGTTCTTAAACTTAGGGCTCTGTGAAGCATAGTCAGGGGTCCTGCTGTCCCCCCCCACCTTCGCGCTCTGCCCTGCCTAGGAAGCACATGACTTGTGAAGCCCAGCTGCTGCTGGTGTGGCCTGTGGCACCTCACAACCACCAATTTGTGTTTTCCATGTTTGGCAGAAACAGGTCAGACTGGGTGGCTCCTGTGGTTGCTATTACTATTATTATTATTATTATTATTATTATTATTATTATTATTACAAAGGTTGGATGGTCATCTGTTGGGGGTGTTTTAACCGTGTTTTTCCAGCAAGACAGAAGCAGGTTGGACATTTTTAGCAACTTCAGCACTGAGAAGTTGGTGCAGAAGGGCATCAGGTTGCCACATTGTGTTTGGAGCATGTCCCCCAAATCAATATAAAAAGTTTGAGCTGTGGGACTATAAGAGTCTGTTGTACTGGTAGTATTGTAGTTGTGTGCACCTGCCTAAACAGGGAAAGGAAACAGTAGCTGCTGGCAGAATCTCTCACTACAGACTGATCAGTGAAAGTGGAAGACAGACAAGCCTGCATCATCAGGTTTTTATTTTATTTATTATTTTAATTAGGTTTACTGGTAGGTTGATAATAGAATATTTAAAAGACAGGTTGATAATAGAATATTTAAAAGACAGGTCCAAGTCTGTTACCTTCCTGCAGAAGCAGTATCTATTGATCTACGTACATTTGATTCTATGATTTGCATGTTTTCGAATTACTAGGTTGGCAGAAGCTGGGGTTAAGAACGGAAGCTCACCCCATCTGTGGATTCAAACTGCTGACCTTCCTGTCAGCAAGTTCTGCAGCTTAGGGGTTTGACCCGCTGTGCCACTGCAGCTTTGGTGTAAAAAAATATTATTATTTAATTAATTCATCTTTATGTGAATGGTTAAAAACCTTCAGCAAAGAAGTGATTCTGAAAAGGCATTGAACCATTTCTCTCAACTGGTTCCCAACATATAATTGCTAGTTGAAGTTGTCATGTGCTATGATTACCAAAGGACTAGACTGAGTTTATACCATATGTACAGTTCCAAATATATATATATATGGTTATATCTAATTTAGTCTGAGTCAGAGTCTACCTACTGATTAGTGAGATTTTTACGAGTGTTGACTCAACAAATCCCATTCATTAAGCAATCCTATTCTAGCTAACACTAAATCTTGGATTTAGCCCATATTGGCTGCTAATGGTGTAGCTTTGGCAGTGGCTTCAAACTGGAAATCATATTTGGTTAAAACTGTGGGTGCTTGTCTTTATCTTTTCCAATGTTTTTCATCTTATGTATTACTACTGCTTCTGAAAAGAACGATATGTGAGCTAAACCCTAGTTCAAATTAAATTTTTGTTTATTTTTTTATAATGCAGCCCTTAAAATATAAATATGAAACAGAGAACTATGAATAAAATACAACCCACAGTATTGGAACCCCCCCCCCCAAACTGTGGATAATAACAAAGCTTGTATTTTGAAGCATACTGTAGAATCATACTGGGTAAGTTAAACCATCGATATTGAAACCGTGGGTAAGGGTGTTGTATTATATTAACTGATACAAATGTTAGCCACAGTGCTTGCATAGTTCTTCTTTGATTAAAGTAACAACAATAACAACAACTCTGACCTACCTCTGTCAAACCAGAGACCTCTCCCTTGGCAAACGGCCTAGAGATCGAAGGGGTGAACACTTTGGCATCTGACACTGGATGTCCCTTCATAAAGTGCTTCCCTGCTTCAAAAATATCCACTTCTACCATTTTACCCATAAATTCGGGGTTCTTTGGCACCAGAACCTTAAAAAACAAACAAACGAGACTTTGTTTAAGCTGAAAAATTAAAAGATCCTTGGATTCTACATTTCTAAGTAATTTAAAAATAGTCATATTTACATTATTCATATATTATATTAACATAAATTTTGGTAACATCTTTTTCTGTTTCATCTGCAGCATCATATTTACTTTTAGCTCTCCTAGTTCTTTAAGTCAAATGTTTTGAATTGTATTTTATGCAATTTTATGTGTGAGGCTATCTATAATCTTTTTTGTTCTAAATGGTTTCTTAGTTTTCAAATATTTAATCAATAGGATTTATAGTTCACTATATATTTTATATTATTCAGATATCGAATTATTTCTACAATCACATATGCATAAAGTTGAAAATCAACTGCAAAGCATTTCTGCCTAATGAAGTTTATTCTAGGTCTGTCAGTCTCTGCACTAAAAAGTGAGGGATGGTACCATCTAAGTAAGTATTAATCATGGACAAGGACACCTTCACATGATGGATATCATCGTTTTGAAGAAAGTACTGTAAGTCAAAAGAAATGTAAGTAGAAAGCTTCATTTCAGGATTCTCCATGATGGAGCTCTTCATATACACTGGACTGAGAATCTTATCAGCCAATCTTGATGGGATCAGTAGTTCAACACATCTGGAGGGCATCAACTTTGAGGCAGTTTGCTTGATAATGATATAATTATACAATTATATCATTATTTCAGTAAGAATGAAAAGGAGTTTGTGTCTGTATGTCTTAGAGAGAGAGATCAAATATGTATTGTTTGTACAGTACCTGTTCATAGAATCGATTATGAGCAACATAAAACTTGGAATCAAATGACTCTTCTGTCACAAGAACTTTCTGCCTCTCTCCAATCTATGAAATAAAAAAGGTAGAAAGAAATCAATTTATAAGTAAAGTAAGTTCCCATCTGAGATGTTGACAAACCATTCCATGGGATAATTTATCTTTGGGAAAAAGGAGATAACAGACTTTTGATTATTAGACATAAGCAGAGTTTGAATTTAGTTTGAATTTCAAAGTGATCTGCATCACTACATCATAGATGTTTACCACTGCAGCAGAAACCAAGGGGACATAGACAATGTTATAATAGCAGAAAAAAAGGACAAACAATAGTGTTTTTTCTTCTTCTCCATTGCCTGGGCTTCCATTTGTGAAATTACTGTACTATTGTAATTAGTGGAAACAGTGCCTGTCATGGATTGTACACCAGTTCATGGAAAGGGCTGTGAAGCAGTTTCTATTGATATTCAGAATCTCATAAATATATCTCCAAAGTCTCATGTATTGTTATGTCAGATAAAAAAAAGAATTGAGACAAAGAGAAGATGAGTATGTATCACAGTGAATATTTCGACAGAAAGAGCAAAATAATGGTATAGCACAGTCACACTGTGCTATAGCCAATCTTGGGTATACTCTCCTTGTTGCAGGCCTCTTTGTGGCACACTCTGAAGGGAAAAAGCAGTACAAACCCGTGTCTATTTTCTCCTATTACAGAACATTACAATCCCAGAAGACCAACCTTTTGGACAGATACAGTAGCCCTACTCTTTCTTAGAGGAGATCCAGATAACCAGAATCTATGTGACAAAATGGATATTTCTAGATTATCAGTTCACTTTATTACGGTCAATGACCAGCTCTAGATTATTTATGTTTCCTGGCTTCCTTTGACAAGTACGGCTATCAGGTTGCACAAATATACCATTAATCAAAAATATTTTACTGTTCCTCGATTGGACAATAACTGCAAAGACACCACAAACATATTAAACTTTTAAAACTAAAAATATAAAGATGTTAAACAAAAGACTGTATATATCCATGTAGGTTAAGGTTGTCCCCTGACATAAAGTCCAGTTGTGTCCGACTCTGGGGGTTAGTGCTCATCTCCATTTCTAAACCGAAGAACCGGAGTTGTCCGTAGACACCTCTAAGGTCATGTGGCCGACCTGATAGCAATACCTATTGATCTACTCACATTTGCATGTTTTCAAACTACTAGGTTGGCAGAAGCTGGGGCTGACAGCAGAAGTTCATAGAATCATAGAATCATAGAATCAAAGAGTTGGAAGAGACCTCATGGGCCATCCAGTCCAACCCCCTGCCAAGAATATTCCTGCCAAGCAGGAATATTGCATTCAAATCACCCCTGACAAATGGCCATCCAGCCTCTGCTTAAAAGCTTCCAAAGAAGGAGCCTCCACCACACTCCGGGGCAGAGAGTTCCACTGCTGAACGGCTCTCACAGTCAGGAAGTTCTTCCTAATGTTCACACCGCTCCCCGGATTCGAACCTTCAACCTTTCAGTCAACAAGCTCAGCAGCTCAGCGGTTTAACCTACTGCGCCCCCGGGGGCTCCCATATCCATGTATAAATCTAGAAATTTATACATTTATATATCCATGTATAAATCTAGAAATTTTAGTCTAAAAATCCAACCCACAAATTGGTGTCAGTGTGGGTACTCTACCTTAACTCTTATATAGAAAAGAACTATCTCCTTCTCTGAAAATAATGGCAAAATGCAGGAGCTTAATCTATCCTGGGAACCCTTATTCTCCACCATGGTGTCACTTCTGACAGCAGCCAGGGGTAGCTGGCTTCCCGAGACAGTGGTGGTGTTTTCTCCTCTCCGTAGAATGGAACTGAGCCCCAAACTTCTACCCTCAATTTATGAGGTTGATTAATATATGAATATAACATAAGGCATTAATCATCATGGATTGTCAACACTAGAAAATAAACTCCATGTTTAATGTAAATAGACACCATGCCTGAACCTCAAGACAATTATCAGTTACATTATCTTATTGCAGTGAGTGTGTCTTTCTGGGAGGCATAATCCTGTATAACTCTTGCATGCACTACCACAATTCTTCACAAATGAGGTTTTACACAATTGAGCCACCATGCTCACAGAAGGACCCTGAGTGAAAGATCCTTTTGTTCATCAACTATGAAAGAAATCTATGTGATTATTGTCAAACTTGGCCATATTTAGACTGACACAAATTTTATTGATTTCAATGGAAAATCTATACTAAATATGTCTATGACTGGATCCAACCTAAAATCTGTAAATCAATTTTTAATATTTGGTGAAAACAAATACTTTTTGTAGCAAACTGGTTTGATAAAGAGTGATGAACAACGAGAAAATGCCGAAAAACTAACTCTAGAACAATGTGAACAATTAGAAAAAATGACCACACAATACTGTTACCTGAAAGTGAGAAATATTTCTAACGACACTGCAAAAGATACTGCCCTCAAGCACTTTTATGTTTAATACCACAATGTTACATTATGAGTGATTTTTTTGTAATTCCACTCCATAAAAAATATAATCCAGATTTTATTTCAAATGAATGAAAAATTCTAACCTTTCCTTTTCAGTTCTTCACTGAAAACAACCAGTACATATAAAATCTGTACCCAAACTATATAGTAATTTTATAAACTGCTTATGTAAATATGTACATAGGAATTTCTTGCATCTCATAGCATGAAAACTTTTATATTGTTTCTTGAATTTCTATGCATAGACATGGTCTTAACAATTCGAGGAAAACATCTCTGGTGATAGATCGAGAACAGCTCTAACAATCTGTTGAAGCTGGAACCAAGCAAAGCTTGCATGATGAGGACATATTGGAAAACAGCTGCCTCAAAGTGGCAGGCAATTTTATTAGGTTTGAGACACATGTTTTGACCCAATATCATCTTGAAAAACAATCTGACATCAAGAGTTGCCATTTTTTAGGGGGGAGGGGCAATAAAAATAAATAAATAAGAAACCTCACAAAATAAACAGCTGGAAGTGACCAAATATCCATTTCTGAGTTTGAAAATCTACCGTCTTTGGATACTTCCAAATGATGCTGTACCTCTGCGCCAGCTGGATGGGAGACTCAGGGGTAGTCGAAACAGAACGGTGGAGAACACAGGGTCCTGGGGCTATATTTCATGCATGTTAAATGAAAGGTATATGCCAAGGATGATGGAAGAATAGACTTGAAATGATCCAGGGTGCACTATGTGACAGTTAGCTTCTTCATCTAGAAAATGCTAAACAGAACATACATGTATAAATGCTCTGGTTCACGGTGGCTTATGTTTATAGATCTCACAAGTCCTAGCTAAGCACTAACTGTAGCTTCAGAGATCTTACAGCTGGAAGTAGATGACATATTAATTCTGTCTATATACCTAGGGCTTTTAAGCTACTCTTTACTGGCACAAATTTAACTGAATTTTCAAGATATGGGTCAAAATTTAGCTTATATTCTACTTTCCTAATGCCAAATAATATGGAATAATGTGCAACCATATAACATAATCCTTTTACACTGAACTATACAATATGTGTAGCATTTGAAATGCTGCGCACACAACCCCTGATGTTGTCCTCCTCACCCTCATTTAGCAAAATAGATCTGATCTAGGGAACAGATGTGCACAGTGCAAACCTCCATCTTTTCAAGTATTTCTCTGCCTGGCTTGAGGCTGGAGAAGCAGGAAGGATTAAACAGAAGTCAAAGAAAGCCGGGCTTGAATAGCTCCTAGTTAGCATAACAAAAGGAAGTGCCTCAGTTGTTCAGCATTGGGCAATGCATCTCATTAAATACAAGTGAAAGAACAATTATTTGGGCCCCCTATGAATACTGTTTGGCACTGAGATATATATCAGAGAGAAATAGCACGGCCATTCTGCTGCGAGAGCTTCTGCTTTCCCAGCCCAGCGATTCTGCTTCAGGGTAAATAGCCCTCTTCCATTACTCTGCACCTGCATCTGACTGCTTCATTTTGATTTGGCCTCCCGCTGTGAAAATGTCGCTTCTTCAAGCAGCACATCCAAGCCCTGCAATGCAGTTCATATGAAAATTATATTCAGAGATGTCAGTGGTGACCTAAAAATGACAACCGGGCCTCAATCTATCTGCTTCCTTTAAAATTCTGTTGCATTTTATGGATTTCCGCTTCCATGCTGTTGCTCTTGTTTTCTATAATGGGATAATAAAATTAGCCTATAATGCTGTCTTTCTGGGAAACCATATTTTTATGAGAGATTAAATTTTAAAAAATCTCTCAGAGTTAATTGTATTCCTTGGGGACCCCCAAAGGTTGCCCTTTTTGATTTGCCTCACAGAAACATGGTATTGGAATGGACAAATAACCCAAGGAAGAAACATTCAGGAACTGCCATGAAACCTACAAATTAGCATAAAATTTAATTTATTATCTGTCATCCTTATTGTCCATAGTTACTAGCTGGCATTCACAATATATTTTAATAATCTTGGTCATTGTAAGTCCAACAAATGTTTCATCGCAATTTCCATAAATACATGCACAATGAAATCCCAAAATCTAGAAAAGTGACATCCATTATAACGATTTCCAACTAAAAATGAGCATGAATCCTAACTACATTCATGCAGTTCCCATTTCTATATAATATGAATTAGTATGCAAAAATTTAATATATTTTACAGCAGTAATAAAATTATTGTTTTAAGACTGATTGTGATGGTTTTCCAGATATTTTGAAAATTGGACCAATCCAAGTAAAAGATCTTAATGTATTATAGCCTTCACACGTTTTTCTGATTCTCACCAACCAGATAATTTTAACACAAAGAACATTTGTCATATACATTCGAACCACAATTTCCCATTGTGGGTCTTCTGTACTTTTCCACTTACAGGCAATCTGGACTCTAGTATTTCTTAATAGATTATGTATTGGGTTTGATTTCCTTTTGGCAGGGTACCATATATGTGGCTTACTAATGAGCATACTAGAATAAAAGGCAATACCAAAAATAGTCTAAATAAAACTTTTTATGATTCTTGATTTATGTCTCAACTAAACCACATATGAAAGCTATTCATATTTTGTCCAGCAAAACACCAAATCATTTTTCTCAATTTCCTCAAGCTCAGTAATTGCCGAGTTGTTTAATGCAATATTAAAGAGGAAATGCCAACAAGTGCCAAGCTGACCTCTGAGCTTCCTTCTACAATCAAGCAGATCTTTCTTCCTCTCACAAGCTTTGGCCAGTGTTATCTAGTCTCAGTATTTTATGTCCATGGCATCAAACTAGACTTTTCAACCATGACTAGAAGCATGAGTAGCCAAATGTTTACTGTTAATCTTTTCTTCTCCTTTGTTTGTTGATGTTTGTTCCCTTTCCTTGTTATTTGTTGGACTGCTTTTGTTACGTACATAGTAAAGGTAAAGTTTTCCCCTAACATTAAGTCTAGTCATGTCCAACTCTGGGAGGTGGTGCTCATCTCCATTTATAAGTCGAAGAGCCAGCATTATCTGTAGATACCTCCTATGTCATGTGGCCAGCATGACTGCATGGAGCGCCGTTACCTTCCCGCAGAAGCTGAACCTATTTATCTACTCACGTTTGCATGTTTTTGAACTGCTAGGTTGGCAGAAGCTGGTCCTAACAGCGGGAGTTTACCCTGCTCCCCAGATTCGAACCGCCAACCTTTCAGTCAGCAAATTTAGCAGCTCAGCAGTTGAACCCACTGCACCACCAGGAGGGTCTAATTAAGTAAATAACTGTTATAAACATTCAATTTACTATTACTACCTTTGCACAAGCTAACAAAATGTTCAATTAAAAATATAGATTTTAAAAATAAGCAGGTTTGCCCTGGTGCATTTGTAACACTACATGGCTTCAAAAGGAAGAATCCTGGCATGATGAAAGACCATCCCCAAATATGAAGATAGCTGAGCCATGTCATACCTACACTGAGCAACAGCAGGACGGTATTTTGATTTCTCTGAAACCCTGGTGTAAGGTAAAATTCCCTGGCAATTTCTCCTGTCCTAGATCAATAATGCTTTCCTGTATGTTTCTCATTCGTTGTGATTGCGTTTGTATTGAACTTCGTGATAGATTGTGACTGTCGTGGTCAAACAACTCAATATGAGTGGATACTTTGTGACTTCTGTTTTGTCTTGATTTATATATTTTGCAGCGAGACTAGTTTGCCCTTTGGGGAAATGAATCTGACATTTTCATTGTCAAAACTAAGAAGACAGAATGAAGAAGACAAAAACTGAACCCTGAATGATGAAAAAATGCCTAGAGTACTACACAGCCTGTATCTATCAATATTGATCAAAACTGAGAACATACTTACTCCCTGGCATGTTGGCTCCATGTCTAACTTGCACAATCTCACATACAAAGGGGGATGGATGAAAAACCACTCTAGCAAGCATTGAGACCTGGCATCCATAGCTACAAACCCTATAACAGACTACTGTTGATGCCTACCTTAAGAGCCTATGGGAGAATTAAATAAAACTTAGCACTTTGAGTAGCAGAGGGTAGTTGGGTCCAATTGCCATGTTCATTTCCTGGAGTATTCCTGACAATGTGTCATTCCCAGGCATTGTGTGAAAAAATGCAGCCAAGTTCAGCAGACTGCAAGGCTATTTGTAATGCTGTTTCTTACTGCTCTCTGCCTCTTCCATTTAGGGCTGTGGGGTGGAGAACCATCGTGAGAAGATCCCACCAAAAATCAGTATGCCTAAAGCTTGGTCCTAACCCTGCCTCCAGTGGACAGATATACAGTATATAAATTCTATAGTCACCATATAGCCTAGCCCTTAAAAGTTCTTAAGTTTTTCCCACTCGCAACCTCTTTCCACCTGAGAAGTTTTTACATGACCCCAGGTATACAAGTGTATAAAATAGGCATAAAAATCGAACGTATATTCATAATAAATCATAATTTTTCCCTCTGTGTGAAGCATAGCTGGAGAATTTTCTGCAGGCTCCACTGTAAACACTGCATGTTGTTGCTAACAGATGTGTGTAAATAGAAGGCATTCAGAAAACTTTTACTACTGTTAATTTTTTTTGCGACTCCAACATTGAACTACGGGGACCCCATATAGTTTTGGGACCCATAGTTTTAAGAAACTAGTCTAAATATATTTACAATATATACTCGTGTAAGCCGACCCGAATATAAGCCGAGGCACCTAATTTTATCACAAAAAGCTGGGAAAACTGATTGACTCAAGTATAAGCCGAGGGTGGGAAATGCAGCATTTACTGGTAAATTTCAAACTAAAATAGATACCAATACAATTACATTAATTGAGGCATGAGTAGATTAAATGTTTTCAAATATTTACATAAAACTGTAATTTAAGATAAGACTGCCCAACTCTGATTAAACCATTATTCTGACCTTCTTCAAAGTAAATGTGCTTGCGTATTCTTCCAATATATCCCATATTCTTGGGGGTATTGGGATAACGATACAAAAGGTCTGCTAGGGTAGATCCTCACCCCCCCCCCCCGAATCAAACTCAGCACCCCCCAAATCAAAATCCTGCCTACGGGCCTGCTCAGCGGTTTCTGAGACTTGTTGTCTGAGGAAAAACTTTGAATTCTTTGTAGAAAGTGGAACTCCACCAACGCACAAACTGATTTAGTTGTGCAGTGTGGATACACATGAGGACACTAAAGATAACAAAAGGGACTCTACAGGATGAGACTCAGAGAGACAAATGTCTGAGTTTGAAGATAAAGGTAGGATCAAATTAAATAAATAAAGATAGAAATAAATAAATTCAGAAGCAAAGTATCAGGAGCCCTCTGATAACACAAGAGAGTAAGGTATTCACCATATATCAGAAGATCAGATGGAAAGGGAAGCATCACCATGTGTTCAAACACCAGAAAAGATGAAGAAGGCCACAACATTAGACAAGGAAGGAAAATGTTGTAAACACTGTTCAGAAATCTTTATATTAAAGGGGGGGGGGGGGAATCCATAGCAAAAAAAAATATTTAAGATTTCCTTAAGCAGAAAAAAAACCCTAGACTAGATGCTCTATATTCCTCACAACACCCCCATCTCCTGTTAGATGTTTGTTGAATTCATATATTCATGAATGCAAAGAGAGAGTTATTTATTCTTTTGAAAAAGCAGCTCATACATATTTATAAACCCTTAATTCTTTAAAGGGACTGTGAAAAATGTATGCTGCTATCATACTGTTAAGATCCCGCCACCTTTACTATTTTGGAATATTTTATCAAATATATCAAGTCTGTTTCTTCCATTTATGATAAAGAGAGCACAATGTTTTAAAAAGCACTTACATGTGAAGCAGGCACAGGCATAATTATACCTACCCTGTACTTTTAGGAAGAGTTCTTGGCTTAGAATTTCTAGAAAAGTCTTCATATATGTCTGTATCATCACACACCACATTAACTATGTCTGGTTACCTATCCTTCTGTTGATTTTCATATGATGTTCTTCTAAGTTAGTGGTTCTCAACCTGTGGGTCCCTAGATGTTTTGGCCTTCAACTCCCAGACATCCCAAACTGGCTGGGATTTCTGGGAGTTGTAGCCAAAACACCTGAGGACTCACAAGTTGAGAACTACTGTTCTAAGTCATCGAGAAACCAAACCTTGGTAACCTAAGCATGCACTACCCTTCCACAAGCTGATTTCTGTTTGGGCATATGAGGATAATATTCAGCTCAAAGATATTGTGGACCAGGGTCAGGAGGCTAATTAGCTAATAGAAGAGCCTGGAAGACCAAGATTTGGGATCTTTGGAGTGTATGATTCCTGAATCTGATATATCTTTTCCTTGGCTAATTGGGGGACAAAGTAAAGACTGGGAACAATCATTGGTTGGAAAGAACTGGAAATTGGGAAAAGGGGAAACTCTTGTTTGCTGAAAACATATATGGAAACGGATGGCTTGCGAAAGAAAAGTCAAAAGAAATGGACAAAATGAGCAAACTTGAATCTTAC
This sequence comes from Anolis sagrei, assembly GCF_037176765.1. NCBI lineage: Eukaryota > Metazoa > Chordata > Lepidosauria > Squamata > Anolidae > Anolis > Anolis sagrei. The sequence continues at coordinate 78,656,333 of NC_090024.1, forward strand.
ACTGGAAAGAAGTCAAAGCATTTTGAATATTTTTTTAACATTCTTCTTATTCCTTATGCCTTCGTTAGCTTTTTTAAAAATATGAATGATGTAATTTGAGTCTTGCAATTACATCATAAGGCCCTATCCCTTGTAACATCATACATCAAACGTGCCAGGAGGAAAGCGCGTCAAGCCAACCCTGACCGGGACCGTCTTCCACCTGGAAACCAATGCCTTCACTGTGGGAGAAGATGCGGATCAAGAATAGGGCTCCACAGTCACCTAAAAAACCCACAAAAATAGTCATCAAGGAAGACCATCTTACTCGTCCAACGAGGGATCGCCTAAGTAAAAAGTAACATCATAAGACACAACTCTTTCAAGTTTGAGAGATGAAATCTCAGAACCTGTGATGCTTTAGACCTAGAAACCCAATGTTTGATGGAGAGAAAACACCACTGAAAAAGCCTGCCCATTCCAATGTGCTAATGGTGATATGTGCATGGATATGGGCCAAACTGAATGCAGCAGGAATGAGGTTAGAATCAGACTGACGGCGTATTTTCTTAAGGGCGTTTTGCTTATTAGGGAGACAGCCAACACTGACATACATGTTTGCATGCAACATTTCCCAGCATACTGCTGCAAAATGTTTTATAAAGCATAAAACTTTATAAGGCATTCAGCTGTTTTCACTTATAAAATTACCTTAACAAAAAAAAAATCATATTCAGCATAAATTTGTTATTTATCAAATACCACCAACTCCCAAGATTCCTTAGTACTGACTCCAACTCAAAAAAGTGAATTTCATTTTTTTTCTTCAATAGGGAGCAGTACTGCATGCTTTGTTCAGTGATTTTAGATATATGTCTTAGTACCATCAATATAATCTTTTTATGGCAAAGTAGTTGATTTTTAAATCATTGGAAGGATAATTATTGCCTTGCCTAGTTCACACTGTACACAATTCTTATTTTCCATCCATTTTTAGATGGAATGACAGAGGACAGAACAAAAACAAAAGCAGGGAAGAGCCAGATAAGCATTTTTGAAAGCAACAATATCTTTACCATTGCATTTTCTGCAATTTTCCTTGAGAAGAACTTGTTGTTGGTTGATTTAAACTCCTCAAATCTATTTTTTTATCCATTTTTAGATGGAATGACAGAGGACAGAACAAAAATGAAAGCTGGGAAGAGGCAGATAAATAAACAACATCTTTACATTTTCTGCAATTTATCTTAAGAAGAATTCATTGTTGGATTATTTAAACTCTTCAAACCAATGACTTAAGAGTGGACAACTAAAAGCTCCTTTGACATACTGAACAGACACATTAACAGAAAAAATGTGAAATTATGTGTTAAGAATTAAAGAAAATTGTTCAAAGGTTGATAAGAAAGGGTTAAAATATATTAGTTAATTTATTCTGTTACTGCACAATGTGTTTCCAGCCTAGTGAAGGATACAAGACTTAAAATTTCAGCACAAGACATTAATTTAATTCAAGATTGATAATGACTGGCATTTTCAATGCCTTACGGATTTGAAAACATAGAATTAGCCATCAATTTCTGCATAGCAAACAGACATTGTCCTGGCTCTGATATGCACATAGAGTCCTATATCCTTCTCTGTGAAAACTTATTCTATTCATTTCAGTAGATGCAAAGGAGCTAGTGTTTCTTTCAAGCTGCAAACTAAGCGAGATCCCTCTACTCAGAAGAAAGTCTACTGAACTACTGGGTGAGCATTCCTTGTGCAAAATGCTTGGCAACAGAGGTGTTTCGGATTGGGAATATTTTCAGATTTAGGAATGACTGTACAGTATTTGCCTGTACATCCATAATAAGGTATCATTGTGGATCTAAATCTTCATATATGCCTTATACACATAACCTGAAGGTAACTTTATACAATAGTTTTTGTGCATAAAACAAAAGAATCAGAAAGGAAAGGTGCCCCTTTCTCAGCCACCCATGTGGATAATTTTGGATAAGGGTTTTCAGCCTGTAATTTTATAACAAAAGATTTCTGCACATATTCAGTCTGCGGAATTGGGTGGAAGATCTAGGATTATTTTATCTAGCATGCTAATTTTCTCTGTGGAGGGTTAGTTTCAGGTGGGAGACATTTTTAAGTAGCATAGTCCAGGAGAAGATTTCCCTCTTAGCAGTACATCTTATGCATTTCAATTCAGATGTAAGGATCACTGAATCCAATGGCTTTTACATTCAGGTCAGTGACCATCCGACAGCAGCCTCAATATTTACTAAAGTGCAAGTTGAAGGCGAACACAGTTTGTTCTTCAAATGAATACTATAAAAATTAATTAGTAACAATGGTTATTTAATTGAACAATACATTCCAAGCCAATTGGAGCCTTAATTCTTTTTTTAAAAAAATACTCGGGTTCAAAAGCTCGACGGACATTAAAAGAGGGAGGAAAATATTCTCCTGCTCAGTTCTTGTGGGTTTTTTCGGGCTATATGGCCATGTTCTAGAGGCATTTCTCCTGACGTTTCGCCTGCATCTATGGCAGGCATCCTCAGAGGGTGAGGTCTGGAGCTGGGAAAAAGGGGGTTTATATATCTGTGGAAAGACCAGGGTGAGACAAAAGGCTTTTGTAAGATGGGCTAGGTGTGAATCTTTTCAATTGACCACCTTGATTAGCATACAATGGGCTGACTGTGCCTGGAGCAAACTCTTAATGAAGGTGATTAGATGTCCCTGCCTGTTTTTCTCTCTGTTGTTTTAATTTTAGAATTTTTTAAAACTGGTAGCCAAATTTTGTTCATTTTCATGGTTTCTTCCTTTCTGTTGAAATTGTCCACATGTTTGTGGATTTCAATGGCTTCTCTGTGTAGCCTGACATGGTGGTTGTGAGAGTGGTCCAGCATTTTTGTGTTCTCAAATAAAATGCTGTGTCCAGGTTGGTTCATCAGGTGCTCTGCTATGGCTGATTTCTCTGGTTGGAGTAGTCTGCAGTGCCTTTCATGTTCCTGGATTCTTGTTTGGGCGCTGCGTTTGGTGGTCCCTATGTAGACTTGTCCACAGCTGCATGGTATTCTCCTGCTTATCAAAACTTGTAAGACTGATACACATTTATGTCTGCCTGTTTGACTGACAGCCTTCCTATTTTGTATAAATAGGATTAATACCAAAACCTTATCTGAAGAGGTAATATTCATGCATCTTTCAAATGAAAAATTACTGGAGGACGGATCCAGAAGTGGAATATGCTTGGCTGGATTGGCACAGAATGCCATACACCTTTGAAGTGTTATCTCATTAGGCCATATGTGACACAGGACAGACATCTCTTTAAGTATTAAATAAGTCTGAAACTATTTTCTGTATTTTCAGAAAGGTTCTGTGCCACCTAGAAGTAAACTGCATTTCACTATCAAATATGTTTCTATAAATTATTAAATAATGTGGGTCATTGTTGAAAAGCAATACCAGACATTAAGTTTTTAAACAGTGATGCCATTTACAGGAAAAAATGGCTTGAATACCATAATGGCTTAAAAAAACAAACCAGAAAATATATTATGATGAGATGATGAAACACCATACTTGCAACCGATATTCAGGAACCTTATAAAACTATTTACATGGTAATGGAACAGGAAAAAAATGAGAAGTCATTATACACCAAAATAATATTACAATTGCTATGATTTTAAGGAAAATTAAACTGTATACTGTATCCTACTATGAATGGTTTTAGCTTTGTGAATAGATTTTAAAAAGGCATGGCCCTTTTAAAAAATACAATACTGACTGGTTCCTTGAGTGTTGCAGATCCCAATTAAATTGTTTCAGCCTGTTTGGCTCAAGTGCTTTTCTTTTCCAGAGGTGGAAATCCCTACTCTTTTCAACAACTGTTTTGTGTTAGGGTTGGTCTAACCAGTTGCTCAGTCCAGAGTGCAACATCACTCTCTTTTGCCAAGGAATTTTCAGCTGTTGCAAAGACATCATCACAGATGACGAGTCTAGTTTCTCGACTGAAGAACACAAATGAGATCAGACGTTTCTGAATTCTGCATTTTCACTATGTGAATTAAAACAAAAATAAAGAAGAAAATTAGTACTGTAAATGGTTGAAGTGTCAAGCAGAAATAAGTAATCACATCGATTTTTTGTCAGTTGTTAAAATAATTGTGTACTAAGCTAAGGTTAGAAATTGTACCTAAAACTTTAAAAATTTGATTACTATGAATTAAAATTCCAATAGGATGACTAAAAATAGGGTGACTTGACTTAAAATAGCTTAAACCACTGAAACAGCTTAAACCACTATGGGTGCACCTACACGGGGAACAAGATTTGGAGCCTTGAACCAGGCTGGCATTCTGCCATAGTGTTTACACCACTCTGTTCCCATACCATGTCAACATCAAAACTGGAATCCTTGTTGTCTACTTGGGTCGAATCTGCTTCGGCCCCACTGGACAGTCACCTTTACATTGATCGTTTTCCTGACCTTAGTGGCAACCACAGAACTCCAGAGTGCTCCTGACCATCTTTTGCCAATGACATCAAATGTATTTGTTTATTTTTATCCCACTTTTCTTCTGCACCAGGGACTCAAAGGTGCCCTTATGATTCAGAGTTACTAGAGGTAGAGATGGAGCAGGCTATATTTCTCTTATATCCCTATCAACTAACAGCACCACACCTTTAGGCATATGGAATAGCTTTATGAAAGTTCCAGTTTTGTTATGCAAACCTTCTTGTCAAGCCGGAAATATGTCATGCAGATATCAACAAAATTATATTTATTACCTAACATGCTTAAGACACCTGAACAACACTTACTTCTTCATTCTGTAACACTACAATGGTTTTATTTTAATAACTTTAAAAAGTGGTTTAAAAGGTTTAGAGGTGCAATTATCGCCACAAGCTATAATGTTGAGATATCCCTGGATCTACGCCATGCAACATGGCTTATGTGTTTTTATAAACAAGTATGCCACAATTCTAATTTGCAGCTATAGTTCAATCTTGCTGTTAGAGAATTATTTTAATCACCTTAACTTATAACATTCTTCCAAGACTGATATTATTGACTAAACTGTTATAAAATTATACATGCTGACATAATGGAGGAAAACCAAACATTTAAATGCAACATTCTGAAGTATGAGACAAATTATCTCATTCAAAAGTGAATGCCACATGCTTTCCTCCTCAAGTTATACCAGTTCCTTACAGTTTAAAAATATTTGAAGCTCTAAAGCCACATTGAGAAACCTGCCAAAGTTCTAAGGTTCCCATGATATGGAGTGGAAATAAAAATATTCCATTATCCCTTATGAAAGAAATGTATGTACAGCAGGCCCCTTTGGCATGCCTGAACATACCTCCAATTAATGAAACTCAGGCTATCTCATGGAAATTCCAGGCTGTGTTTTGCAGAGTTTTAGTACAAGTTGATTTCTCTGGATTTTCCCAATATTTTAATGCATGATTACCTATACAGGGCTACATAGTGTGGAAACATTCCTATGGAGGGATCCAGAGTACTGTTGTAGAGGCAGGAAAGCTGCAGACACTTTCAGGTATTTATTTCCTATCCCTAAAAGACCAAATTGCCAATATCCGCTGGATAATGGAGAAATGCAGGGAGTTTCAGAAAAACATCTATTTTTGTTTTATTGACTATTCTAAAGCCTTTGACCGTGTGGATCATAATAAATTGTGGCATGTTCTTGCTGGTATAGGTATACCAAATCACCTTGCCTGCCTCCTGAGGAATCTGTATAACGACCAAGTAGCAACAGTTAGAACTGACCATGGAACAACAGACTGGTTCAAGATTATTAAAGGTGTATGGCAGGGTTGTATACTCTCACCCAACCTATTCAACTTGTATGCGATGTGTGGGGCTTGACAAATCCAAGGCTGGAGTTAAAATTGCTGGAAAAAACATTAACAACGTTAGATATGCAGATGATACCACTTTGATGGCTAAAAGCAAGGAGGAACTGAGGAGCCTTCTAACCAAGGTGAAAAAAGAAAGTGCATAAGCTGGGTTGCAGTTAAACATTAAAAAAACCAAGATTATGGCAACAAGACTGATCGACAGCTGGCAAACAGAGGAAGAAAATGTGGAGGCAGTGACAGACTTTGTATTCCTAGGTGCAAAGATTACTGCAGATGCAGACTGCAGCCAGGAAATCAAAAGACATTTACTTCTTGGGAGGAGAGCAATAACCAATCTCAATAAAATAGTGAAGAGTAGAGACATCACCCTGGCAACGAAGATCCGCATAGTCAAAGCAATAGTATTCCCCGTAGTAACCTATGGATGTGAGAGCTGGACCATAAGGAAGGCTGAGCAAAGGAAGAACAGACACTTTTGAACGGTGGTGCTAGAGGAAAATTCTGAGAGTGCCTTGGACCGCGAGAAGATCCAACCAGTCCATACTTCAGGAAATAAAGCCCAACTGCTCATTGGAGGGAAGGATATTAGAGGCAAAGATGAAGTACTTTGGCCACATCATGAGAAGACAGGAAAGCTTAGAGAAGACAATGATTCTGGGGAAAATGGAAGGAAAAAGGAAGAGAGGCTGACCAAGGACAAGATGGATGGATGGCATCCTTGAAGTGACTGGCTTGATTCTGAAGGTGCTGGGGTGGTGTGGGCTGACAGTGAACTCTGATCTGGGCTGGTCCATGAGGTCACGAAGAGTCGGAAGTGACTGAACGAATAAACAACAAAAAACCAGTCCAGCTAATAGTGAGGTAAAGAGGTTAATAATGATCTGCATGATCCTTACCCTAGGTCTATTCAAGTTGGGTGAGGCTCAGGGAGGCCGGAGCAGTCAGATTAGGAGTGGAGAACCCCGATTCAGATATTGTCCCAGGGCCCTTTCAAGAATGCTATGATTCTACTTTAGTTGGCATATTTATATTTATATGAAATCCTGGAATTTGCAATTTATTTGTGCACATATGCTTTCCAATTGTTTGATGACATATGGTGATCCTGTGCCTTTCATAAGGTTTTCTAGGAAAGGAATACTCAAGAGTTTATTCTCCTGAAGTATAGCCTACAACATCTAGTATTTGTTGGCAGTTTCCCATCCAAGTGCTAACATCGGCTGAACCTGCTTAGCTATTGAGCAGTTTTTGGGAAGATACTCAACCAGAGAGCTCTATTACCTCACCAAACCACAGATTCCTAAAGCCAGGGCTACTAAAAGATATAATAGTATAACTTTGTAGTATGGGTTGCTTTCTTCTTTTCATTGGCTTTATGCACGGTACTAAAATCTGCTATGTGGAAAGGTAGTATAAAAATGATTTTAAAAATACATATAAGTAAAGAGAGTGCACAGACAAGCCCACACTTTTGATTCTTTTTTTACTTCCAAATACTGGCTCATAAACTGTGGGTCTCTTAGAAGCTGAAGCAGAAAACATCTGGTGGATTAAATATTGAGAATCACTGGTTCAAATTTTAGCCCAATAAATCTGTATTTTAGAGAAGTCAATATTTATTACAACTAGGAAGAATACCCATTCTTTAAAAAGTGTAGTTTTAAACTAATATATGTAAACTTGCCTTCCATGAGCGGCATACCCATGGAAACCAAAGCTTTAAGTCCTTAATGACCTCTTTTCCATTGAGCTTCAGGAAGAATAATTAAGCCTCAACTTCCATTCTATCTATGTAATGTAAGATGTAATACAATACTGAAAAGGCCTCATTTTAGGAAAAGCTTGAAGTATTCAACTGATCTGCAGGAGCAGATGATTGCAAATGGATACAATCATTTCTCTACAAGTGAATTTCTTCCCTAGTAATTAGCAGATTCGGGTAATTTAAAAAGATTAGGAGGAACTACCCAGTATGAAATAACTAAATTGTAATGAAATAGTCTGCTGCTGATTGGCAATATTGTAAAATCACTTGGCAGAACCATCTAAATGTTCATTTAACACAGAAAAGAAATGAACACATTGCTATTGTTTATCTGGAGGGGAGATACATAAATTGAGCATTAATTTGCTAGGGAATAACAGTTAACAAAACTAAGCTAAACCCAAATTCTGGGGCAGGGAACATGTGGTCCTCCAGATGTTGGACTATAACTACCAGCAGAGGTAGCCAGCACAGTCCATGGTGAACATAGCTGTGTAGTGGATCCAACAACAAAAATCTGAAGTGTCACAACATTTCCTGTAATCTGTTTGCTTTCAAATGGATGGCTAGGATACAAGCAGTGAACCTACAATTTCCTTTTGTTTTTAAAATGCTTTTTAAAAGCATAATAGAAAGAATGTGAAAAAAGGGGTGATGAGAAAAGGAGGGAAGAGAGAAAGAAACAAAAAGACAATGCTCTTAACAAAATAATGTACTTATCTTTTGTGTAAGATCATTGTGTGCTTCTCACACCAGAAGCGACTTACTGTTTTTCAAGTCGCTTCTGACACACACAAAAAACCCATTGATTTGGGCAATTTTTATGCATGTAATATTTCTGTTGTGCAAGACTGTTTACTTGTGTGTACATAATATTATTTATATACAAAAGTGACTTAGGGCCCTTTCAGACAGGGCAGAAACCCACAAGTAAGTGAGTTATTTTAACCCACTTCCTCCTGGGTTTTTGTACCCATTCCCAACCAAACTCGAGGCTTCCCCTTGAGGGATGCATCCTGGGCCAACAGGGATGGCATCCAGCCCCATTTCTTACCAGGGGACTGACATAGAGTAGCCCCATCTGCAGAGTACTCCTGATGTGTGAAAATGATGCATGAGGAGATGAGATGCTCCCTGCTCCTGATGCGTGTTTTCATGTGTCAGGAGTACTCTGCAGAGGGACCTGCACTGTCATCAAGACCCTCTGGTAAGTTTTTTTTGTGGGGGGGGGGGAGAGGTGATGGAGGACTGGGGGGAGGGGTGGATGCCCTCTCACTCCTTCGGCCTTCAGGAGCCTAAAGAACTGGGATGGCTGTGGGGATTGACCTGCAGGAGTCAATTCCCGCAGGGCCAGAACTGGCAAAGATCTGGACCTTTGTAGGTGTCAAATTAATGTAGAGTAACCTTGGAAACTCCGCATTAATCTGAGTTTACCTGAGGAATTGTTTGGATGCCTCAGGAAAACCCATTACCTATCACGGGTTATAGGGTCTGTGTAGAAGAACCCTCAAAGCACCAGTCCTGCATAAAAAATAGGATATAGCTGTCTGGCAATTGTGTTTTTGCACAAACCCCTAGAATACTCATATAAAGAACAAAAACAAACAATACTCAGGCATATTTCTGTATAATTTCCCAAAACACTGTGAGCAAATAGGGAGAAACTGTGAAATTCTCATCATTGTCTTCCCATTTCTCGATTAGGGAATGAACAAGTGTGTAGTTCTTTTCCAGGTTCAAAGGAAAAATCTCATTGTGAGAGACGAGCAGCACTTTTTGGTTTCTTTTTTTGGAGGTAGCTGCAGTGGTATATGGGAGGCAGCCTAACACAGAAAAAGCTCACATGTGTCTCATCTGTTTGTGCATAGTGCATGTATGACCAAAGTCACATTCATTTCTTCTAGGCAGGTTTGGAATTGGTATGCTAGTCTAGATTTCAAAAAGGCATACTTGGCTGCTATTGTCACCTGTGCTTCCAAAGACAGTATTAAGTCTTGAAGAATCCTCAAAATATAAGTTTTGCCCTGTAGGGCAATGTACTTCAGACAACGATGTGCCACTCTATGCAGGGCAGCTGGTGTCCACAGTACCTTCATCTTGTCTGGATTAAATTCCATCATGTTCACTCTCACCCATCTCAAAGTGCTTCTAAACAGCTGGTCAGGAGTTTCACAGCTTTGCTAGGATTTTCAAGTGGAAAACAAAGGTAGAGCTGCTTGTCATCAGCATATGGCTAATTCCACATCTTATATGTATACACCCAGGATAATTATTTGTAGGAGCAGAACTACAACAGCTGCTGCAGGAAGTGGATGTTGAGTACAACCATCTTCCCCAAACAACTCAGCACTGGCTGGCTTAATAAGCACAAAACGTCTTCCCAAACTGATTAAAAATAACAGGAGGTTAAGTATCCTATATTCAAAATGCTTGGGACTAGAAGACTTTTGGATTTCAGATTTTCTTGGATTTTGGAACAATTGTATTTGCATATACATACATAAGAAGATATTTTGGAAATGATAACAAGTCTAAACATGAAAATCGTTTATGTTTCACATATACCTTATACACATAGCCAGAAGTTAATTTTTTATACATTTTGTTTGCACAAAACAGAGTTTGTGTATAACGAACCATCAGAAAGTAAACTTACTCATGTGTCTGGGGTGCTTTGAATGAGATTTTCCTGCTTCTTTGCAGGGGGTTGGACTGGAGGCCCATGAGGTCTCTTCGAACTCTGATTCTATGATTCTATAATTCTATGTGAACAATTTTGGAATTCTGGTTAATGGATATTCCACCTATACTTAATGTTCAGTGTTGATTGCATTTTCTATATGTCACCTTTCTTCTGTTATCTCCTAAATACCCCTCTCTGATCTTTGCGTTCTCAAAATTAGCCCCTTTTCTCATCTGGCAACTGATCAGCAGTGCTGAAGTCTCCCGTAACTATGTTTTCGTTTTCATTAGTACGTAGTTATTTACCAGATCCAAAGTGTGTGTTTTCTGTTCCAAAAGTCTCTCAACATTTTGTGGCTGTTGAATCTTCATTAGGCCATTTTTGAGAAACTTTAATTTCCCCTACATTGTTACTTTATGGTTTTTAAGGATGTCATTTTTATGTTTCAACTGATTTTACATTTTTATATCATTACCATTGTTTTTGTAAGCTGCTTTGAGTCTGGGGTGAAAAACACTTTTTATATATACCTTCCTACACTGAATGGTACTTTACACCTTTGCAGATACTTTGTTTGACCCTTTGCAGATATGAGAGAGTGTGAGGCACTATCTGGATTTTCATTTTCCATGATGGTCCTAATATAAACGGTGAGAGTAGTTTTTGCACTGTCTTAATGAAATGCCTGAACAAGGGAACATCTCTCAGAAAGTTCGACTTGCTTCCCATTTGCCTTTTGTACAACTGGGGGCGGGGGGGGGGGGAGGGAAGCATTCCATAAGAAACACCACTACTGAAAGAAAATACGAATTTCAAGACTGCTGGGGGGGGGGGGGGAGGAAGGAGGAGGAAGATTTTGAACATAAAGCTGAGATAGTCCAGCAGCCTAACTTTCCAGTACCTGCAGCTGTCTGGCCTGCTGGTTTCGATCACCATTGCTTGATGTTTGTCCCCAGTGTAATGGGGAGGTAGCATATCAGATTCCTGCAGATGCTGGCAACGGGAAGCAAAGCTTTGACATCCTGTCACAAGGATGACAGGACAAAATGCCCTGCACTAAACAACAGCTCGAGCAGGGTAATTTGATGTATCAGGTTCTTAAGCTTCTCAGATGCTGAAGTCAGCTTGGCATGAGAGATAAGGGAAGCAGTATTTACTTTGCTGGATAGGATGGTGTTATATGTGCAACTACTGAAAAAAGAACCCAAACTATACAAAATGGAGGGGGAAATATGTACAGTCTTATTTTCTTACTAGTTCTTATCAAACACAATCAAAACAAAACATTTCTTTCTCATCAGTTCTTCTCAGTTTAATGTTAATATTTGATGTATTGTCAAAGGCTTTCATGGCCGGAATCACTGGGTTGTTGTAGGTTTTTTCGCGTTGTATTTAATGTTTATATTTAATGTTAGTTAATGTTAGTTTACCCTTATGACAATTGTCTTGTAATGTTTTATCAGAGGGTGTAATGGTTTGCTCACTGGAGTATAACTCTGGGGGTCAGGGTTCAAATTCCTGATCAGCCATGGAAACCTACTAGCTGACTTTGGGTAAATCACACTCTCTCGGCCTCAGAGAAATTCAAAGGCAATCCCTTTTAAACAAATTGTGCCAGGAAAATTCTCTTTAAGTTCTATCCTACCCTTAGATACCTGTTTAGAAATCTAAGCAATCCACATTTTCCAACGTTGCTAGAATTTCTGCTTTCATAATAACAGAGGTTGGAAAAGATGAAGTCAGACATACAGTTGGAGAACAGTTACTCCTCTCCAGACACATAGAGTAGGATTACAAAGAAAAGTATATTCTTTATTTCTAACATATGAGTTGATCTAACTGCAGAAGTTTTCCAGTAAACAGAACATTTACATTGAACACTGCTGTGTTTGACAATAAATTTCACACCTCATTATTCAAGGAAACCTTAAACCCTCTATCAATGCTGGTTGATTGATACTCACGATAGCTTTCTTTTACCACCTCAGTTTAAGATTCCATGGCTGGAAAAATTACTCACAATGAGAACATTCTGGTATATATTAACCCAAACCACAGAAGTGAAGTTTGGATTAATGAGAAGTGTTTAATACTCTAACAGGATCAGATCTGATCTGCTCTTGGAAGCTAGGCAGAGCCAGCCCTGGTTAACATTTGAATGGGAGACCACCAATGAATACCAGATGATGTAGACTATATTTCAGAGAAGGAACTGCTAAATCACCTCTTAGTATGCCTTGCCTATGGAATTCATAAGACTGTCCTAGTCCTAAATTGACATGCGCCTTTAGGACTGATTTCTATTTTAGCATGAGCTTTCATGGATATAAATCCAATCCTTCAGATGCTGTACTGATTAGGAAAAAGAACAAGGAAAGCTACCCCCCCCCCCACACACACACACCGCTCCACCAAAGCAGACCAGTTCTACAAGGTTTCTAAATTATTTTCTGGTTATTCTTGTTGAGAAGAATTACTTGTTTAACCACTTTCCACATCCCAAGCTCTCAAACTGACTACAGTGTTCCCTCACTTATCATGGGTGTTACGTTCCAGGACCACCCACAAAAAGTGAAAATCCATGAAGTAGGGACTATATATACAGTACAGCCCGGGTTATCCGATTTCCGCTTATCCAACACTCTGTATTATCCACTGCTGCTGCCTTTGCCACCCTCCCTGCCCTCCCTCGCTTCCTCGCTCTTTCCTCCATTGCTCGCTCACTCACCGGGCCGAGTCTTGGTTCTGTCGATGCAATCCGTTCTGGTCCGTGAGCGAGCAAGGGAAGGCGGCAGCGACGGCAGAAGCAGGAGCCTAGAAGAGGCAGCCAGGCTCTTCACTCTGCAGCTGCTGCCGCCTTTACTGCTGCCTTCTCACTCACTCGCTCACCCATCCCACTCGCTCTCTACTCACCGGTCTGTGGCCTCCTTCTGCCACCTTCTGGGAGGGAGGGCCACAAAGGTGGAAGCAGCAGCAGAGGCAGTAGCCTGGAAGAGGCAGCCAGGCTCCTGTTCCTGCCACTGTTTCTGCTTTTGCAGTCCTCCCTCGCTCGCTCGCTCACCCGCCCTCCCTTGCTTGCTCACTACTCACCGGGCCATGTCCTGGTGGCAAAACCAGGACTCGGCCCAGTGAGTAGCAAAGGAGGAAAACGGCAAAACAGTGAGTCTGCAAAAGGCGAACCACGAAGTAGCAAGGGAACACTGTATAGCCAGGAGAGGTCCGTAAAGACATAATCTCTCTACTACTTTGCGCAGGAGTTTTCAAAGCTGGAAATCAGGTCCATGTGTGTTGAATCCATTTTTCAAATAGTCTCCATTCTTTATATTTTGAGTGCTGTGTCTTAAGAGGCCTACTTTCACAAACTACTGGTGTTGATGCCAATAGTAAAGAAATCTACCTCCAATCAGGGACATTCTCACCATGAAGGAGCTGATTGGAAAACCAAGTTTCCATCCAAAGAGTTTGCCTAAAATGTTTCATGTATCACATTTTGACAGCCAAGCATTTGCTATCCCCTGCTCCCCATGTCCTTATTACGTAAGATACCTGTGGAATTTCTTTGGCTTTAAAAGGGAAGAAACAAACAAATAAGACAAATTGAATTATATATCAAATTGAGGTGTATAAAGTACCTAAAATCAGATGTGACAAAAAATCTAGACATTCAGTATATACAATAAGGAATGGCATTCCACAAGTTGAGCAGCTTTCATGACTCATATGAAATAATTCAAGAAGAACCCCATCAGATAATCACAACACAGTTTGCATGGAAGTGAACTGGTTTCTGAAGAGTAAAACCAGTAGGTTCTTGTGGGTTTTTTCGGGCTATATGGCCATGTTCTAGAGGCATTTCTCCTGACGTTTCGCCTGCATCTATGGCAAGCATCCTCAGAGGTGCCATAGATGCAGGCGAAACGTCAGGAGAAATGCCTCTAGAACATGGCCATATAGCCCGAAAAAACCCACAAGAACCTAGTGATTCCAGCCATGAAAGCCTTCGACAATACAGTAAAACCAGTACTTTCAATCACTCTTGGGAAACTAATGAAACTTTCTCAGTACTGGGAAGATGTGATCAATATATCAGAATTACGTATTTATTTAATTATATTGAGTTGCAACTCTCCCCTTTATTCTCTCCACAATTATACTTGCATTATCTAAAAACCTCATCTTTTGCCATAGCTATAGACCAATTTAAGAACAAGTGTGCATTACAACAAAACACACACACAATTAATAGCATTCTATACAGTTTATTAACAATCACTTATCAGGGCAATATTTCAAATGCTGCTGGAAAAAAATCCTAGTCAAACACTGTTCAATGGGACACCTGAGGAAGAAAGACAAGTAATACAAATTGTGAGGGAATGAAATCTTTTTTCTCCTGAAAGATCTGTGATAGGATCATTGTAATATGAACCATTTTAGTCTGCTTTTGTCAGACATAAAGACCACCATCACACTGTTTCCAATGAATATTGGTAATTTACCTGACTATCAAGTTCTGTGGTGTTACAGAAGAATGTACGCGGAAACTGCTAAGCTGAAGAAGCCATTTGAGAATGCTGGGTAAGACATTAAAATTTGTTGGAAAGATTAAGATGGCTTATTACCAGCTACTTTGTGATTACAAAATGACCCTGAATTATTATGGGTCTATTGTATTCATAGCTCCCCACTCCTCCCACAAGCTTATTCACACATATCTGACTTGACACGGAAAATTTCCCCATGCTAGTTTCTATGATGAAAAAACCAATTCTATTTTTTTTACCAGGAATTTCTATTCTCAGAGCCTTTACTACCTCTGTGATACAGCAGAAGAGCAAAACTGCTGTTCCAAAAAGTGGTTAGGAAACTTTAGTTCTAGTTTCAGTTCATGATGTAGTCAAACTATTAACAAAAGAAGGTTTATAGGAAGCATATGTTTTTTGTATTACAGCAGCTTCATTGTCTCCTGGTCTGTTTTTAGGCACAACTCAAAGTGCAAGCTTTAACCCGTAACTCCACATGTAGGTTATAGGTTATACATGTAAAAATGGGGACAGTCTAAAAATGAAAAAGGAGGCTAATCTTTTAACTGCTATATATAGCTGTGGGACACGAACAAAACGCTGATTGCAAACGAATTAATAACAAAAGTTAGAAGTAAACAACTTCAATCTTTTAGACTTTCCTCTTACCCACTTTACCACTTTGGAATGCTAAATAATTTGATATTTTGCTGAGGAACCATGGTAGGCAAGAATATGAAGGAATTTAATGAAATTTGTGCATAAAACAATCCCTATAAGAGAAAACAATGAATTGTTCAAAGTTTGCTCCAATGTCACTGCCTTATTTTTAACCTGGTGCCCAACAATGCTTCTTACTTATGACTGAGAGAATTATAGCCAAGTAATTTTTCTTATTAACAGTACTGCTTCCGCATTTTATTACAGACAGCAGTAGTAATTTCAAGATAGTTACACAAACTTCATCTTGACAGCGTGCCTATTTCCAGCAGCCATCATATGGAAATCAAGGCATAAATCCAGGTAATGAAAGCTGTCGAACTGCTCATAAAATGTCACATTATTATGAACGTCCACTTAATTTCTCGGATACTGTACTGTCACTCAGAATGTTCTCTCCCCTATCTGACAATAATTCTGACCTAATATATGGGCCAAAATAACACACACACACACACACACACACACACAAAGTTCATATTGTTATAGCTGTTTCAGTGATTCCTTTAAAAACAATTCTTGAGGAGGTAACACATTTTTGTGTAAATAAAATGTTTAGAAATTGACAATACATGCAACTCTTACACCAGAAGAGACCAATGAAAAAGTTTTGCTATACATGTTAGGTGGGAGCAAAGATGCTTCTTAATATAGCCCAGCTTACATCTCTTGGCCCAAGAGTATATTCCTTCAAAACACTGGACAGTGAAATTCCGAATGCATATACTTTTGCTGGCTTTTTTTTGTTTACATTCATCAGCCCCTTTTGCAATGGGTTTTGCTTTCTCATTCCTCCTTCTCATATCAGAAAGTTTTTTTAAAAACATTATTAAGATAACAAATAACCTACATTGTGAAAAGGAGTTGCAGCAGCCAACGGTTTTGCTCAAGAAGTGGTTATTATGAAAGGACATAATAAGATATGTGAAAATAAAATGAATCAGCAATATGGGAGATGTTCATCCAAATATGCCTTTAAAAGTCTACCACTTTGACACTGAAAACAAAACCGACCAAACCAAAAATCATAATCTAATACATAAAAGGCAGAAGTCTGCAAGAAAAATATCCAGCTTTCTTATCCCCTCTGTCCTTCATGATATCAAAAATGTGCTCTAAAGAATTTCCCAGCTTTTTAAAACAACATGTTTTAAGGTAGAATGGACAGCTTTTAGAAGAAGTACAGTTTTAGCCAAGATATCAGTCTCTGTTTGTCTACTCCCAAGCACCTTGAGTCTGTGTGTGCTGGTTTGTGACTAAACAACAGTTAGTATAAAAAAAAAATCTCTTGGCTAAGGAAAGGGTTTTTTTTTTCTTTTAAAAAGTGGTCATACACAACCTGTTTCAAGATAGGACACATTACAACACTGAGCAAATTTATGAGTTAATTGCTCTCCTATACAACTAGTTCAAAGAACTCAGGGCAGGTAAGGGAAAAACTGTATGAAGTGGTCTAACGGTAACGCAAGTTCTAGTATATGTTATCAACCTCTAAAGCAGAGCTTTCCAAAGTGTGTGCCATGGCACATTAGTGTGTCGGCTGCAGTGTGTAGGTGTGTCACACAAACGTAACGAGAAACTTCTGAGTCTATGTGAAATACATTCTATATTTTACAAAATACAAATGAAAGATTTTCCTGAGATGTTGTGTCCTCCTGCATTTCATTATTACAATTTATGTATGTGTTCATATCTCTTATAAGGGATTGATTTATCTCTGGTTTGCTAGTAAAACTGAATTACTGTGTCACAAAATGATGCAACCATCAGAAACAACTTTACAGGCACACAACAACAAAGTAATACAAAGGTTCATTTCTTCTTCAGGAATATTTGTGTGTCTGCATGTGTGATGACCTCATAAATTACACAGACTTTTTAAGGCAAAAAATTAATAATAATACTCAGAGGTGGTTTTGCCAGTTCCTTCCTCTGGATTAATTTTTCTATAGCACTAGTCAATCCTCTTTCCATCTCATATTTATTTTAAATCCATCGATGAAAACTTTGGAAAAATTGCAAGAGAAAAACACGGAAGATTTGAAGGACTGTGCTCAGTAGACAATACTAACACACACACACACACACACATATATATTCATGGTCAAATTATGCAGATTTAAAGTGTTCTCTGTGTCACGTATTACCATGTAAAATAAACATTGTGCAACAGCAGGGGTTAAGAGTAAAAAAGCAAATTCATTTTAATGACTTGAGGTCCAAAGGTTTGTGTTTTAGCATTAAAATATTCCTTTGATCTTTGCCATGAAGAACAAACAATTCTTGTGCTTTCATCCATAAAAAACTGACTTTCCTTCTACTGAACTGAGGTTGCGATCTTTCATTTCAGAAGAGAAATGTGGCTGCACTGTTCTTCCACAGTTACAGAACATGAGACCACTTCATCAAAAAGTCAGAATATTTCTGGTTGAAGGTAAACAAGTATAAAGGAATGGGAGGATAAATTAAAAGGGGGATAAGACAGCCAGGCTCTCCAAGATGTAAAATAAAACAGCTATAGAGAATGAAGCCCATGAGAAGAGACCATCTAAGGACAATCAATCAACACAAAGAGTCACAACTGCTAGCAGATCTTTACAATAGGAGCAGCACATTTACAATATAATATATACTATAATGCCCAGCTGGAATGGATTACAGGCAGTTATATATTCAAATGAATGCAACACACTAATAAATCTCACCTGAGATGTATATCTTTGAAATATCATCATTTATACCCACTTCTTCACTGAAAAATGGATGTAACCACACTGCTAAATTCTTGCAATTTAACACATTAACTACCATGGCTCAGTGTTATGCAATCCTGTCAGAGCTCTGGTTCCACAACAAACTACAGATCTCACAGTTCCATAGGGTGAAGCCATGATGGTGTCAAATTTTCCCATGTGGATACTCTCAATGATAGTCTGCAATCATAGGAATTCTCTGCAACTGTTTTGGGGGTTCTTGAGGCAGAGCTTCTGTAAGAAAAATTCATCCTGACACTTATTTGCTCTTGTGTCTGTGGACATGATGCAACCTTAATGTTTGAGAATAGGTTTGAATTATTTTTCTTAGATCGAGTCTGATTCTTTCACTAGACTACCTGTTCTCTGAATAACTTTTACTCCCTTAATCAAATGTAATTTATGGATGAGTTGTTTTGTAAAAAGACTCAACTGAGGCTTTAAAATATATTTGAAAAATTATCTCCATTATGAAATATATCAATGCAATGAAATGCTGCGTAGAATATAGCATGGGACTTAGGCCTGCAAGTAGACCTCCATGTGTGGGATATGGAATTGAGTAATTTAGCAAAGTTCATATTCACTTTGAACCCCTGGTGGCACAACCCTTGTGCTGGCAGGACTGGTCAATCAACAGGTTGGCAATTCGAATTCGGGGAGCAGGGTAAGCTCCCATCTGTCAAGCTCTAGCTTCTCATTTGGGGACATGAGAGAAGCCTCCCACAGGATGGTAAAACATCAATCATCTGGATGCCACCTGGGCAACGTCCTTGCAGACAGCCAATTCTCTCACACCAGAAGCAACTTGCAATTTCTCAAGTAACTTCTGACATGAAAAAAATCATCTAGGAGCTGCTACGATATAACAACAGACATCGATCCATTGCAGTATGACAGCCAGTGGAGTGATACATCATCGTTATTGTTATTGTATGCTGCCTTCTCTTTCAAGAGACTTAAAGTGGCCCTGAGGTGCAATGCACATCAATGAGCATTGAGGCATTCCCAACATTAATCCAGACACCTGTTAGGAAGCACCAGAGCACGGAGCACAACAGAAATGCCCAGTGTATACCAGAAGTGTCCATTATGCATCACAAGTACCCAATGAACATTGGAAGAGTCCAATCCACCACTGAAGTGCATCAGAATGCAGTTGTAGGTCCCTGAATGTACATTTTCACAGCATCTTCACAACACAGTTAAATTAATAAAAATGGAAAATGGAGAACATGATGCATAATCTCATAAACTTTATTCCTTTAATTGTTCAACCCCTACTTTTGTAGTTTGGAAATTTCTCAAAAAAAGTGAACTGCATGTCCTGGAAGTCTCCAGGATTGGCAATTCAATTTTAAAACAGTTTTCAGAACCCTATTAACCCCCCCCCCCCCAGTTTTTCAAAGCCTGCCATTCTATGCTTTCCTTTTTCATTTTGTTTTTGGCACTTTGTGGGTAGTCCTTGTGGTCCTAGAGGATCCCAGGGCAGAAACCCGACCACCCAGATGCACCCCAGCTGCTTAGCCCAGTTGTAGTCTTGCTCATGGGTGGCCCCTGGATTAGGGAGGCTGCACTAGCAGGATGTGTGTAATGAGATCAAAGCAACAATGTATTTCCCACAGAAGCTACTAAACCAGTCTCTCCTTCCACATCTGAAAAACTAGAATAGCACCAGCTTAGATCACAGTTTGGTGCATGTAGCAAACAAATCAAGCTGAATTAAGGATCTTGTGCACTATAGTGCCATATTAATGAAAGAGAACAACAGTGGAACGATGAAACCAGAATATAATACAGTATTGCCATTCTGGGTATCAGATACTATTTGCTATGCAGACAACTTCTGCAGTATATCTTAGAATAACTTTGTGTTTTTGAGATTGATTGGATATTCTGGGCAGAATTTGGAAGTTGCTAGTAGCAAATCACTAGCAATCAAGTTCTTTCTATGAAGGACATTATGTCATGTTAATAGCTTAGCAAAGGACAGATTCATACTTTTCGTGGTGCAGGTCTAAACTTTTTAGTTAAGAACATGTGTGTATATGTTGTCAAGCCACCTATTGACTTATGGTGACTTCATGAATTTCACAAGGTGTTTTTAGGCAGAGGTGGCTTTGCCAGATGGGCATGAAATGACCTCATTAAATGGCAGCAGAGAAATACCACATGGTTCAAATGCTGGCTCCTGCTCTGTACTATGTTTTGCTGTGGATTCTCAAATATCATTTAAGTGAACAGGTTCCCAGAGTGCTTCATACCACAGGCAAGCATCTTTTAGCATGAGCTCAGTTTTCAAAAAAGAAAATGTAATTAAGAGTTGCTTTTAAGCAATGAAGACACAAAGAGCCCCTTAACGAAAATATATTAGCAACTAATTCCTTTTTAACCTTTAGAATATAGCAGTAAGTGATTTCTTTTAGTAGTAGTCCAAGGGCTTGATAAATGAATGATACTGCCATGTAATAGAGTAAACCTGGTAGTTTTGTTTTAGTCATTTTAGTGGATTGCATTGTCTCATGCAGATCACTATACTGGAGAATAACCACACAATGATGTTGTCTTCTGGTTCAGCCAATGTTCATGCTGATATATCAATTTTCAGGAATGAAATCCAGATTACTAAAGTATTTATACGAGGTATTAGACATACATTTTATATTATATTCATTTTAAAGCAGCGCAAAAAATGCACGTCCTTCTGGATGTTGTTGTACCCTCCAAAGTTACTCAAAAAGGACACATACATTAGAGCACTGGTTTCCAACCTGTGGTCCGGGGACCACAAGTGGTCCACAAGAATGAAAATATGTTCCGCAGCCTCACCATTACTACACTGTTGCATCAAAACCATGCGTCGACGAGAGCGACTGGTCTCACGAAACCCTCTTATAGTGCCAAGGCAATGGGAATGTCAAGAGGGGAGAGGCTGACTACCCATGAAAGATTACTACTAACACCTCAGCACTAGATTCTTAAATATGGGTTTTTTTGTGGGTGAGCAGATGGTGATTACTGGACGGCATATGTTCTGTATTAGCAACTAGAGGTGATGTGGTCTATCCAATGCAATTTTCTGAATCAGCACCCCAAGTAACCAAACCGAATCTAAAGTTGACCAAAAACTGATTCGTAACCCTTTCGGTACTAATGTTGGAGAGTGATCCCTGGTCAAGTGGTCCCTGGTCAAAAAAAGGTTGGGAACCACTGCATTAGAGTATTATGAGAGATATTAATTCGAATAATGAACAGTGTTTATATTGAGCTGAACATGTATAATTATAATTTGTTCAAACAGATTTGAAATCATGTACAAAATAGTAGGTGCTGTATTGTGAAATACATGAAACAACAAATCACTTTGATGTAAAAGGTACAGTTTTGAATGGCCCATAGAGTAATGTATAACTCGAAATTAATTTTGCACCTCATCATTTTGACAGGTTGGTATTTGTTATATTATCTCATGCTCGATTCTAGCTGGAAATTGATGGAACAATGCAATCTTACCCATATGCCCTCAGAAGTAAGTTTCATCAAATTCAGCAGAGCATATTCACACATGCATTTATACAAAATTGCAGTCTGAATGAAGTATAACTGTGTTTGTGAGTGTCTATGAAAAATATACATGCAAGTGAACAGAGAACTCTCTTTGAAACTGCATAAATAATTTTTAATTTTAAAATATCTCTCAATGCAATTATTTATAATGCTATATATGAAAATCAACACTCAGACACTGATATGCATGCACATTAAATAGTCATGCATATATTTTCTTGGTTTTCTTTTTCTAGGTTATGATTAATGCAACCTATCAGAAGCCAGATGGTGCAAAACCAAAACCATCAATCAAAATGAAAAGACCATTGAGTGCTATTCCACAATGATGTGCTTGCAAATGGAAATTTTGTTCATAGACCCCTGGCTATGATATGCAGAGCAAACCATAAACAGGGTCGCACTCCTGCCAAAGATGGCCTGTGTTTTGTTAGGTTAAAAAGCCAGAGAGGTAATGTTTGTTGCCGGCAGTGTAAAAGACTATACAAGCCCAAAAGCTATTCAGATTGAAAAAGAAAGTAAGTTAAAAATGGGCTTTAAAATTATTTTAATAATGTTTGCACTGATGACAGTATCTGTCAAACTGTCCATTTGCCATTGATTTAATATGGGATAATGCCATGCATTAACAAGCAGCTGCCACTGTCTGCCTTGACACATGAATCGGCATTTAATGACTTGTCCTGCTCAAGCTTTTTAAATACAGTAATCTGAAATGTCTTGGTTTAACAATGCATCTTTTCCCCTCAAAAGTCTTGAAAGAAAACAAATGCTCCTCCACTTATACAATCAAGCGTGATGGCTGGCTCTTGATTCATTTCTCTTAGCAAATGAGCATTTGGCATATGCATAATTTGACATACATGAAAGCCATCAGCAAATCTCACAAACAGGTTTTTCTTTCTTATACAAGGACTTTGTGTGAAAATGTAAAATAAATCTCTTTCCGCTATCAGAGCACCTCATATAGATACTTGCAAAGACCTTCATGAAACTTTAAGGTTTCCTATAAGTCACTAACACCACAAGAGTCCCTTGAAAGCCAATCAATCCGCTTTACAGTCATTTTTGGTAACATTCATTTTCACTAGGTTTTAACACTTTTTGACACTTCTGAGGACTAAAAGACAGTTTATATTCGCATCTCCATGTAGTTCCACACAAGGGTGATTAGCAAATTAGTGGAGGATGCAGACAGACTCAGAAGAAAGTCTTTCAAAATTACTATTTTGTGATGTAAATTGAATTGCAAATTGAAAATGAGATAATAAATCTTTGAAATATAAGCACACCTGTACAAAAAAAAAAAAGGGGTCACTGTATTTTTACTCTGCCTCGGTGAGATTTCTTAGTGGGATCTTACCACTACACAGTGATAGCCATCAACCACTTATATATAAAAGGTATGTTTTCACCACTGGAACAACTAAATAATGAGAAATATATGAAAGGTTTCAGTCTTGCGAATGGCCAAGCGTCCTCTACACATTTTAATGGTAGTTGGTAGCTCACAAAGTTAGTCAATTCATTCTGGTTTTGGTCTGTACGTGAAATGAACCATCCACAGGGCTAAAAGTATTTGGGGAATAGAGCTCAGCACCTTGGACAACACCTTGAAAAGTTCTGCCTAAAACCTGGAGCCAATTCACCAACCTACTGGTATGGAACTCAACATACCACATTCACAAAAAGCCCATTCACTCGCATGCTTTGATAACAGGACAAGCAAAACAAAAAAAATGGAAAGTAGCTAATTCTAGGTAACATAAAAGGCTTCATAGATGAGATGAGATAAAATATTTGTGACAATGCTGCTCTGAACTGCTGCTGTAGTACCAATCAAACAATCAAAACTATGGAATATTTAGTTCTCCAGTGAAACATCCCATAATCATGTGAGCTTTTTCTTCTGTATGTGTATTCAGAGAAATTCTAAATTAATGATGGTTATGCTAAAATAACCATCATTAATTTAGAATTTCTCTGAATACTTATGCTAAAATAAACTGAAAAAGGTTCAAAGATGTAGGTAGATTTGAATCACATGGCCATTAATTTTTTTTCTAAGTAGTTGATAGGGATCTCACAGTCAAAGATTTATTTAGTATGTCACGAGTCCCCCATGGGATCGAGAAAGGTGGAATATAAATACAGTATATATATAAATAAATAAACCACACTCTAGAAACCAGAAGATGACCAAAAATTGGACAGACATCTACAAAGGAAGCTGATAAAGTGTACAAGTGTACAAATCTTTGAATCCCAAAGTCCCAAAGTCAGGATTAACATATAATTTTCAAGTTGTGTGTATGGCTATGAAAGTTTGATGGGGTGAATCAGAGAGGGAACCAAGAATTCAAAATATGGTGATGGAGGAAAGTTCTGCAAATATCAGCGTTTACTAAAAAGACAAATCAATGGGTCCTAGAGCAAACCAAGCCTGAACTCTCCACAGAAGCAAAAATAACTGGGGCATATCATGAGATGGAATGGCTCTTTAGAAAAGATTATAATGCTTGGCAAAATGGGAGGAAGTAAGAATAGAAATGTCTATAGGATCTCAGAAGGCCACTGATGACAAGTGTCAGGTGTCTTGGACATCTTTCATTCAAAGGGTTGCCATAAGGCGAAGCCAACTTAATGGCAATTAAGAACAACAAGCTATTAAGTGAAAATTTGTTCACCCTTTTGAGATTGTACTTATTCTCACCTTGCATTGATCTAAGACAATTATTTGAAGTGTCTATCAATACAGTGTACATATATAGTAAAGGTGCCCCCAATCCTACCCCTTCAGTTTCTCTACTAACCATATTGATAGATATGGATCACAATCTATATTGCCTTCTTTTCTGAGGATGTAATTCTTAAGCAGGCTAATAGCTCAAGGTTCAGGGGTTCCCTAAGGTCCAAGGGACATGACTATAAGCCTCCTTCTTTTAATTAGCTGTTTTTCACTAGTTGTTTTGAGAGTTCTGCTTTTCCTAAGGCAGGAAAACCCTTAGCCTAGCTCTGCATAAAGGCCCACCAGGCCAAAAATGGGAATAATATATATACATTATATAATTGGATAGCATTCTGCCAGCCTTTCTGCTTTTTTTATCTGCTAGGCTTTTACAAAAGATCAAGTACTGAAACTACTTTAACTGCAACACATTATATCTTCATGCCTGTAGGAGAATCCTCTGTTGCACTATAGAAAAGGCTGTAATAAAATCCTTGTTCCAGGGGGAATGCCCTGTGAACAGACCACCTTTCAGTGTCAGGAACAAAAAGCTTTCTCTCCTCTTTCATAGCTGTGATTTGCTTTTATATAAAATGAAAAAACTCTTCTCACATGCAACAAGTGATAATGCCTTTTAAATCAGAACAGAAGATATTGAAGAGACAAAGTAACTTAGTAACTGCTTGACATCAAGGCCTACCAATGACATAAAGGGCTAATGCTCATCTGGGAAAGGGAATTGGTACTACCTTTCTATATCTCAAAGAAATCACAATCCCAACGCCTCAGACAACTAGGTCATATAACACTATAATTTCCTCTTTTCCCTGCTAGCGTACAATGTGGTGTGCATCTATGCTGGTCAGGCTCAGACATACCCATTTGAAGGCCATGGGAGGCAATCTGGGACCCTTCAGATATTGCTGGAGTGTAATTCCTGACATTCATATCACTGGTTATACTAGGAGTCAAGAGAACAGTTATAGGGTGGTGGTGGTTGAAATTTGAAAGAGTCTTGACCTTTTGGATCAAAAAGAAACAAGCTATGGCAGTGTTTCTCAGATTTCTCGACGTGGGAGACTGGCAATTTTTATTTCCCAATTTGCCATATTTGTGCCTGTTAACAACAATAGTTTCTTTCAAGGAAGCTCTCCATAGAGTGGTAGCTGATGGCTTCAGAGCAGGCACCAGTCCAGTGTCCATTATTATGAGTAGCACTGACCTAAGGGATGCAGAAGCAAAAAATGCATCAGGAAGTGGGCATCCTTTAAGATGCCACAGAAGTTGGAATCTGTTTAGAGTAAAGGGGCAAAAAAGAAAGAAATTAATGAGATAAAATCTACTTGCTCATGTTTTTATCGCTTTGATGTCTATGTAATTGTCCATTTTATGTGCAGCACTTTGGAGTGCTTTGTTAGCCACCCCGAGTCCTTTCGAGGAGATGGTGGTGAGGTGCAAATAATAATAATAATAATAATAATAAGAAGAAGAAGAAGAAGAAGAAGAAGCAAGAGCAGCAGCAGCACACAGTACTAGATGCTTGGGTGGGAAGTGTTCGACTTGTGATTTTGTGATACGAAATCCAGCATATATATCTCGTTTGCTGTGACATACTGTGTTTTTGTGACAGGATGATAATAATGATAATAATAGTAATAATAATAATAATAATAATACTCAATGGTGGTTTTATAACATGACCTCCTTATAGCAACACCAGAAGCACTCCAAGTAGCCAGCTACTGGTCAAAGGACATTTAATATAATGCCAAGTTATAAAATTTTGTTTTTTTTTTTAAATACATTACAACTGTACCCTTGGTTCACTCATGATATGATAAATAAATAAATAACAGGAAAAAGCTCATCAGAGGTTTCAATGGCATAATTTCATTTTGGATGACATATAATAATAATAATAATAATAATAATAATAATAATAATCAACTGAAGAAAACTCTCAGTCTGAAGCTTTTCCATGGCATGCAGAAAGAGTTTTACAAATTTTCATCAGCTTTAGTAATTTGTTAGCTATAACATCTGCTTCTCTACAGGGTTTTCAGCAGGCACCTGAAGATAGAGCATAATCTCTGACTTTTCTGCTTCTGTATCTATTATAACAACCATAGGGTCTTTGAACAATGTGCTGTGACAGCCTTAAAGATGAATGTATATCCCAAGTAGTACAAACGCGATTAGTACTTTAACACCTTAAAACCTCAGAACTAACAATGGGATAAATGCCCCCGAGCAAGTGCAATCAAGTATCACAAAATCCAACAGAAGAATCTCCACACTTAATACAAGAAATATTTTTTCATGGTTCTGAGAAGTGATAGAATCCTAAAATTAAGATCCTGCGCTTATTCACAAAGGCATAGTTTTTATGATATTGAACCATAATGCAGAGGATGAACTGCTCCATTCAACTATATCTTGCACCAGAGCCATTTGATTCCCCAGCATCACATTTTGTCACGGAATACACACAGAACTAAGATGTATGATATAAGCAGGCATTCTATGGCATGGCATTTGAAGGATGTACAGTTTCATACACTTCCTCTAATTTCAGCCACTTGCCACTCACAATTTGTAACAAAAAAAGGGGAGGGGACAACCAAGATACTAAAAAAAATCCCATCAAATTAATGGATTTTTTTGCCAATGGAACGTTTTGGAACGTTTTGTTAAAGCCAATGGAATTACTTTAATGCCTCCCCAAAATTGTCAGCCCTCAGAAGAATAACTTTTGGAGAGATAATGACAATATAAGGTAGAAATGACATGCTCTAGTTGTCAATTATCAGAGTTTTTTTCAGCAGGGAATTCTCATTGAGCAAGAAATACAAGACGTTTACACAAAACCAGAAAAAGAAGGAGCCAGAGGAGTCTGTCAGCACATTTGAGACTACACAATTTATTTTAGCCCAAAGTTTCATGGATTTCAATTCACCTCTTTGGATGCACTGATAGAGTCAACACTGAGGACCCAAGTTAACTATCAGTTAGGTAGTGTAGTTTTAACATTGGTTTCATTAGGAACACATGAGGAAGTGGACTGTAATGCATGAAAGTTCATGCTAAATTTCATCAGATGCTGCTAAATTCCCCCTCACTCATTTTCCGGTTGAAATGGACCAATATGCTTTTCTCCTTCAAATCTGTAAACTTTATTACAGTGTTAGTACTAACAGTAAGTCATAGTATGCTTCAATTCACATACATCAGACAATATTCCCCAGCACAAGCAAATCAGGTTCAGGAAAACAAATCCTCTTGAATGAAGTAGAAAAGAATATTTTTCTGACATGTGTCTGGCAAGAAATTACATAGCAGAAAGCCCTTGAAGTGCACAGATTTTGTTGTTTTCTGTAACCTTGACCTTTGTTCATCTCCTATTTCTGAGCAGAGTGGGAAATAAAGTCCTAAATACTGGTCTACAAGAGAGACATTTTCTCTTGCAGAAATTTCAATACAGAAAGGAAGGAATACTGTATAGGATAAAATACAGTTTTACACTTATTACATTTTATGTTTATATTCCATCTGGAAATATTTCTGGCACTGTCCAAAATAGTTTACCACTTATTCAGAATCTCTGTACACATCTCTCCAATTCATCAGCCTCTCACAAAGTAATGTGCACATGTCTGGGAAAGAAAGTAGTGGAAAGGAAGGAAGAAAAGGTAGATCTCCCCTTCAGAAGGTTGGGTTTTTGCTGGATTACAGCCATGATGTGGAAGTATGTTCCACTGAGATCATTTTAATTTACGTACTTCCAAGAAATGTAAAGAATTATCCTTTCAAAATTATATCTGTGGAAAATGTTAGCAGCTAAAAATATGTAAAGTGAATTAATTTGCCAAGTCCTCTTAAGGCAGCAGCTGCATCAATGTATTGAATTACAGAAACTGTAACCTAGACATCGTAATCTGATGTGAACATTATTAGGTTACACCAAATGTTTAAACTAAAAACAACAGCATAGAGCTTGCTGCTACCGGGTTTTGGAGAGGTTTGGGATGAATACAAAAGGAAAACAGATTGTTTCAGAAATATTTAAATGTAAAGTGTATAAAGTGCACCAAAGATTATTTGGTGTCCAAGACCACATTCTTTGGACCTTCGTGCATTTCTCCCCCTATTGCTTCATGCCCATTTCTGAGACCCACTCAAAAACTATGGCTCTTTAAAAAATTGCTGCACAACTCTGTAACTTCTATTATTTATAAAAGCCCTTAAAACAAAGATCAAAAGAACAAGTCCACACATTTACATTCTTTTCATTTATACAATTTTCCCTGACTCTTTTCACCTCCTGATGAGTAATCTGAAAAATAAGTCTAGAAGTACACAATCAAAGTCAAAATCATTTCAGGATACTTTGATATAGTGCCACAAAGGATATGAAGGAAGCACAGGTTGTAAATGGCCAAGTTCCAATATGCGTGCTAATAAAAGAATAAGGGGTTTTTTTTGTACCATGAATGAAAAAAGAATTGTGTCACTAGGGAATTCAGAGAAGGAAAAAATATCAAAGCTTTTGGCTCTTCAGTTGCTGCTCTTTATTAGATCTTAATTGATCTACTATTACATTTAGTTTTAACCAGCTCCAGCTGCAGAATGTAATATAATATTCCCTTAAAAATCATAGTTGTATTTTTTTAAAAAAATTAATCAATTTATACAAGCTTTCACATTTTCCAAATTAAGCCTTTACAGTGGCACTCCAAGAAGGGAAATTGTTTTGGAATGGGGCTAGTGTCTTCCTTGAAAATGTGATATAGCATAGCTAACATGACTCCAGAAACACCTTCTTGCTTTAGCCTAGTTAGGGCTTAAGTGATGGGATGACATTTCCTCAGGAGAGAGAATACTTTTGAGATAAGGACCGGGCTGTGGTGCAACTATTTAGTCGCCAGCTGTATTAAATCACTACAGACCAAGAGGTAATGATTTCGAAGCAGGCCTGGGTCGGAATAAGCTTCCGACGATTAATAGTCTAGTTTGATGCTGACCTATGCAGCCCAAAAGAGAGTTGCATCTGTCAAGTAGGAAATTTAGGTATCGCTTTATGCAGGGGAGGGTAATTTAACTAATTTACGATGCCATAAAACCTTCCAGCAGCATGCAGAAGAATGAGGAAGTACTCCATCAAAGGACTCAGTGTCACAAGTGGACGGTGAAGTGGCAGCTCCCCCTGTGACCGGAATTGAGAATACCTTTGTAAAGAAGCGCCAATCCCACCGAATGCTACCAAAAATGTAAGGAAGTGTGATTCCAAAAATATAAAGACGTATTAACGTCACCAAGAACTATAAGGAAGTTCCGAGACTGCTAGATTAAACTGCCACCATTATATTTAGAGACGCTGGTATTAAAGTCTCTGCCTTTCCCTATTAGCGTTGTGAGGTAACTTTGGTAGAGTGGAATGCACCAAACGTAAATCCAATGGAGGAGGCAAGTTTAAAATACAAAGAGAACAAGTTTATTGTTAACAAAGCGTAATTGTTGCAATATTGTGATGTTGAACTTGGCACAAGCTTGATGGTTACAATATGACTTGGTTGAGATACATTCAGGCTTCTGATGTTACAATCTTATAAACTCCTTCTTCAGTGAAGTGCTTTATTATTTCAGTGTTCCCTATTGTGAATATTCACACTGTTTGTCCTATACCGGATCAAACCACTGATCCCCAGTCTTTCACTACTGGCGACCCTAAAACCTCCTCTGTTAGATTCTTTTTAACACAAGCAATCTAACGAGGTTTCACCTTCAGCTCCCTTGCTGAAGAAATATTCACAAATACTAAGAACTAACTGAGTTTACACTGCTTCACAACACAGAGCCCTAACTGACTCCGCTCCTCTTCTCAGGGTCTCATCCTCCTGACTGAAAACTAACTGTCGCTTTCAAACCTTTTTCTCCTTAAGCTCCGCCCACCTCCTCTTCGGCCTTGTCACCATGGCAACCTATCTCTCACAGTTAGGCCTTGGCAATAAATGTAATACATAAATACAGATTCAAACACATTATAGATAACACTTTATAATAAACATTATAAATACAGTTTAAACACATTATAAATAACACTTTATAATAAACACATCTCTACACCTTCCTCCCCAGAAATATTATTTTTGTACTATTCTCGATCCCAGAATGGCAAAAATAATTCCACATATTATTCAACAATATATACATATACATCAATTCTGAAAGGGAAACATATTAGGGTTAAATACATTTCAATTACACATATATACAAACTTTTATCCTTATGAAATTCTAGATAAGGCGTCCGCAACTAAATTTCGTTTACCTGAAACATGTTTAATTTCAAATATAAAATCCTGTAAACACAAACTCTATCTTAACAATCTGTTATTCGTATCTTTTACATTATCTAACCATTTTCATTTTTTGACATACTACATTCCTCAGAATGCCATTTTTTACTTAAAACTCCCACAACCTCTCTTCTCTGTGGTTGGAACAAATCTATGTTCATATCTACCCGATCTAAATTTCTGTACTGTTCACGATCACCCTCCCAAAAAGAAAAGGGACCGGATTCCTCTTCCGAAACAACAAAACATACATTCGCAGACCTTTTAACATAAGGCTTTAACATATTTACATGAACTCTTCTTTCCACATTGGAATGTTCATCAAAAATATCATAGTTTATGTGGTTGTGCTTTCTGATGATCTTCCAGGGTCCAGACCAATCCAATTGAAGTTTGTTGGTTTTGTTGGGAGATAAAAATAAAACTTCATCTCCGACGTTGAAGATCTTTGGTTTAGCAGTAGAATCATAATAGTCTTTTTGTCTCTGCTGAGCCGCAAGTAAATGTTCTTGAGCAATGTCTCTAGCTAGCTGCATTGTTGCTTGAAGATCTTTTAAATATTCCGACACCGGAACTGGATCTGTCGCCGGACTTTCTTCCCAATATTCTCTTATCAGATCCAATGGACCACGAGCTTTCCTTCCATATAGTAATTCAAATGGACTGTAGCCAGTACTGTCATGAGGGACGGTCCTGTAGGCGAATAACAGTTGTTGCAATTTGACGTCCCAGTCATTTGGCTTCTCTTGACTGTAAGACTTTATCATTTTGACTAAAGTCTTGTTCATATTTTCAACTAGTCCATTTGTCTGTGGATGATAAGCTGTTGAAGTCAGGTGTCTAATTCCACATAACTCAAGCAATTTCGACATAAGCCTGGAAGTGAATTGGGTTCCCAAATCTGAAACCAATTCTCTAGGATATCCAGTTCTTCCCCAAATGGATAACAGGGCATTGGCAATTGTTGTTGTTTCGATGTTAGTCAGAGCCACAGCCTCTGGATATCTTGTGGCGTAGTCAATCATGGTTAACATGTATCGGTAACCACGTCTGCTTGGTTTACAAAGAGGACCCACTATGTCAATGCCTACTCTGTAAAATGGTTCTCCAATTATTGGCATAGGGATCATAGGAGCTTTAACTTTATCCCTTCCAGTACTCAATCTCTGGCAGATGTCACAAGATTGGCAAAACTCTTTGATCCTCTGGAACATGCCAGGCCAATAAAAGTTCTTAGTAATTCTCTTTGTGGTTTTCCTCACACCCAAATGTCCACCTTGAGGGTTTTCGTGTGCCACCCTCATCAGCTGTTCTCTAAAACTTTGAGGCACTACAATCTGACTACATGTTACTGATCCTTCTGTCGAGTTCACACTTCTGGTTTCTCTATATAAAACACTATTCTTTAGTACAAACTCGGAGGGCTGTTCTTTTGCCGATACTGTGGGGTTTTGAGCTAAAGCGAATAGAGGTTTCAGAGATTCATCGGCTCCTTGTTCCTGCCGAATCTCTTCAACTCCCCCCGTCCTCTTAACAAGCTCAGCCACTGTAGCGCTAGTTTCTGGACTCTCGTCCCCATCTTGTTGTATGGCAAAACACATGGCTTTTTGTTCAGGGCTTTCATTGTTACATTCTTTCTCCCCACACGCCATCCTACAGTATTCAATCTCCTTAGCCAGATCATTTCCAATTAAACAATTGTATGGTATGTCAGGACTGACTGCAAAGTCCCACATACCCTTCCATCCTTCATATTCGATTGGCAAAGTCACCACTGCTGTTGGTATCGCAGGTCCTAAACCTTTTAATCTTATTTCAGAGGTTGGCTGCTGAAATTTCTGTGGTATTATTTCGGGATGCACTATGCACACTTCGGAACCTGTATCTCTAAGTCCTTTCATGTTTCTGTTGTCAATAGAAATGGATTCTAAGTAATCCTTAGATAGGTTGTTTGGCAAGATGAACAAACATTGTTTCTCTTGAGGCTCTGAGCCTGAACTCTCTTTTGAAACAGTATCTGGTGCTGTCTTTGGTGTTTCTTTCACTTTATTCACAAAGAGGGTTGTTTTCTCTTTCCTTAACAGGGGACATTGATATTTTATATGATCCGATTTTCCACATTGAAAGCACCGTCTTTTTACCTCAGGAGCAGTTTGTCTTGTTACACCCTGCCTCCTCCAGATGGTGTTTTCTATGTCAGAACCCTTTTCTGGCTGTGGGCGCGTTTGTTGTTGATAAAATGGCTGCCTGTTTGTTCTTTTATCACTTGGCAGATCTTCCCTTTTGAATCCTTCTTTTAGGATTGTTATTTGATCTGCCATAATCGCTGCCTCTACAATAGTGGATGGTTTGCGATCCTGAATCACCCAGCGAATATCATAAGGCACTAATTGGAAAAATTGTTCCAGCTTTAAAAGTTCTCTCAGCTGTTGGAAATCTTCTACCTCAGACGTCCTCAGCCAACTATCGAACAGTTGAGACAATTTAGAGGCCACCTGAGCAAAACTTTGGGTTTTGTCTCTCTTTAGGGTCCTGAACTTAAATCTATAGTATTCCGGAGTTAAACGAAACTCTTGTTGAATTTGCTTCTTAAACAGATCATAATCTCCATAAGACTCTTCAGGCATTTGTCCATAAATTTGTAAGAGCTTTCCACTAATCTGAGGCCTAAGGTATGTCATCCATTTTTCCTTAGCCACCCCAAAATCTCTACAACATCTCTCAAAAGATATTAGGAATTTCTCTGGACAATCGTCCTTGGTATATTTTGGGAATTTCTTCATCAAATCTGGGGTATCCCCTCCAGATCTCCCTTCCTGAACATCACTGGATGTTTGAGACAAAGCCAATCTTTGTTTCTCTAGCTCAAACTCCATTCTCTTCAATTCTAACTCCTGTTCTAATTCTCTCTCTCTTCGTCTTTATTTATTTATTTATTTTATTTATTTAGTACATTTGTATACCGCTAATATCTCAGCCTGTGCGGCGACTCATTGCGGTTTACAACATATTTAAAAATACAATATTCACTTTAAAAATATAAAATAAAATATAAAAATACATACATATACATACATAGTATTGGGCCACCAATACAGACCGGAACATCTCATAGTTAAAGTCGTAATCCAATTCGTTATCCTTGATTGCTAGTCCATGATCAAAACATCATCACATCGGAATTAGTTGAAAACTTGCTCGAACATCCAAGTTTTCAGTTTTTTCCGAAATGCCATTAGCGAGGTGGCTGATCTTATTTCAGTAGGGAGGGCATTCCAAAGCCGGGGGGCCACCACAGAAAAGGCCCTATCTCTCGTTCCCGCAAGCCGCACTTGTGAAGCAGGCGGGATGGAGAGAAGGGCTTCTCCTGAAGATCTTAGGGTCCTGGTGGGCTGATAGGCCGAGATACGTTCGGATAGGTATGTAGGGCCAGAACCGTTTAGGGCTTTAAAGGTCAAAGCCAGCACTTTGAATTGGGCTCGGTAGCTAATCGGTAGCCAGTGGAGCTGGTACAGCAGAGGAGTTGTATGCTCCCTGCGCCCTGCTCCTGTTAATACCATGGCTGCCGCCCGTTGGACTAATTGGAGCTTCCGGGCCGTCTTCAAAGGCAACCCCACGTAGAGAGCGTTGCAGTAGTCAAGGCGGGATGTAACCAGAGCGTGGACTACCGTGGCCAAGTCAGACTTTCCAAGGTACGGTCGCAGTTGGCGCACGAGTCTTAACTGTGCGAATGCTCCCCTGGTCACCGCCGAAACCTGGGGATCCAGGCTCAGCGATGAGTCCAGGATCACACCCAAACTGCGAACCTGTGTCTTCAGGGGGAGTGCGACCCCATCTAACACAGGCTGTAACCCTATACCCTGTTCGGCCCTGCGACTGACCAGGAGTACCTCTGTCTTGTCTGGATTCAATTTCAATTTGTTCGCCCCCATCCAGACCGTCACAGCGGCCAAGCACCGGTTCAGGACCTCGACAGCCTCCTTAGTAGCGGGTGGGAAGGAGTGACAGAGCTGGACATCATCTGCGTACAGATGACACCGCACCCCGAAACTCCGGATGATCTCGCCCAGCGGCTTCATGTAGATGTTAAACAACATGGGGGACAGTATTGAACCCTGAGGAACCCCACAAAACAAAGGTTGTGGGGTAGAACAGGAGTCCCCCAGTGACACCTTCTGAGACCGACCCTCGAGGAATGACCGGAGCCACTGCAGAGCAGTACCTCCGAGACCCATTCCCGCGAGGCGTCCCAGAAGGATACCGTGGTCGACGGTATCGAAGGCCGCTGAGAGGTCGAGTAGCACCAACAGGGACACACTCCCCCTGTCGAGCTCCCGACGGAGATCATCCACTAAGGCGACCAAGGCTGTCTCGGTACCGTGTCCCGGCCTAAAGCCAGACTGTGCCGGGTCTAGATAATCTGTGTCTACCAAGAATGCCTGGAGTTGTGAGGCCACCACACGTTCCATGACTTTGCCCAAAAAGGGAAGATTGGAAACAGGCCGATAGTTTACCAATTGAGTGGGGTCCAGTGATGGTTTCTTCAACAGCGGTTTTATCACAGCTTGCTTTAAGCTGGCTGGAAAAATGCCTTCCCGAAGGGAGGCATTAACCACCACCTTAACCCACTCGGCCAATCCCCCTCTGGCCTCCTTTAGAAGCCAGGATGGGCAGGGGTCTAGGATGCATGTGGTAGCTCTCATTCCTCCAAGCACCTTGTCCACATCCTCGGTTTGAACCAATTGAAATGAATCCATCAAAATCGGACAAGCAGATGCTCGTGTTACATCCTCAGAGACTGCCGTTAATATGGTGTCCAGTCCAGAGCGGATCAAAGCGACTTTGTCTGTAAAGAACCGAGCAAAAGCTTCACAGCGAGCTGCCGCGTCATCAGGGCACCCATCCTGAATGGTGGGTTTTAAAAGGCCTCTGACAACTCGGAACAGTTCAGCCGGACGGTTCTTTGCAGACGCAATAGTGGCCGCAAAGAAAGTTTTCTTTGCGGCTCTTATTGCCGCGGCATATGACCTTAAAAAGGACACAAACCGTGTTCGGTTTGGCTCGCTCGGATCCGAACGCCACACGCTCTCTAGTTCCCTCTTCTTTCGCTTCAACACCGCCAGCTCCTCAGTAAACCAAGGAGCTGGTTTAGTTCGGCTACTTGAGAGGGGACGTTCTGGAGCGATCGTGTCTATTGCCCTGGTCATCTCCCCATTCCAGAGAGCGACCAGGGCATCAACAGGATCACCAACCGAGGTGGCGGGGAAATCCCCAAGAGCCATCAGGAATCCTTCCGGATCCATAAGCCTCCTGGGGCGGACCAATTTAATAGGTCCTCCACCTCTGCGGAGGTTAGGGGGCGCAGTAAGTCTAAAGCTGACCAGGTGGTGGTCGGTCCATGGCAACGGAGAGATGGATAACTCCTCAACACCGCCACCTTCCTCCCATCCCTGGCAGAAAACCAAGTCCAATGTATGTCCAGCACTGTGGGTCTTTCCTCCATCTCCAATTCTCTCTCTCTTTGTCTTTCTTCAAATTCTCTTTGTTTCGCCTCTCTCTCCATCTCCATTTCTAGTTCTCTCTCTTTTTGTTTTGCCTGCATCTCCATTTCCAATCGTTTCATCTCTAACTTGTACTTATAAGCCATTTCTGACATAGGCACTGGCTCTGTCTCTGCCTCAGAGCCCGAACTTTCTCCTTGGTCTCCCTCTCTTTCCTCAGCCAGCTTTCTCTGCCGCCTGGTAGCCATCTTTCAGCAACTTTTACCTCACAACGTATTTCAAAATTAAACTTAAGGCACTCGATCAGTTGTTACTCGAATCCCGTCGTCTGCCACCAAAAATTATGTAAAGAAGCGCCAATCCCACCGAATGCTACCAAAAATGTAAGGAAGTGTGATTCCAAAAATATAAAGACGTATTAACGTCACCAAGAACTATAAGGAAGTTCCGAGACTGCTAGATTAAACTGCCACCATTATATTTAGAGACGCTGGTATTAAAGTCTCTGCCTTTCCCTATTAGCGTTGTGAGGTAACTTTGGTAGAGTGGAATGCGCCAAACGTAAATCCAATGGAGGAGGCAAGTTTAAAATACAAAGAGAACAAGTTTATTGTTAACAAAGCGTAATTGTTGCAATATTGTGATGTTGAACTTGGCACAAGCTTGATGGTTACAATATGACTTGGTTGAGATACATTCAGGCTTCTGATGTTACAATCTTATAAACTCCTTCTTCAGTGAAGTGCTTTATTATTTCAGTGTTCCCTATTGTGAATATTCACACTGTTTGTCCTATACCGGATCAAACCACTGATCCCCAGTCTTTCACTACTGGCGACCCTAAAACCTCCTCTGTTAGATTCTTTTTAACACAAGCAATCTAACGAGGTTTCACCTTCAGCTCCCTTGCTGAAGAAATATTCACAAATACTAAGAACTAACTGAGTTTACACTGCTTCACAACACAGAGCCCTAACTGACTCCGCTCCTCTTCTCAGGGTCTCATCCTCCTGACTGAAAACTAACTGTCGCTTTCAAACCTTTTTCTCCTTAAGCTCCGCCCACCTCCTCTTCGGCCTTGTCACCATGGCAACCTATCTCTCACAGTTAGGCCTTGGCAATAAATGTAATACATAAATACAGATTCAAACACATTATAGATAACACTTTATAATAAACATTATAAATACAGTTTAAACACATTATAAATAACACTTTATAATAAACACATCTCTACACCTTCATGAAGCCAGAAAAGCTGGAATGTTAAATTGCCTCTGTCTCTCTCTATGTATGTTGTCTGTCTAAATGGTATTGAATGTTTGCCACATATATGTGCACTGTAATCCACCCTGAGTCCCCTGCGAGTGAGAAAGGTGGAATATCAATACAGTGAATAAAAATAAATAAATAAACAAATAAACAATGGTTGTGTGCATGCAGCATTTCTTTACTAGCCAGTAACTGATCTTCTATTCCTTTCCCCTGTAGCCTTTCATATCAACTGAAAAACCTGTTTTGGATACTCTTAAGAACTGTGCTCTTAGGCCTTAAGAGTAGATTTTTGCGGTGGAAGGTAGAGGGGGAATTCTGCTAGATGGAAACTGTTCCAAAGAGAAAAATAACACAATTGGGCCCTCTTCTGTATTTTTATTCCTCCTATGATGGTAATGTCACTGCCCTCAATATACCTTTCAAGACACAGCTCAACACCCACTGTTTTAAACTCATGAAACCAAAAACCTGCAAAGAGTTATGGCTGATTTAGACGATATGTAGGAGAGTTGTCCATAGGCTGGAACTCCTATGGTGGGGATATCTCAAGACAAAACAAATTAATGTAAGATGTACCGCCAACAGGTTGATGAAGTTCTTGCATACATGGTAAAAAGTTAATGCCTCTAGGCTCCAAGGAGCAACAGTGCTGAAATATGAATTTGAAAATGTACCAAAGCATAAAGCCAAAATAAAAGTTATTATACTCCCTTTTGAGGGAAAAAGCAGACTTTCATTTGCATAAATAGACAGCACTACAAACCCACCAAAGCCAGTCAATGAACCAAAGGCCAAGCAAAATGGAGAGACTTGAAGTCCAGTCAAAGGGATGTCATATAGCTGGTACTTTTATTTTCTTGGGATCCTAGCAATACCTTATCTCAGAGCAACAAATTGAGTTCAGTTCATCACATAACAATCAATATGGCTAAAATGTGCATCAGGGGTCCTCAAACTAAGACCCAAGGGCTGGATATGGCCCTCCAAGGTCATTTACCCAGCCCTTGCTTAGGGTCAAAAGTCTGAAAACTAAGTCTCAAATGACTTGAAAGCACACAACAATAACAACCACAATCCTATCTCATGATCCAAAAGCAGGCCCATACTTCCCATTGAAATACGAATAAGTTTATATTTGCTAAAATTGTTCTTCATTTTAATTATTGTATTGTTTTTAAGTGTTTTTTAAGTACAAATAAGATATGTGCAGTGTGCATAGGAATTCATTCATGCTTTTTTCAAATTATTATCCGGCCCTCCAACAGTTTGAGGGACTGTGACCTGGCCCTCTGTTTAAAAGGTTTGAGGACCCCTGATGTACACCATACTGGCATACCGACAAAGATATTTACCTTGTGATCATATGGGTTGTATGAATGAAACAATCGCGACAGTTCTTTTGTTCTTTGTTTTTTCTGTAGGAAAACAAGGGAAATATAGTATTATATGACTGAAAAATTTAAAGGGTTACACATTCTTACTACTGAATATACAGATATAGGAAAACAGGATTTTTTTTCTAGAAATTTACGCTGCAGAAACATGCTTTCACCCAAGCTCAGGCATGGTGAGGTTTCAGAAAACGTTCAGATGGTAACAACTATAGCCTGGAACATTATGCTAACTGCTTTATAGAAAAGCACAATCTTTCCAAAGACATTCCTGCGTAAGTAATTACACATTTTGTGGCCAACTATACAGGTGAGATGTAACAGCTTTAGAATGTTCTGGTATGGTGGATTTTATTTACTAGTGAGAGGCTAAAGTACTTCAAAGAAATATTTCACCATAATATTTGAACTCTAATTCAAATGTTATTCATCTGGGGTTTATGCTGCAACTTTAGTATGCCTAATATATCCTCTTGAAACTCACTATCAGGCAGCAGGATAGATAATGTGATGAATTAGGGTTCACTACTCACCATGACATAAGCCCAATGTATTTCTTTCTTATGCTATTTCTCCACACCATATCACTCAAGTGCCAACTAGAGAACTTCTGGATTCCCTTAACAATGCACAGCTGATTAAAAGAATCTTGATGGAGGGTCTCTACTAGTGCCAGCTCTACAGTAGGTTAGATATAGGCTGAGAGATTGCTGTTGCTGCTACTCCATCATAGATGGAGCAATACACTCATAACAAGCAGAAAAGATGTCAAGAGGACATAGCAAAAGAAAGGAGAGTTTTCCCCTGACACTGAGTCCAGTCGTGTCTGATTCTGGGGTGTGGTGATCATCTCAAGTTCTATGCCGAAGAGCCAGTATTGTCCGTAGACGTCTCCAAGGTCATGTGGCCAGCATGACTGCATGGAGCGCCGCTACTTTCCCACCTGAGCAGTACCCATTGATCTACTCACATTTGCAGGTTTTCGAACTGCTAGGTTGGCAAAAGCTGGGGCTGACAGTGGAAGCTCACACTGCTCCCCAGATTCGAACCTGTGACCTTTCAGTCAACAAGTTTAGCAGCTCAGCGGTTTAACCCACTGCACCACCGGAGGCTCCCCTCAGTAAAATAGTGAAATAGTGAACCCATTTTACAGTATTCCAGGAAAAATACCAGCTCTACCAATGTCAAGAAATAATTTGGCTTCAGTAGCAATGACCTACTTCTAAGAATCAGTCAGGTTTTGGTCAATGAGGAGCAAGGCTACACTCTAGCAGCCCATCCCCATCTTTTCCATCAATCTTAACTTGAAGTTTATTCCTTTCTTCCCATCCATTATCTCTCTCACTCGACCTTTACTCTTCCTTGTATCACTTCTATCAACTGAAAAATTATTTAGATTAAACCATGTATGTAAACAATATATTCAATGATCAATTAAATTATAAGGTGTTTTAATAATATTCTGAACTGAATAAGGCCACTGAAGTAAATCTGAATCAAACCCTCAACTTGTTGCACAATGAAACACTCTCTTTATGAGCCAACTAGAGCTTTAAGATCTGCCAGGGAGGCCCTGCTCTCTGTCCCACCCCCTTTGAAAGTGTGACTGGTGGGGATGAGAGACATGGCCTTCTCCCCTCAGCTATGGAACTCTCTCCCAAGTGACATTAGATTAGCCCCATTCCTCCTGATCTTCAGGAAAAGCTAAAGATGTGGCTGTTTGCACAAGCATTTGGAGAATTTGATTTTAAAGTTGAAGTCCGAATAATGTCCATGGGAAAACTTGAAATTTGGAAAGTATACTAGGCATTTTATATGTTTCAATCTGTTTTATTGTTTTATATGTTTTAACTGTTTATATGCTTTAATCGTTTTACAATTTAATGCGGTTTGTTTATGTTATGTGTACATTGCATCACTGAATTTTTGCCGTAGTTTGTAAAGATACTCTGGAGTCCCCTTCTGGGTGAGAAGGGTGGGGTATAAATAAAATTAGTAAATAAATAATAAAAATAAAAAACAAAAAATCCCACCCACCAAGAACCCATTGTATCAACATTTAATCTCCCTCTGTTCTCCCCACATTACTTTTTGTAAGGTATTAAAACCAGTCACTACTACTAACAGAAAATGACCTGTTGGATCTATAGCAGTTGTTCTCAACCTGTGGGTCCCCAGATGTTTTGGTCTACAACTCCCAGAAATCCCAGCCAGTTTACCAGCTGTTAGGATTTTGGGGAGTTGAAGGTCAAAGCATCTAGGGACGCACAGGTTGAGAACCACTGATCTATAGGGATTACACTGTGCAGGATACAAAAGTTAGATACAAAAGCCCAGGAGGCCTCTTCCAACTCTTTGATTCTATCTGTATGTTCATTCACTCTATAGCAATTCACTGCATGGGTCTACTCCAGTTAAAGCTAACAATTTGATTTAAACCAAAGTCCACTTTTTAAAGACAGGATAAAAGAAGAAACCCCCTCTTACGATTTGGGCTGGAATCTGATGCATTTTTGCTGCAGGGGTCCCAGGCCGTGGGTAAAACTGGTTAATAAAAAGACTAGGAAACTTATACTCTTCTACAAGTTTCAAGGTTTCTTGAAAATCTTCATCTGTTTCCCCTGGAAACCCACAAATGATGTCTGTAGCTATTGTAATCCCAGGCACTCTGAAAGGAACAAAAACAAAAAGAGTTAAACTGAAGCCTGGACATACCAGCTTCTTCCCTTAGCAAAACACTATGTGTTGAATCGTGAATCCTTAAAGTTCTTGATATCTGTACAGAATCTGCATTTGCTGTGGAAATGACAATTACTGAAGTACATATACAAAGAGGAAAGAAAATACAACAAAATTCACATTGTTTCCTTGTCACGCTTTCATTCTTGTTACTGTTTCATTCCATACTCCTTGCCTACTCGTTAAGCTCTAGTAGACATTCACTACAATGCAAAAAGAAAAATCTGTAAAATTCCTGATTTATCATCTCATTCAATCGAAGTCAAAGGCCAACTACATTTGTGCATTACTTGAACAGCATGTTGAATACTGAGTTGCTCCCTACTTTGGTGTTGATTGCTAGGGAAATGGCGGTGCTCATTGCAATGCCAGCACTTCTAAGCATATGTACTGAATTTGTATCAAATATACTTCTGAAATCTTCCAGGACTTGTCTGTATGTTTAATCTAAAGTCATAACAGAAAAACCTTCTGAATTCTGCTCTTGTCCCATGTGGGCAAAATCTGTCAGGCTTACGTGAGACAGACTATATTAATCTATAAATGAACAGCAGGTAGCCTTCTGTGACATCTCAGAGATTAATAAGATGTACATTACATTTGACAAAAAGCAGTTATAGTATAGCTATAGCAGTCATTTTAGTGACACAGCTGGCAACAGAAAAAGCATGTAATACCTACAGCATTGGCAATATCATCCACTTCATGTGTGTTTCCCAGTTTCTATGGGAACGTGAATGGGAAGTTTCAGTCATGGTAGAGCCAGGAAAATGTCTATGACACCTGACTAACAAAATACATCTGAGTGAAATAGGATTTCTTTCTTAACAAATATTCAGAGCCAGCACAAGCACCCAAAGGTCCTTTGTGGTTTTAATATGGAAAATTGGAACTATTTTCCCCCTCTTTCTTCTTCTTTTAAAATAAGGATTTTCAAACTAACAGAATCCTAAGTAAGTAAATAGGTCCCACCCCTCTCGGTAATTAGTTTCATTCCATAACTACTTGCACCATCAAAGATTTCTCTCCAACGTTCAATCAAAATCTACTTTCTGGAATCTTGTATGAGTTAACACAATCTAGGCCCAAAGGTTCATCGCAATTCATAAAAGCACCTTTTGCTTTCACTAAGATCATTCTGAACTAGAGTTTTTCAAAACTTTCATGTTGGTGACACACATTTTTAGACATGCATACATGCATACACATACATATTGTAATACCAAAATTTATGGGAACATAACATATCTCATGAAAATCTTACATATATATCTATTGTATATGTTTTAAATATGATTGATTGCTTATTTCACACACTCAGAGGTTTCTCATTAGGTTTGTGTGACATGCATACACACTGCAGTTGACATAGTTATGAATCGAAACACAGTTTGGAAAGCTCTGTTCTTGATATTTGTCTAGAGCAGTGGTTCTCAACCTGTGGGTTCCCAAGTGTTTTGGCCTACAACTCCCAGAAATCCCAGCCATTTTACCAACTGTTAGGACTTCTGGGAGTTGAAGTCCAAAACATCTGGAGACCCACAGGTTGAGAACTACTACTCTAGAGAAATGATTCCCAAGCACTACTCCTCCATGCGTTTTGGACTTCAATCTCCAGAAGCCTCAGCTGCCTTGGCCAGTATTCAGGGATTCTGGGAGCTGAAGACCAAAAAACACAGATTACCTTTTTTCCTCTCATCATTGCCTTAGAAGACTTTCTTGATAAGAAAGAACAAGGACGTACAAGTATCTCATTTTCATCTATGAAATAGTTAAATAATTCTTCTACAAAATGTTTATAGAATTTATTTACAAAAGCTATCACAGACATCCCATAGACACTTGGCACCACATCATGCATATCAAGCAAAATAGGAAACAATGCAAGTTTGGAAGTCAGGAACTCTATGAAACATCGGTTAAAAAAACACAAAGAAAAGCTGTGTAATATAAAGCCAAGTCGTTATCATCTATACTGAAAAAAATATATATGTAATTTAATTAAGATATTTTAAATTTAGTTCTTGTAAGCTTTACTATATAAGTACATTGTTTACTCATTCTTGCTCAAAAGCTTATAATAAAATCAGATGTAGATGGGTTTATAGTTCTAATGGTGTTCATACAGTTCCAATAAATGCATCAGCAGGAAACCATATTGGCAGGACACCTGCTAAAATCTTTTATATATGTATATGTCCCCACTGTATCACAATTTTACTACTTTGTATTTTCTATTTGAAGACCATAGTGCAGCTTGTCACAAAAATAATTTCTGCTGTGTTCTATTGGCACCAAAAATACTGCAGCATGTAATACTATTGTTTTCTTTTAAAAGTCGGTGATGTAACTTAATAAATTACAAATTCAGCTGTTGCCTGTGAGCAATCTCACATACAATCATACCCTCACACTTTTTCACACAGAAGAACAATCCTGATGTGAGATCTTCATTTTAATCACAATTTGCTATTCTCATAAGTCTTAAGATTGTGTTCATAATAATTGGTGTCAACCTATCTGTGTTAATGTTTGAACTTTCTGTTACTACTATACGTGCTTTTTTGAAATACAGCAACATCTCTTAATACTTTTATCAACTAGTAACTAGTCACATCATACACTTAGCCACTTGGTTAGCTCATTCTGTCCATATAATTATGCCAAGCAGTAAAAATAATGTTGTTATAGGCAAAAACATAGTAAATATGCTAAAACCAACTAAGCCGTTACAAGCAGACTATGATAAACCACGATCTTTCTGACAATCCTATACCATAATATGAAGTGGCAAAAAGAATTTTACAGCACCCCAGGTCTGTGTGCGTGTTAGAGTCAAATAGCGAAGCCATGCAATGGAGCTGCAATTTACTTCTAGAAAGAAGTAAATTAGCTAAAATAAATAAGAGTCTTTCAAGCAAACTGCCTACACTTGGAATCAGTCACAAAAATTGTTTACCAGATGATATACAACAGGCCATTCATAGCCTGAACATGTTTTGTATCTAAATAATTGTTAAGTATTATATTACAACTTCAACACAACAAGAAGAAAGGACTTTTCTTTGAAGGTTTTTTTCCTAATTAATAAAGAAAATGAGTTGGCAAA
Source organism: Anolis sagrei (assembly GCF_037176765.1). Lineage (NCBI taxonomy): Eukaryota > Metazoa > Chordata > Lepidosauria > Squamata > Anolidae > Anolis > Anolis sagrei. Next base: position 78,701,323 of record NC_090024.1, read on the forward strand.
CCAGATTTTGTTGGGAACAGGTCTTTTCCAATGTTCTTTGGCTTTTCCTTTTGAGCTTACTGACATAAAGGTTCATTGAAATATGAAACATATTGTGCGTCGATGAAACAAGCCATCTTTTCCCTGTTTCTCTGGTCGTAGCACAGGATCCTAGAGGTTGCTTCCTCAGTAAACAGTCATACTTAAAATGCTTTATGCATCTACTTTTCATCACCCATTTCCTTGAAGGAATAATTTCACTTTGGACTTGTACCTAAGCTTATTTATCCTTAATAGCATACATCTCTCATACAAATGAAACCTTGTACAAAACTTCATTAAAGATTTATAACCTCAGATCATTACTGTTTTATGACTTTAAAATGAGAGACTTAAGACAAAAGCTCAACATCCTTAAACTTCATTTCCATTAAATCTCTAATAAATACCATCTGGTGTGTACTTTGGGGATATAATACACGTCAAAACCTCAGCCACATTATGAGAACCAGCACCAAGTTTATCTGAAATGCATATTTGAACAGATGTGTTTAAATTACATCTCCTTCTATGCACATGCATAAATTCAGAGCAAGAGTGTGTTGATTTAAAATGCATAAAAAAGGGATTTGCAGATGCATCACAAGTGAATGGCATCTCGATAGATCCAGGCTCACATTACTAAAGGTCATTATTAAACCAAAGGTCTGCATTTATTAAGGGTTGCATATCATCAGAACTGGTTTAACGTTTGCAGCATGACAGCAGTCATGGAGAACTGTCAAGCAATTTTTTGTTACCTCTTCATAATTATCAAAGAAATTTTCACAAAATGATGCTTATCATTTTTTAAAAATAGGACACAGTATTACTTGGCCTTGAATTGCTTCATTATGGACCGAACTGTTAGTTACTACACAAGCAGGGGATTTAGACTTGGAAGATACACCTTATGTTTAAGCATGATGATCAATAGTCAAAATTATAATTATTTTTAAAACAGTGGCATCAATGCTAGCTTTGCTGAATGGTACACTCAGTGAGTGAATCATCAGAAGGTACACAAACAGAGCGCACAGTGCTCAGGGATGGAGTATAGACTATGGAGAATCAAATTTACATACTCACTGAACTATGAAACACCTGGAATAAGTCTCCATATTAGGTTTGGGTTTGTGTTTAAAATAGGATGACTTAATATAAGATATCCTGAGACCCATTAAGGAAAAATTCACCTCCACCCCCCAAAGGGAAGATTGGATACAAGTCTCTAGTTATTCAAATCCAAAGGGTCTAGGGAAAGATTTTAAAAAAGCAGTCATATCATTGATTCTTTTAAACAACACGAAATACTTCCCTCCTTGAGAAATGTATTATTTATATATTGCAGGTCAGATCGAACTGCATTTCTTCCCTGGAGGACCAGCTGGACAGGATTGAGGGGACAGGTTATCATCTTCATTCATCCTAGCAGTTTGTCCACATCTCTGGTGCCCACCAACTGAAATTGAACCAGTGTAATACTACTTATAGAGTTTCCGCCTTTGGTATTATATTGACATATAAGTCAGCTCTTATCCAAGAGATTTTATCTATTGAATGATTGTTAAAAGTATGACAGCAAACTATAAAGGCTCTAGAACTGAATTCATAGGGAAAGGTGCCTATGCTGAATAGTTCAATTGGACATAAAATTGCAGCTAGAATGCATGCAGAGAAGAAGGCTTTTTTTCATTTAATGTATTATTACTTCATAGGAACAAAGATGTCCTCTATATTATGTCCTGTTGGGTATACACTGAATTTCCCTCTACCTGTGCTCTAGTCTTCATTCTTCCTGTTTCAGCTCCCCAAGGTCTTCTATATACCAAAGATTATGATTTTCTAATCCAAACTGTATAATTTCAAGAATTTTTAAAGTATCCTTAGATAGAAAGTGGCTAGAAGTGTCAATCTGCTGCAGCAAAAAGGGTCTTGTGGTACCTTAAAATCATACCAATTTAATGTAGAGTAAACTCAAGTAGTTTGTACTTTAAAACACTTATCAGTCTGGGCTGTCATTTGATTCTTATTACTTTCGAACTTGGATATGCTTGTGCTTGGATATGCTTGGAGGCATGCCCTTAAAAATGATGTGGGAAATGGATCAGATTCATTGGTAGATTGAGCAGAGGGATCTTCTATTAATTTCTATTTTCTTTTTCTCTTTTTTTTGGTGGAGAGGATGGGTTTGGTACGGGAAAAGCAGATTTCTATGTTTTCATTTGTCAACATCGTGCTGCTATGTGGAGTTTATGACGAGACTAGCTTTCCTCCAAAACTCTGAATGGCAAGTTACTATCAATACTTGTTCCCTCCTTAGCTCCAAGTTGGCAAACAAGGCATGATGCTCAGTTCTTAGTAGATGGCTTAGAAGGCCACAGCCAAACTAGAAAGGTCCCCAGCTCTTTCTTCTGAAGGGAAGGATATAAGAAGCCTTTCCTGTAACCACAGCTGTGAAGAGGAGAAACCAAGAAAGAAAAAGCAGGAGGGGACGATCACATCTTCAGTCTTGGCTTCCATTATTTATTTATTTATCGTGTCAGGAGCAAGCCAAACAGTTGTATTGCATATTTTAACAAACAAACAAACAAAACACAAAGTTTGCAAGCTTGGTAGTTGATTAAATGTCCTTCGACCAGTAGCTGGCCACTTGGAGTGCCTCTGGTGTTACTATAAGAAGGTCCTCCATTGTGCATGTAGCAGGGCTCAGGTTGCAGCAGATGGTCTGTAGTTTGCTCTTCTCCACACACGCATGTCGTGGATTCCACTTTGTAACCCCATGACCAGACAAAACTTGTGGTCTCCCTACTAAAAATGGCAGTCAACCAAGTTTTTGGGACAACCATCATCAGATTTCCTAAGATGTTGGGAGAGTCTCACTCCCATAATCACTTCTCCCACCACACCTCCAATTTGGACCAGAAGTGAATGAGAAAAATTAGTGCTAAAGAGACATTTTGGAACCCTTTTCCTTTATGGTGTTCCATCAATTTAAATATCATGTCAAACTCCAAATTAATATTAACCATGAAGGGGTGGGGGTGCAACCTGTGTGCCCCCATCACAAAAAAAATAATGCCAGCTTTGAGTCATGTGTTCATATATTTTAAACTGGAATAAGATGTGTCAGAAGATTTGACCACAATTCCCGCTGTCAGCTATTTTGGACCATAGTTCTGCTGAAATCAATGGAATTCAAGTGCTAAAATATGTGCAACAGGATTGATGCATGGCTACCTTTTCTGTGGCTTGTTTATGAGGCTGTGATCAAAGAACTTGTATACTTGTTTCAGAAAATGATTATTGCCAAGAGCTTTCCAAGTCCAGAAGCTGCCTCTTGAGAAATGCTCTTGAGCAGAGTTGAGGTGAGGGAAAAGGAAAAGACTAGTAAACAACCTTCCTAGTTTATCAATAATTACAAGTGCCAGAAGCTATTTGACTTCAAAGAGTATAAACTCAATAAAAAGCCATTGCCCTAAGGCATGAATTTACCTTTTTTATTGTTCATGTCAGCGGAAAGCTTCTCTTTAATGGTTCACTACCTTTTTGGTTACTTCACAAATCAGTCAATGTTTGGAAACATGTTACTAAGACAGCAGCACTTCTTACTGTTCTTGCAAAAATTAAAGCAAACAGTACACTTTTAAAATTCTATGAATACTTCAGGGAAAAACCAGGAAATTAATGTCAGACAGCATACTATCCGCATTTGCTATTAATAGGATACTGAGTGGCACTGTCTAATGATTAGTGGTATGTTCTTTCCCCATTCCTAAACAATACATTACTTTTGCCATTGGAAATGCTTTATAAGTAACACTCAGTATTTGCAGGCATTTCTATGGTATTTTGCCCAAGGCATGTATGTCAGAAGGAACATGTCCTTTAATCAACAGGTACTACTATTTAATCAATTTATTTATTTACTATATTTATATACCACTTTTCTCAGCCCTTGTGCGACTCAAAGCTGTTAACAATAGCAAAATTCAATGCTCAAAACATCATAAAATGGTTGTTTGTTGTTGTTCATTCATTCAGTTGTTTCCGTCTCTTCGTGACCTTATGGACCAGTCCACGCCAGAGCTCCCTGTTGGCTGTCACCACCCCCACCTCCTTCAAGGTCAATCCAGTCACTTCAAGGATCCCATCTATCCATCTTGCCTTTGGTCGGCCCCTCTTCCTTTTTCCTTCCATTTTCCCCAGCATCATTGTCTTCTCTAAGCGTTCCTTTCTTCTCACGATATGGCCAAAGTACTTCATCTTGGCCTCTAATATCGTTCCCTCCAATGAGAAGTCAGGCTTTATTTCCTGGAGTATGGATTGGTTGGATCTTCTCACAATCCAAGGCACTCTCAGAACTTTCCTCCAACACCACAGTTCAAAAGCATCTATCTTCCTTCGTTCAGCCTTCCCTTTCCATAAAATGGTTACAAACAATTAAAACAGTAGCATAATAAACAATCATTATACATCAATGAAACATCTCATTACTATCCGATCTGTATTTTGCTGATGTCCTTGCATTTGTTTGAGCCTCAATTATCATTTATGCTCATTTTTGACCTCACGTATAAGTCAAAGACAGCATTTGCTACTACTCCACTGACAGAAATTAATAGTTCCCTTTTTAATATAAGAGTTAAGGTACAGTATTCACATTGACCCATGGATAAGTCAACCTAGGTTTTTTGGATTGATTTTTTGACTAACTTTTTAGACTTATATATATATTTCCAGTGCTGTAAATAAAACAAATCACAGGGCAACTGTTTTTCAGCCTAATCTATCTTATAGGGTTATTATGAGAAGAAAGTAGAAGGTAGGAAAATCATATATGTGAGGATAGATGCAATATAAATGTAAACAAAGAACTATGCTTTTGACAAAATGACTGATCACTAGTGTAAAAAACTCCAATGCACGCAACTAACATTTTAAAATACAGTAAACTTCATAGCATCAGAAGAAAAATTGTCATTAAATTTTGTTCTGGGCACAGTCTACTCTGGTTGATGTGGCATTTTACTTTCAAGGGTAAGAAATAACACTACAGATTAACATTCTGACAATGAATATTAAGAGTTGCATTTCTGACCCTTTTTAATGTAAAGTTCAAGGAACGGTTTAGAATAATAATAATGGTAACTCAGAGTTTTACATTTTTTTACCAAGTAAATCTGTCAAGGTACTGTTCCCACATGGATTTTCTAAACAGTGGGCTGATTTTTTTAAAAAAAACAATGCCATATGAATTTTTAATGTAAATAGCTGACAACTGAATTTACAACCTCAATAGAGTGCCAGCCAATCATCATGATCAACAACAAAAATCATAGGCAAAAAATTCACTAGCAAAGTTATCTTTCAGTCCTATAGTTTGGGAATTTTTAAAAAATCCTCAAAGTAAAAAAGTAAGATAAATTATTTTTCAGTTTGAGACATGCCTGCAGTCTAACTTTCTCTCCCCTTAAGTAACACCAGAAGTGCATTCCACAGATGATCTTAAGGTCCAGATAGGTAAACATGGGAGATTCAGATCACCTGACACCAAGTTTCTTAGGCTTCAATTAAAACACACAACTTGACATCATAAATTAGATAAATAAACATTTTTTATAAGCAAATTATTCTCCAATGCCCAAACTGAAATAAACAGAAGCAGGATGATCCTCCTAGATCACTTCTCAATCTGTGGGTCCTATGGCTGGCATTTCTGGGAGTTGTAGGCCAAAACACCTGTTGACCCACAGGTTGAGAACCACTGTCCTAGATAAATCCTAGACTTCCAGCACTAGATAGAACCTCTCTACTTTTCCCCCAGAAGCCAGCTGCCTGCTTCTGTGGCCAGTTAATCATAGAGATACAGAAATCAGGATAAAACTGGTGTTCCTTATTCTGAGAGGTCCTGGTAAGATTCTAATAATTGCCAACTTCATTGAAATTCACATTTAAGGCATCATTCACATTCCAATTCATTCTGTCCCCAACTATGCCTAATTATCACTGCCTGATCTTCCCACTCATCCAGTACAATCAGGTCAGAATCAGGAAATATAAGTGGGAAATGTCTAATACTACTTATTTGTTTCCAATCAGATCTCTTCTTATCCCATTCTCTTTCATATGGCTATTGCATGGTATGTACTTGTTCCATTGGGAATGATCATCTGCCATGATTGAGCTGCTCTTATTGAAGACCTCAATAACTTTCTAGGAAATGCAAATCTCCTAAACACAGTACTGTAATGAGTTAAAAGAAAATACTTTTTAAAAATCATAATTTCAGAGTAAAGGGGTTTTCTGTGCAGAAAAAACACCATTTCTGATAACAAAATGATTAATTGGCATTATGACAATTGCAAAGGTCTGAAGGACCTGAGGGAATTTCAGAGGAAGCTATTAAGTATATGGAAGGAGGAAATCTAAAATAAATATATTTTTGACCAAGAGTGCATACAGAAACTAAGAAAAGTACCCACTCTCCACGGTGTTAGAACAGGTCCCCTGTAGGCTAGGCAATAAACAAATGGTATGAATGGAATGAAGAAGCTGGTGTCTGGAAGTTTGACAACTAATACTTAAAGTCACAGCCCAGTGTTTCTGAATGCAAGGTGAAGAAAGAGGGAAGATTGTAAACTGAAGTTAACTGAGTTAATTTTTTTTCTGGTTGTTACTCAACCAGCTGACCCAAGGAGTCAGTCAATTCTCTATGCAACCCAATACTGTGAAATCAGAAATGGATAACTGTAGTTGACTCAGGAGTTGGCATGGGCAAACTTCAGCCCTCTAGGTGTTTTGTTGCTGTTGCTACTGTTGTTCTGTATTTTCAAATCATTACTAAATACAAAGTGCTGGTCGTTACGTAAAAAAGCCCTAAACAATTCTCGTCCAGGCTATTTGTCTACCCACATCTCCTATAGACCATTTCGTGCACTGCAGTCAGAGGAGGGGACCCTGCTCTTGGTCCCACCCCCGTCACAAGGGAACAAGAGAAGGGGGCCTCCTCTGTTATTGCTCCCCATCTCTGGAACTCCCTTCCAAAAGAAATGAAAACTGCCTCTACTCTCCTCTTCTTCAAAAAGCTCTTTAAAAAACACTTCTGCACACTGGCATATGGGAAGTAGGAGGACTAGGGCAATTTAGATCAATACCATTGGTGGCTGACTTACTTGTGCCCTGTGGTCATTATGGTATTTATTTATTTATTTACCATATTTATATACCACCTTTCCCAGCCTGGAGGCGACTCAAGGCGGCTTACAGTTGGCACAATTCGATGCCCCCAACAATATAAAATACAATTAAAAACATTAGCATATAAAATATAAAGCCTTACAAACCAATAAAAACACATCCTCAGCGTCTCCTTAGTAAAATCATTTTCCAGTTGCATCGTCCAGTCGTTCTGGAGATCTATCTTTGCTTGTTACACTGCATTTGCAAATGCTTGCTCGAAAAGCCAGGTTTTGACTTTTTTGCGAAATGTTGTGAGGGAGGGGGCTGATTTACATTTTAAAGAACAACTATTAACAGCCAATGCTCACCTATTTTAATTGTTATTACTATGATAGATGTTTTAATGTTGATTATATTTTAATGTATTGTGTTTTTATGATAATTTGTATCCTAGTTCTTATTTTGATCTTTGATTATTTTATGTGACTAGCTCATTGTTGTCATTATTTCTGTTTGCTGCATTGCTTTAATGTATTTTCACTTGCTTGGGCATTGAATGTCTGCCTTTTTGTGTGTAAACCGCCCTGAGTTCCCTTGGGAGATAGGGCGGTCTATAAATAAAGTTTTATTCGTTTTATTATTATTTATTATTGGGCTTCAACTCCCAGAAATCCCAGCCAGCTTACCGGCTGTTAAGAATAGTGAGAGTTGATGCCCAAAAAACCTGGAGGGCCGAAGTTTGCCCGTGCCTGCCTTAGAGCCAATTTCTGATTATCACCACTGACCAAATGATTAAGAAAAACCTTCTCTTTTAAAAAGCAGCAGTGATTCTTGTCTGGATAGGAGTAACATCAAGAGAAATTGCTCCGCACTAATGCAAGGCATTTCAATTGGAAGTTTCTTTAAATGCTAGCATAGGTATTTCAGGGAACATTGAATAATTCTTGTTGAGCTTGCATTTGATGGCTTCCAGCATAGAGTCAGAGAGAAATTTAAATAAATATGAGGTTCTGAAAATTTCATCAACCATTTAAAATGATAATTCTATTGCTGTAAGTGCACGAGCTACCGGAAGAGCCGTATTTTAAAAATCCATTAAGAATCCTTCATTTGAAAGGGATTGCGATCTGTTGGGTCAGTGATCTGTAAACGAAGAAGGATCAGCAAAAGTGCTCTAATTAATTTGAAGGTGTTTGTCAAAAATTGCTTCTGTTAATGCTACTTGCATGATGATGGTGAATGTTAGTGGGGTGCCAGAGATGATGCAGCTAGTGCGAATAAATGCAATGAATCTGAATGACTGCATATACCAAATTGTAGATTCACAAAACATGACAAATGCTCTGCATTTCAGAATCCCAATCTGATTTACTGTGTTTTAAACTTACAGCACTAATGCATCATATATTATTCTACCCTTAGTCACTAAAACCAGGACAGCTTCCAATTTAATGTTCTTAATAATGATAAAAATATATAGTCAGAATAATTAAAGGACTGAAATTCTTCTATCTAATCTAATGGGAAGTGCAATGCCTATTTAAACACACATATTTTGATTATCTTACAGATAGGTTAGCTCTGGGGAAGGGAAGAACCATGTTTATTACTGTCGTAAGTATGAATAAATATGTCAAGAAGAGATATATAATATATATAACAATACCACTCCCCCACCCACCCACACATACATGCACACTCAACACCAACAATCAGTGGGGTTTTTTTGTATCTTAAAGACTGATTTTATGATAGTATTATAGGTTATGTCTTAATCAACATTTCCACTGGCAGCACAGCAATCTTTCCCTCATCTATGCTTCCCTTTAATATTACACACAAATTGTCTGTATTCCCCCCTCCACCCCAGTCCTTAATATATGATTGGGGGTTCAGTGGGAACCACTCTTGGTACTGTGGACTGCACTGTTTTGCCAAGCCCCTTATCCATGTATTTGGTATCCATGTTTTCACTTACCCATGCTCCAAAACACACACACACACAATGTTTTTTGGCCTCTCTAGATCCTCTGATGCAGTTCTATGGTATACTTCCGGCCCATGTCTAGCCAAAATATAAGGTTTGCTATTATCTCTAGGTTTTGGTATCCACCAGAGGTCTTAAAATGTATCTCCTGCAGATATTGGTGTCTTATTCTACTATGTTTGGATACCATTGTTTATCTTAAGGTGACCAACAGACTGTTTTACTGAAGGCAAATGTTGCTACCTCTGTTTAAACTGGTGCAAAGAGGTTCATCACACTTTGAAATCAGTTCTGGATGTAGCATCGTCAGTGAAAAAACACTGATATGTATTGCAGCCGCTGGCTCTCTCAGCTGAGCTTTGTAATGGATGAGCTTGGGATGGAAGGTTATACGTTTTTCATCTCAGTCCCTTGACTGTGGCATCCTTCCTTTACTAGAGTTGGGGAGATAGTGGTACAGAAGTATGAGAGCAGTTCAGTGATAAAACCGATAAAGTCTATAGTGTTTCTTGCTGCCTCTCCCATCTAGCTCTCTTTTCTTGTTTTGGAAAGATCCTCTGATGTCTAAACACTCAAGAAATATCTGTGTAACTATTAACTTCCACCTGATGCATATGTCTGCTGACCCTGCCGGAAAAGAAATAGGACAAGAAACTAAAGAAACTTTGATGTCTGAGCTAAATAACAAGATTACCTATTCATCTCCAACTACATAAAACCAACAGGGGTGATGGGGAAATGTGTTCAACCACACTGAAAGCAAGAGGACCAGCTTAAGGGCTCAGGTCAAGTTACTTCCCAGTACTTGCTATCAGAGACAACCATCTCACTTTTCTTAATTCTAAGGCTATTCCTAGTTAAAACTGCTGTAAGTAGTACTACATTCCCTGGACATTTACTGAGAGACCTTTGGGTATAAATCAAATCATTTCCAAAACAATGAGCCAAACAGAGACTACAGATTTAATTCCAAACCAGAGATTTTCATTCATAGGAATCCAGCCTATATGCTTTGCCCCATATAAACGTCATCTTCATCAAGTTTATATTTGCCAAGCTCTTTCAGACAATTGAATGATTTGATGTTGTACTTTCTGCCACGTTTAGACGCATTTCCTGGCATTTCATTTCTAGGAGTATCCATTTAAAAGTAGCACATAAACACAACAGAGCAGGGGTTCATAATGGGCACCCCCCTGAAGCATTTCTATATGTCTTGTGTTCACAAATATTTCATGTACACCATTTATTTGAGAAATACAAACTTGGAATTTCAATGTAGTCTGGCAGTTTCTGAGATGTTTCCCAGTGTAATATCCACATCCCAAAAGACATCCAACCTGAGCTAGACCCACACTTGTGTTTGCAGCCCTGTTGTTGAATTTGATAATTAAAACCATGTAGGGGAAGAAGGAAAATCTAGTGGGTCTACTGAAACAGACACACATATTCTATTAATACAACATATTATTGTAGAAACTGCAGGCGTCTGGGTGTAATGTTTTGCTTTTGCAATGTCTGTGATGAGATGTCTATAGGGGAATAACTGTATAGGAAGGTCATAGTTGGCTGGTTCTAGCAGATGAGACACTACAAATAAAGACCTCCTAAATACAGAAGTAAAAATAAATGAGCTTTGCAGATGTGAGCTGGTTCAAATATCCAAAACGTCTCTCTCTGTGCCCATTCTGTTTCCATATGCTGGAAATCACTTCTCGTGCTTTCTAGCAATATATTGGCTGCTGAGATTTACTATGTATGGAGATATTATTTTAAAATGATTTAAAATTTAAAACAATTTTTATGGAAGCTTAAGATAGTGAACTTTTATCAGTTAAAAAAACAAAAGCAAAAGGAGAATGACTTTAAACTGGACACAAGTATACAATAACTGGCTGTACAGTAGATATTAAGTAATTATACAAATATTTTATGCTGCAACTGCTTGATTGAATAAATTTCTATATAAATCAGTGGGCAAATGCACTTAGCAGCTTTACTAGGTTATTTAATAGTGAGGCGATATAGGCTGTATCTTTTATCTGAAATGTCTGACACCAAAAAAGTTTGGGATTTTGATTTTTGATTTTATTTTGAAATATTTATTTGCACATACATGCATACATACATACATACACAATGAGATTTTGTTGATGGGAGCACAGTTCCCATCAACACAAAATTTATTTATGATTTATATATAGGCAGTTCCCAAGTTACAAATAAGACAGGTTCTGTAGGTTTGTTCTTAAGTTGAATTTATCTGTGAGTCAGAATAGGTATATTTTTAAGTGTAACTCCAATCTATCTATTTATCTATCTCCTGTCTGTCTGTCTGTCTATCTGTTGATCTATCAACACACACACACACACACACACACACACACACACACACATACACACTTGCTTTCGATACCATGGGGAACAAATCCCCTGTGGTGTTTGTTTTGCTGTCTCTGCCCCTGTTCAGAAGAGTTCACCTAACTTTCTATCCCTATGACAACTGGTTTTTTGAAACATGTGGCTAATTGTGGAAACAAGGATTGGTGATAAAGCTTTAGCAAAGACCCCATTTCTCCATAAATCTTCCAGGAGTGAATTTCCCTTTCTATGGGGTAGATTTATCACTTCCTGTTGTCTCACCCCCGTTCTTAACTATGAGCCATTTGTAAGTTGGATGATTGTAATTCAGGGACTGCTTGCACACCTTATACACATAATCTGGAGATAATTTTGAACAATAGCCTTAAGAATTGTGTACACGAAACTAAGTTTGTATAGCTCAGAACATCAAAAACCAAAGGTGTCGCTGTCCCAGACTCCCATGTGGATGATTTGGAGGAATTTAGATTTCAGATTTCCAGATAAGGGGTGCTCAACCAGTACAAAACAGTAGTTGTCAACTGCCAAAGATCACTGAGTCTGCTTTAAGCCTCAGAGGTACGCAGTTCAAAACTAAGCAGTTCAAATTAAAAGATTGACAAAAAAAATCTACGTTACCAACTATAATGCAAAATTACAAGAACGATAAATGAAATTATTCCCTCTAACAGAGGGAATAATTTCATTTATTGTTCTTGTGATGATGCAGATATATAACAAAAAGAAAACAACAAGAAAAAATAAAATTGAAATATAACACGGAATAATCCATGTTGGCTGGAGAAAAGGAGAAGAACATGTCAAGGACACTAGCTGAGAACCAGGGGCTCTAACCAATCACTATATAAGATTTCTAGATGGTGTACCATCACAAGTTTCAATCAAAATGCAATCTGGTGGATTACTCTGAATCTTCGATTCTCAGACCATTCTTACCCAGAGGAACCATATTATTCCAAAATAATTTGGGAAAACATGCCCATGCAAATTCCTTGAGCATGACCCTCACCCATTTCAACAATATGGCTCCTTTACATTCCAGGATCTGCTTCTTGGAAACTGGTAAATATTTTGGATCCCTTCAAGAGATATTAAATCTTTGTGTGGAATTTAAAATCAACAGTGAAAATAGTACTGTTAAGTCGCTCAATGCATATAACAGCAACAAAAAAGATACATATAGGCTATTAAAATAAATCAGACATTCCACTTAGGGTCAATCAGTGCAAATTTGAGTGAATAGTCTGCCCACAGTTCTCAATACACAATTGAACTGTTCATTCCCTAAGCTAATGAATGTTGGTTCCTGCCAATAGATAAAGAAGTCTCTGTGCAAATTAGAGCCAACAGAACATACTTTAAAATTTATTTTAAATAGTCAAAATAATTCATACCGCTATGGAAAATGGACTTGAAGGATAGCCACAAATAGCCATAATTTGCTAAAGTAAAGTCCTGGACTGAGACACAAAAGCCAACCTATCCCATACACAAGGAAGAAAAGGCAACTTTACACAATACGATCCAGTTTTATGTTATTGCAGCCTGTACCTTTTTTTGCATGCAATGTCAACTATCCTGAAAAGATCCATTAAAGAAGATTTCAATGAAGTACATTCCAAACATTCTATTTATAGCTATTCAGGCATAAAAGTAATTTGAAACACATTAGGAACTCATTGAACAAACCACATCAAAGCAATTCTGAGGTACAAAGCTTGAAATGCAGAAAGATGATTCTCTGTCTACCTTAATTATGAAGTGGCAAGTAACTGCAGGTAAAATGAAAGATATTATAGGGGGAAAATGTTTTCAATATATAGTTAAACATTATACTCACTTTTCTTTAAGGAAATCTACCACCCTTCTGAAGTCTGACACACAATATTCTCTCTTCATGTCCATGAGTACACTATCAGAGGCAGATTGAACTGGTACATGAAGAAAAGCATAGACTCTTGGATGGTTGAGAATTTTTGCCATTTCCTAAGATATAAAAATATTTTATTACATCATGATAGTCGCACCATTGTCTCTATGCATCAATATATATTTATTTACAGGCGATGTACAGATTGGCAACAATTTGATAGCACACAAAAACTCATAAATGTCACACATATTAAAACTAACTATATTATACACACTATGTGAGACTATACTGGAATGCCCAATGCATTTTTATATAAAATAAAAGGAAATATGCTAGGTTTCAGTATTCTGGACTGACCTTTAATTGTACAGAACTACACAGTAATAACTTTATAACAAATAAAAAATGCTTATTTTACAAAACTGTCACTTGAAAGACTGTAAGCAATATCCCAAGTTTTAGTTGACTGCCATCATCATCATAATCATCATCATTATCGTTATTATTATTTCAAAAGTGGAGGGCTGACAGCTTCTTACAACAAATGTTCCACCTCATATGGACACAATTTTTCCAGCACCAAACACTTGGAAAATCGAATATATGCAATACACTGGAATTCCCTTGCAATTGGAAAACATCCTAGATTACTATTTATACTTGTTCATAAGGATTTTTTTTAAAGGCATAAAAATCAACCCAAAAATATGAGTTGATGAAAGATAAAATATTTAAATTGGGGTGAGGGGAAGGGATAGGAGTGGCAACTATTTGGTGCTATGACACAGAGAGTAGAGGAGGTGATTCTTCTTTGAAGTTCTCCTAAAATGGACTAAGCTATTGCCTTTCATCACTCAACTCAGAATAAATTAAGGTACAGTAATAACTATTATATTAAAAAGGAACTAGAGTGGTGAAAGGGAATGGCATCACTAGGATTGGTGTCATACCCATGGGCCACTGGTAAAAGGTCTTTTTAAATGCATGGGCAGGAAAATTGTGATGGTAATGGTCAGAGACTGGACCCGAAGTGATACTGGCACTTTCCCCTCTCTCTGAAATGACCCTTGTCTTATCTATGAGTGTTATCAAAATCTGTAATTTTGGCCCAGAATTCCGCCCATGACTTATATACAAGGACAATTTATACATAACTATTTATGGCAACCGAATCAATACTTTTCCCCAAAAATCATCCCCTTAGATAAATATTTATCAAGACATGTCAAATGTTTTAATATGACATTTCTAGATTCTCATTCCCTAATTTCAGGATCATATTGAAAATACAAGTCTCAATAATCTAATAACAACAACATAATCTTTCACATTTTGTTACTGCAGATTATTCAGATGATGCCACAAAGCCGAAAATGTGTCTGATCATCTGTCAAGGAACACAAAGGATTTCTACATTAAAGTCAAATGAAAGATTTGTAACAGCAGAAGTGGTGGCTGAGAGAACTTTAATTATCCATCAGAATATAAATACTTTAGATAGTGATATCTCATTTGGTTATTAATTAATGTACAAATATTAAAAGAAGACCTGGAGACAGTTAATTATGTACAGTATCCATATTCTCTATATTAATAGCCTTATCTTCATTCTTATGTCTTCAGCCAACAGAAGTGATGAAGACTGGTACTTCCTTCTTGAAAAAGGATAAAATTGTATTATTTGTAAAATTGTATTTTCCAATGGTGCTTAGATATGGAACTAGAAACTACTGAAGACTCAATTAATGCTGATCCCCCTGCTGCTACTAATCCATGAACAAAATTAGCTTCAGCTACACAGATTCGCTATAGGCAGATGGCATGTATAAATGACTGTCAGAAGACTTGACACTGAGCACAAAATTTAAGAGTGGAACAGTCTAAATTCAAATCCCTCAATGAACATTGTGAATTAAAGAAAACACTTGGTGTGGATATAAATTGTTGTAGACCATTTTGAGAATCAATTTCAGCAGAAAATGTAGGTAGAAAAATTGACCTTGATCGGAACGAAGAATTCCACTTATCCAATGAGCCCCCCTACCACAAATGGCTTACCATACAAGATGCTCCACTTTTATATGAGTGAATATCATGGAAGATTTCAAGAGGCTAGCAGCCCTAAACCCCTCCTTACAATTAAGCAACAATGCACACGTGTTGATGCCATGTGCCTGCAAGTCAACTCCAATTTAAGACTAATCTATCATAGGTGATTTTGGGGAGAGAGAGCAAGACTGAGTCAGAGAAGACCTGTCTTGCCTTTCTCTGAAACCTGAGATAGTATGACTTGCTCAAGTTTGATCCAAGGACTTCCATCCAACATACAATTACTACACCATGCTTGTTTTTGCATACCTATTAGCTGGTGTTATATAAATAGTTTCTATTCATTTGCTTGTGTGTTGAAATTAACAAAATGCTATGTTTACTATAAAGAATGGATGCAAACAGTAACCCCAGTCCATAAATAAACCTTACAGGAAGAAGGGATGTAGTAGAGAAGGAGAGAGAAGAGATGGGAGGGGAAGGAAAGGGAGGGAAAGGAGAAAGAAAGAAAAGTGAAAACACTGATGCCTGCAAACTAGAAAAGAAACAACTCCGAAGAGCTGTTGTAAGAGAAATCTTGAAAGCCACATTAGGGAAGGGGGGAGGTTTTGTTACTGATGTCTCTCCCTTTTTTTCTTTTTTTTCTTTTTCTTTCTTTTTTCTTCTCTTTTCTTCCTCTATTTCCGTTCTTTCTTTTTGTTTCGTTTCTTCCCTTCCCTATCATTCTCTACCACTCCCACCTCTTTTATGTTTTTTTTTCCTTTCTCTTTTTAATCTTCTATTAAACACTCGTGATTTTATCTTTGTATACTTGAAAATTTAATAAAAACTATTTAAAATAAATAAATAAACCTTACAGTCATGTATAACTGTAAAGAACACAATGGAGGTGCATCTCTGGGAATGACCCTAAGGGTGTGGAAAATTAGGAAGGTATAATAGAATATGAGCAGAATGGATCAAATGAGTGGAGAATATAGAGATTAGTCATGACCTGGGTGGAATGATAGCACTAAAGTGGCAATATTAGATCCTGGCAATATTAGATCAGCTCCCTCACTCCTGTTCTTCAGAAGGATGGTGAAGACCTGGCTGTGGGACCAAGCCTTTGAGGTAGTGCAATAAGGCAATAATAGAATGGTGTCCTGAGATGGTTTTAAACAGTTGATTTTAAAGTTGATATAACTGATTTTAATGTTAGCGTATATTTACAGTTTATGGCCCGGCATTAAATGTTTGCCATATATACGTTGTGCTCCATCCTGAGTCCCCTGCGGGGTGAGAAGGGCGGAATATAAATGTTTTAAATGAATTAATTAACAATCTTAAGAAACAGATGACCATGAACAGCAATGAGACACTGTATTCCACCATGTCTAGATATTATCTCTTCTCAGCACCTTCTTTGGTCACTACAAACATAAATGCACATCTTATTTCTATCAGAGATCTAGTTCATCGACTAGGTTGTGGAGATAGGAGGGTTTGAAGTCCTGGATCTATATGACATCAAGAGCTTGTGTGGTGCAGAAAGCAGAAGAGAAATTTGAATCCTAAGCTGTATAAGAGAGCAGAAAGCAGCACTTAGTTAAGCATGGGCTAAAGGGTGGAAATCTTCATATGGAAATCTTCATAAACATGGGCTAAAGGGTGGATTCATTTGAAAAAACTGAGACATTGTGTATCCCCGAACACAACGTAAAACATGATGTGATCTCTTCCAAGTAAGCCTTAGGATTGAGCAATTCAATTAAGTATTCAGATTAGAAATCAATGTGTCATAAATTAGAAATCAGTGTGCCATAACAAAGACTTTGTGGGACTGGGGCTTATGAGGTCTAGGTTGAAACTGCACTAATTGTGAAATCCTTCAGGTGATGTGGGCTAATTGTTCTCCATAAACCTAAAATAGTGAAGAGAAGGGACATCACACTGGCAACGAAGATCCGCATAGGTAAAGCAATGGTATTCCCCATAGTCACCTACGGATGTGAAAGTTCTGAGAGTGCCTTGGACTGCGAGAAGATCCAACCAGTCCATACTTCAGGAAATAAAGCCCGACTGCTCATTGGAGGGAAGAATAGTAGAGGCAAAGATGAAGTACTTTGGCCACATCATGAGAAGAAAGGAAAGTTAGAGAAGACAATGATGCTGGGGAAAATAGAAGGAAAAAGGAAGAGGGGCCAACCAAGGGCAAGATGGATGGATGGCATCCTAGAAGTGACTGGATTGACCTTGAAGAAGCTGGGGGTGGTGACGGCCAACAGGGAGCTCTGGCGTGGGCTGGTCCATGAGGTCATGAAGAGTCGGAAACGATGAACAAATGAACAACAACAACAAACCTAAGCTATTATAAGAATGAAATGGGGAGAAATCCATGTGTCATCATGGATTTTGATATCAGAGGAGCAAAGATAACTATCAAAGCAATCAGCTAATAAATGAAATACTACACATTAAATAATAATTAATTAATTAATTAATGAAATACTACACCTTAAATACACATTAAATACACATTAAATAATAAATACACATTAAATACACATTAAATAATAAATAAATAATTAATTAATGAAATACTACACCTTGTCTCTCTCCTGAGGAATCTGTACAAGGACCAAGTAGCAACAGTCAGAACTGACCACGGAACAATAGACTGGTTCAAGATTGGGAAAGGCGTACGGCAAGGCTGCATCCTCTCACCCAACCTTTTTAACTTGTATGCAGAACACATCATGCGATGTGCGGGGCTGGATGAATGCAAAGCTGGGGTGAAAATTGCTGGAAGAAACATTAACAACCTCAGATATGCAGATGACACCACTCTGATGGCCGAAAGCGAGGAGGAGCTGAGGAGCCTTCTAATCAAGGTGAAAGAAGAAAGCGCAAAAGCCGGGTTGCAGCTAAACGTCAAAAAAACCAAGATTATGGCAACAAGAATGATTGACAACTGGAAAATAGAGGGAGAAACCGTGGAAGCCGTGACAGACTTTGTATTTCTAGGTGCAAAGATTACTGCAGATGCAGATTGTGGCCAGGAAATCAGAAGACGCTTACTTCTTGGGAGGAGAGCGATGTCCAATCTCGATAAAATAGTAAAGAGTAGAGACATCAGACTGGCAACAAAGATCCGCCTAGTCAAAGCCATGGTATTCCCTGTAGTAACCTACGGATGTGAGAGCTGGACCTTAGGGAAGGCTGAGCGAAGGAAGATCGATGTTTTTGAGCTGTGGTGCTGGAGGAAAGTTCTGAGAGTGCCTTGGACTGCGAGAAGATCCAACCAGTCCATCCTCCAGGAAATAAAGCCCGACCGCTCACTGGAGGGAAAGATACTAGAGACAAAGTTGAAGTACTTTGGCCACATCATGAGGAGACAGGAAAGCCTAGAGAAGACAATTATGCTGGGGAAAGTGGAAGGCAAAAGGAAGAGGGGCCGACCAAGGGCAAGATGGATGGATGGCATCCTTGAAGTGACTGGACTGACCTTGAAGGAGCTGGGGGTGGTAACGGCCGACAGGGAGCTCTGGCGTGGGCTGGTCCATGAGGTCACGAAGAGTCGGAGACGACTGAACGAATGAACAACAACACACATTCTTCAGCCACTATTCTACTTTGGATAGCAGGTAAAACAATATGGTATAAAGATATAATGTTTTTGATATGAGGGGGCGGTTAAAATGAAATCCTCATCTCTCATGCACAGAGATTCCTAAGGTTTATATTGTTTGGCATCTCTGAGCCCACCGTTTCAGGACTTTGCTTGATGGAGAGGTCAAAAGTGAGAGAAGACTTCCTTTGCTAAACACCAGCATGGAATGAAAGAGAAGGTTAAATGTTAGCTGACAGCACAGAAAGAAAATAGCAATGACATGCATTTAACACACTCTGCAAAGATGGCAAGTCTGTTAACATCAGGAAATATGTTTATACCGCTTGCTAAATACATTACACCTCTTCCACACAACTTCCCAGCACAGAATATTAAAATACTTAGAGTGTGAGAGAACAAAGAAAGAGAGGAGAGGAGATTAACTGTAGTACTAGAATACATTTCTAGCTGCCATGTCAGGGCATGTCTGGG
The DNA here is from genome assembly GCF_037176765.1 of Anolis sagrei. Lineage (NCBI taxonomy): Eukaryota > Metazoa > Chordata > Lepidosauria > Squamata > Anolidae > Anolis > Anolis sagrei. The sequence continues at coordinate 78,720,898 of NC_090024.1, forward strand.
GAAGCCATCTGTAGAGTATCAGCTTAAATGAGACTACTGAACACAAATGCTGAGTTGACATGAAGAATCAAAGAGAAAGAGCAAAGAAATTCTATTGTAACTTGCAGCACCCTTGGCATTCATGCCCATTCAAAGGAAAACACACACCCCACACAGGATCTTCTCAGTGGCTGATATATCACTGAAACATTCTGAATTAATAATGAAGGTAAAACTCACAGATGGCATATGGCAGAGTTTGAACTAGATTCATTTTGACAGGTGACACGGAAGACTATGCATCTCATGATGTGAAATTAAGCATTTAAAAAGGAATTGCTCAGTGTGAATGGCCTTTTTAAAATCAAAATGTACATATACGCCACCACCTTTAAATAAGGTGCTATATGGCCTAAAAATGATGAAAATATTTTAAAGCTTGATATGAAGTAACTCCTGAAGCAGCAGCAGCAGTATAACGGGCAGTATTCAGAGACAACTCTGTTTTAAGGTACATTAATTTTCTTATATAATATGACCCCCAAATTCATGGGAGACATATTCCTGAGATTGGCATGGAAACAGAAATCTGTGTGTAACAGCTAACTCTTTTGAGAAGAATGACTTCGAATGACAGTTATCACAGAGCCGCATTGGGGGACCTAGAAAATTCCTGGAGAGGTATTCTCTCTAGGAATCGCTAGGTCCTACAGGGTGACTTTATGGTAATTTCTGATGAAACCATACCATAGAATTGTTGGGAGGACCTAGAAGGTTTCTAAACAGGACATATTTTGTTGGATGCAGTGTAACTGTGGGTACTGGTCTCACAGTTTCACTGTTGGTAGTACTGTGCTTTAAGGAAATCTAGGCTTTTTTTGATGGTTACACAACTCTTAAAATCCAAGTCTATCGAGATATATTAGGTTCAGTTTCAAAGTATGATTTTCATTTATTTAATCATTTAATCTAATGAAACTTGGAACAACATTATATGGACAGTGTAGATCCATATAACGCAGTTCGATGCAGCTTTTGAAGCAGCATATAACATTAAAAACCAAAAATGAAAACCTATACAATATTATAACACATATATTAAATAATTAATTAAACAATCAACTGAAGTTATTAATTGATCAAGTAAAGCACTAGTTCCCATGATTAATGGCTAACTCAATTCAGGAAGATTTGAAGAAAAGATGGGTTTCTGACAGTCATCTAAAGCACAGTGGAGTCACAACCTCCAATACCAAATGTACAACACAGTCCTCCACATTTTAAAATTCTGACAGCAGTGGTCCAGGCAGCCCAAAGCTAGAACACATGTTAATGACATATTATCTTATTTCATAAAAAATTAAAAGGCTAATTCCAGTTGATACCATCAACTAGAATAAAACTACTGAATAAATGGAACCTAGAAGTGTCAACTTATCTAGTTCACATTGTTTTACTGATATCTTTAATTACAACAGAGAGACACTACTAAAAGTCAGTATTCAGATTCAGTATCCCAAGTAGTCTCTTTAATTCCTGACAATGCAGAGTGTGACTGAACAGACATCTCAAAGATAACAACAAGAAAAAATTTAGTAGGAACCTTTACTCTGTGCCAGATGCCATGGAAACTATTTAAGGCTTAGATGACCAAGAAATGGTATTAAAGAGCTCAGAAGAATGAATAAGCATGTCCTCTAAAAGATAAGCAAGAAATGAAAACTAAACTAAAATTTTGTAAACTAAAATCCAAGTGCATTTCTCTGTTTAAAAGAAAAGAAAAAGTATTCCGGACAACTTTCAAAGGGGGAAAGAGAGAGTGATTTAGGATCTACTGAGGCTTGACTTCTCATTCCCTAATCTAAAATGCCACTGGTTCAATAACCAATTTTGATGAATTTACAAAGCAACAGAAACTATACCAGCATGCCTTCCATTCATATAAATAAAGGAAGCTGACAATGACACATGTAATAGATAGTCACCCCTCCAGTGTGCAGAGGGTAGGGACATAGCCCAGGTCCACAAAAGTGGACTAAACAGGTTTTTTTTTTTGGGTGTGTGTGTGGGGGGGGAGTGGATTTTGCTATTGTGGTCCTTGGGGATGGGGGTACCCCCATGGTCTTGAGAGAAGAGGAGCAGCAGCAACACTTTATTTATTATGTGGATTGTGATTACGTTAGGGGTCTAGACAACACAGACATATTTTTGTATATCAGATGAAGAAAAATGTATTTTATTTCATTTATGCTTTGTAGTTCATATTACCTTGCTAATTTAATCATCAATGACTATTCTGATAAAGAACCACATTCAAGATTTGCAGTTTCAATTCTTTTTTCCCCATTTCATTTTTGTATATTTTTTGTTAATGTTTTCTTTCGCTTTTTTTCAGACAGAAGGCCTAACTGCTGATTCCACCCACCTTCAGACATTAAGAAGTAAATTTACGAGCAAAATATTTCTAGTTTTGATGACAGATAACACTTATAATTAGAAGTCTTTAACTCAAAGAGGATGTAACAAGGGCAAGTTTAGTCACCACTATGATTGTCTTTTTGAACGTACTTCGAGGTGCTCTAAAATATATGGAGGGTTTGTCATGCCAAGTCTCAACATTGCTCCCTCAGGGATTACGTCGACCAGTTTCCAGAGGAGAGTCGGGAGGTCTGTCCCAATGTCTCGTCCATAAGCTCCAGTGTCTTCGCTGGTGAGCCATATTTCGCATACCCCTTCTGTCAGAAAGAGAGAGAGAGAGAAAGAGAAAGAGAAGTAATTGATAAATCTGCTTTTGAGCTTGCTATTTTATCACACAGCTGCTCATTCTCTCCTTTTTAAAAAAAAAAAATCACTATTTCATCAGCCTAAGTATTATGCATCGAGGCTGGGTATCCAATTGCAAAGAAAGAGAGCCATATCCCTTGGGTAGCAGAGGGTTACTGAGTGCATTTTATGAGCACCAGAGTGCTACAACAATGCTGTAAATTATTGCTTTGGCGTGATTAACATTCACAGCCAGTGACTAATGTGAGACGCTTCTTAATGCAACTCAGACACGAATAAAACTTCATTCCCTTTTCTAAGAGTATCTTGCTTATTAGGCAGCATGAGCAATGCAAGTGAAGCAAGTACTATGTAGTACTGGGCAAACTGTTAACAATCTGCTGACTAACTGTCTAGTTAATAGCCTTGTAAAAGGCCAAGTACTTATGGTCCCCAAAAGCCAAGTGCTGACTATATGACTGTACTGATTATCATTTATAGTAAAGCAACTGTTACACACTGAAGTATTTACATCTCATTTACAAGGATATATTACAATCTGCTAATTGTAAAAAGACAGTGAATGTAGGATGAAGAAACAGTTACTGGAGGAAAAATGCTTTTTTGTTCAGCTATTAGTCAAATATACTGCAGTAGCAGGAAGCAGTAATATTTTATTTGCCTTTTTAAAGAATACGGTTTTCAAGCATACATGTCAATAACATCCTGTCTTCCAAGAAACTATCATTACTGTCACAATCATGACAATTTGTCAGTAATGAAGTTTGTGTCCTTTTCAACCCTGCTGTATTCTATTAACCTTTTACAGTAGTCGTCCCTCTACTTTCATGGGGGTTAGGGGAGTAGGGCACCAGCAAAAATGTAAATGCCACAAATATAACTACTATTACTACTACTACTACTACTACTATTGAAGAGGATTTAAGAGAAACAACTGGAAAAGCTGACACAATATGAGGATTTAAAGATCGAACTGCAAAGACTCTGGCACAAGCCAGTCATGGTGGTCCCAGTGGTGATCAGCACACTGGGTGCAGTGCGTAAAGACCTTGGCCTGCACTTAAACACAATCAGCACTGACAAAAGTACCATCTGCCAGCTGCAGAAGGCCACCTTACTGGGATCTATGCACATTATTTGCCGATACATCATACAGTCCTAGACACTTGGGAAGTATCCGACAAGTGATTCAATACAACAGCCAGCAGAGTGATCTTCTCTGCTGTGGACTCATCTTGTTGTGTTTTAAATAAAAACAACAACAACAACAACAACAACTTTATTTTTGCACCCTGCCTCCATCTCCCCAAAGGGACTTGGGGCGGCTTACATGGGGACGAGCCCAAATTCTCTGGGTCCTTCAAATTGCATTTAATACACATTAAAATGTATATATATGGGATGGGGTGACTGGTCCTGGTCCTCCTGCACTTTCTTGCTCAGGAGAGGGGAGAAGGGAGGGAAGAAGAAGAGTGGAAAGAGGGAGGACAGGGGATGTGTGGGTTTCCAGGGCGGAAGAAGGGAATACTTCCACCATAAGAGTATCATTCACCATCCCTTCCTATTGCCATTGCCATTATTCCATCTTCTGGCCTTCTCTCTCGCCTTCTCTCTTCCCCTTGAATTGTTCCTTCTGTTCACCCTGGAGCACCACAAACTATTTGAATTCCTCCATTTCATCATCTTAACATCTACTTGCCTGTTCAAGTGAGTGAGTGAAATTAAATTAGATGCCTAGTTCCTGAGATTTGAAGGATGGGAAGAACAACCGATTATCAAAGCTAAACTGATATTAAATTGAATTTGAATATCTGAATAAAGGTTTTTGTTTTTTTTTGTTTTTGTTTTTACAAAATCCACCTAGAAGAATGAAGAAGCTACACAAATGACAAAAAACCAGATTTCAACCAATTTGACACAATTTTGTCAAACTCTATGTCAAATAAAAATCTGTATTTCTATTGTATACTATATCATAATGTATGTGCATATGTCAACTTATGGAGACTCCATGAATTTCATAGCGGTATCCTAGGAATACACTCCTTCTTGTCATGAAAAACATGAGACATCAGGACACAATTCCTGTTTGTTTGTTTGTTTGTTTATTTGTTTTTTTTCCCAATAGCTGGGTGGTGGTCTCCCATCCAGCTACTAACTAGGACAGCTCTAGCTTAGTTTCCAAGATCGGATGGATCTGGGCCCTTGAGAGTATTTAGGCCCCTTTGTGTTAAACATAATCAGAAAGTAGGTATGAAGGAAAGATGAAAATTACATGCTGTAACTATATAAGATCTGAAATGACAAACCATAGCAGAAGTTGGAATTAGGTTTGGAATTTAATTTGATAATATTTAATATTAGTAATTGTAAAAATAACCATTGCTATAAACACTAAAAACTGTCACTGTTAACTGTTTAAACTATACTTAATTAATTCAGTATTTAAAATACTAGATTTTGTAACAGATCAGACAACTGACACAAATGACATGGAGATTGTCCACATTGACAGTAGAAACATACTGGCATCATCAAGGATGAACGTAATTGCTGGATGTTTTAGCTCATAATTATATCCTTATCAAACTCTTCAAAGTGTGTGATCCATCAGAGAGGTAGGTGAGTATGATCAGAAAGGGAAAGGAAGAGAGAAAGAAGCGGAGAGAGATGGAAATGGGTGAGATGAGATAATTTTTTCATGTAAAGGTGCAAATGCCTAGTTCTGTGTGAAGAAAACAATGATTACAAAAGCTGTGAATGGAATTTACTTCTGAGTAAATATAAGAGCAGAGATTTAGTGGAATGAATTTTCTGGCTCTAAATTAATACTACTATCTTAACCAAACGTGATACCACATGTAATCCACTAAAGCAGGGGTAGATAGCGAGTGGAATGGAAGCAGGGGAGGGCAGGACAAAGAAAGGAGGAAAAGGAAGATGTGTATGTGAACAATAACTAAAGGATTGTACTATGTGAGCAACAATAACTAAAGGATTACAAAAGGGGTTAACTGAAGATCTTATAAAAATATTGTACAATGTAATAATATATAACAGATACCAGAATAAAAACAATAGATAGTCATTGTACACTCTGACTTGCACGTCACTAGGTGCTGGTAAAAGGAGCACCAGCCTTTCAAGCTTAATGAGGCTGACATTCTGTAAGGGCCATTTCTGCTTAAGGGCCAACTATTCCATTCCCGCAAAAGATTCCTTTTCCCTTCCTATTTTCTTCAACACTTTTCTGATTCTTGTTCTTTAACTTCTTCCCAGGGAGCTCCAAAATTGCTCTGCTTTTTCTCTAGTCCCAACTAAAGTCATCCATGATATGGTAAACAGATCAAGTGGCCTAACAACAAAGAAGTATATTGCATTTTCCCCAATCCTAATCTTTCTTCTCCTTCAGTTTTCCTCAATGCCACAAGTGAAAAGTCATATATACTGCTAGAACCTTTGAATCAATAACATGCATAGGAAGTGTCACCTTTCAGTGCCATTCTGGAGACCCAGAGTGATGTATTAGGACTCAATCTTTTAGCTCTCTCACACTTTACCATGAATTGTTGAATAATTAAATACAGAACTATTCTTTTCCAGCTCATGAAATTGTTGATTTTTTCCCTCTGTTGTGTCTCTCTTAGGGTTTAAAAGTGAGCAATTCAATATGGCATACATGTGAGAAAGTAAAATCAGAGGGGATATGCTGTGACTTTTTTTCTTAATTTATATTCATGGTAGGGTTATTTACCTTTATTTAGCAGCATGACCCCCACATTTGCAGAACCAATACATGGTGTTTCATGTATTGATAATTTTACCATTTGTACAAGATATGCTCTGTTTTCAGTTCCTCCATTGCTCATCCCATTGAAAATAAAGGGGTTTACTTTTATCCACCATGTTACATATCTATGAGAGGTTCAGGAACATATCCCCCACGAATATGGGGATCATACTGTACTTATTTATTAATAAAAATGTAAAAGTATTTCCAGGAGATCTATCTTCTTTGTATTATCCATATGTACAGTAAGACTATGCCAAATGTAAAACAGAGGTGAAAGCTTTCTTCCTCATTGAACTTTTGTCCGTCTTCTCATCTGGCTCCCTGTGGACATAAAAATTATTTCCAACACGATATCATTGTTTTTTCAAGGATTGTTAAGGGGATTTCCAGTATCTTGCAACATTGATTTCTACAGGTAAGAGCAGACTCAACAGAAAGTCTGCAGATACAAGTTTCTCAAAGTTTAGATGCAATCATTTGATGTTTCAGCTGTCTTTGCATACTTTCCTTATTACTTTTCAAAACTATTATATCACATGACATTTCTTAAAAACAACAACATCTCACTTACATTGCTTCTATCAGAGCAGGCAGTGGAATTTGTACAAAGATATAAATTGAAGGGACATTCAATTCAAGCTGTGTAATTTATTTGAACTGCATTTTTTATGTTGCACAAACCAACCCTTGGAGATGATCTTCTTTATCCAGTCACCTATACCTACCTTCTCAGCCACAGTCATGCAATATAATTTCTGCAGTTACTAAAGGCAAGTACTACCCACTATGCTAGAGGTAATTATGTACAATATTTAGCTGAGCGGATCAGGCCCATACTCTTAGAATACAATTTTTTTAAAAAAATCTGAAACCATTATTCTTTTGAAAATATTCACAGCATGATAATTTTATGACAATGGACATACACTTATAGTGTTCTTACAGAGATGGTGGTCTTTGAACACAGGATTTTTATCCCATTTCTTTTTGTCACCTAATCCTTGAATACTAATTAATATACGAACTGTAGACTACCAAAGGACTAAATAAGTTTAAACAGAAAACATTTATTGTCAAACTCTACAGCTTATCTGTGAAACTACAACTGCCATGGTATAAGAATATAAAAAGCATTTTCTTTGACCTCTCTCTTCGTGCTTTGTCTACTACACTGAGATTCACTACATGATGTCACAGTGGGAGAAACCTAATTCTGACCTTCTTGGTCACCCTCTTATCCTTATCAATAATTGCCCAAACTCTTTGCCATTCCTTTTCCAGCAGAGAATTCTTTTGGCAGCTTGCCATGCTCTCCAGAACACAGAAATGTCTCCCCTACTGTACCGCAGACCTTCTAAAGAAGACCATCTGCCAAGGATAAGTCCAATTTTAAACCCTTTATCAAAAAACTCCTTGCAGTCCCAAGGATAATTAATCTAAAGTTGCCATTCCTGCTCATGCCCTCAGAATTCATCATTAACACAACATAAGCTTGGAAAAAAAAATAAGTCAGAGATGGAGAGGAAGGCTTATGAAATCAAGCCCAACATAGAAAAGCTCATTGTTAAAGTTAATCTTGCTGTGTCTAAAGTTTTTGGTTTCAATTATCAGCACTTTCCTAAGCTAAAACGTAATCACTAGAGTAAATCCTATCTTATACTTTGGCAAAAAGTTGCACACTTGGAGTTTCAAACTTGGAGTTTCCCCAAACCCAAAAACATTCTGACTTAAAAACAAGAGATGCAAAGCAGGCACATGGAACAAAGAAGAATAAGGCTGGGAAAGCAATTTCATATGCTACTATTTTTTCTTCATTCCAACACTTATTGTTTCTCCCTCTCTGCCCAAATATACTTCTTTAAATACTACAGAGCCAAAACCACAAGGTACAAAAGTGTATGTGTGTGAAAGAATACCACATCATCACTTTTTAACACCTGAGTGGCTGCATTAAGTTTAGCAAAGATAATATAAAGTGAAAAAATAAAATGAGATTTATGTCAATTTTTTTTAATTACCTTTTTTCCAACGACACAAAGGTCCATTAATAAGACCACCACCTCCTCATAGGAGGAAACAACAGACATGTTTCCACACATACAATTCCATATTCTTTCACCACGTGCCAACTGTCATGCCCTAGGGTAGTCCCCTTGTTGCTGTTGCAACTGGTAGAGGAGAGGGTGGGGGAGACAATGCAGATCATAGAGGAGCATCTGATCTCAGTGTGGCTGGAGGATGGGGCGAGATCAGGTTGTGCTCTCAAATAGAGGAAGCCCACCTTTTCCCTTTCCCAGGAGTTCTTCACAGTCTAAATCAGGGGTCCTCAAACTAAGGCCCGAGGGCCGAATACGGTCTTCCAAGGTCATTTACCCGGCCGTTACTCAGGGTCAACCTAAGTCTGAAAGCACACAAAAGCAGCAACAACAACAAGGCTATCTCATCAGCCAAAAGCAGTCCCACACTTCCCATTGAAACACTAATAAGTTTATATTTGTTAAAATTGTTCTTCATTTTAATTATTGTATTGTTTTAAGTGTTTTTTTGCACTACAAATAAGACATGTGCAGTGCGCATAGGAATTCAATCAAATTATAATCCGGCCCTCCAGCAGTTTGAGGAACGGTGACCTGGCCCTCTGGTCTAAATCAATTCGCCCCATTTCTTCTTTCCACTGGTAAGAAGGAGGAGGAGCAGCCCTGCCTAGAACTTCACAGCTACAAATGGTGGGGAGTTTATAGATGAAGAGCAAAGGCAAGAGAATAATCTCCCATGCCCTGTCCCAAAAGGGACGGATACACAAATAAATGGATATAAGTCACAAATAAGATGCTAGTCGGAGTGTACTGCGCTTCTTGCATATGTTCTGTATTAATGGTAGCGTCATGTACAAATCCAATTTTGCTGTAATTCAATAACAAAGTTATCTATCTGCTTATGTTGGTTTATGAAACCTGTATTGCAATCACCGGCTATGGGAGCCATTGAACCAGCTGTTTTGCTTTGGCTTCAAAAAGAAACAATAGATCATGTGTTGACACTAAAGATGAATGTGAAGAAAAGGTTTCAGTCCTAAAACTGTTTTATTTTGGAAAAGATGATTTAAATATGGAAGCTGGGTAAATGATATATTTTTAATAATTTATGTTACATATCCTATATACCATTGCTTGTTTGAATTTTCAGTCAAAAAGTTATGCATAACAATTATCTGTTTCCCCAATATCTTATTTATTAGTTTTCTAACTCCAGTGGCACATTTTATGTCTAACTGCATGCTACCCTCTCCCTATTGTTTCATGTTAATACCATTCATGTTTCAATCTAATTCCACTTTTCTGTGTATGGGTTTTTCCTTCAGATTCAGCTACTGTACTGGATCATGGGCACAGGTAGGACTTGTACAGTGGGCCCTCAGTACCTGCTAGTCAGAACCCTTCATTGATACCCAAATCCCTGGATGCCTATGTAACATGGCAAAATCTGATTTATGGAATTGGGGGAGGGGGGGGGGTGGATGTGTGACAGGGAGGTATTTTCATGTTGTTGATGGTTGAATCCATGGATACAGAAGGCCAACTGTACACAGCTTGGCATATGAAGCTGAAAGTTTGTCCCCTAAACTGAATAATCAATGAAGACTGGATCTCAAGTCAACTGCACTGAAAAAAAATAGTTTGAATTATTATAGCTTGGTGTATGAAGCTGAAATTTGGTCGCACAAACTGAATCAATCAATGAAAACCGAATCTCAAGTTAGTTGCACTGAAAAGTTCAAATTATTATTGCTATTACTATTGTTGCAGTTGTAGAGCCCCCTGGTGGTGCAGTAAGTTAAACCGCTGAGGTAATGAACTTGCTGACCGAAAGGTTGATGGTTTGAATCTGGGGAGTGGGGTGAGGTCCCGCTGTTAGGCCCAGCTTCTGCCAACCTAGCAGTTTGAAAACATGCAAATGTGAGTAGATCAATAGGTACCACTTCTAAAGGTGCTCTATGCAGTCATGCTGACTACTTGACCTTGGAGGTGTCTACAAACAACACCAGATCTTCAGCTTAGAAATAGAGATGAGCACCACCCCCCAGAGTTGGATACAACTAGACTTAATGTCAGGGGAAACCTTTACTTATTGTTGTTGTTATATTTAATTTTACCCCACTTTTCTCATAGCTGAGACTCAAAGTGACTCACACCTAAAACACATTACAATTGAAACATACAAAAGCTAAATATTAAAATGGCATTAAACTTACAGAAGTATTAAAACACACCAAGTAAAACACAATTAACACAAATAAATAAATAAATAAATAAATAAAACTTTAAAAATCAATTTCCTAGCCGAAGGCAGGACCCCCTGGTTTGTTGTTTAAAAACTTTGTTTTAAAGGCTTGCCTGAATAAAAAGTTTACAGCTTATTAAAGTCCCATTAATTTTTATAGGTGCTAGACATAACTAATTTAGGTTTGCTCCAACGTAATACTTAGACTAGAAGCCCAAATCCATTCAGTTATTTTTTTTTTAAAAAAAAACCAGTATGGTTTAAATCCAACTTCCATATATTACCTTTAAAGAAAAAAGTATCGAGATAACGTTTAAAAAAAATAATAATAATGTATTTCTCACTTCTGCACTACAGAGGCTTTTGCCAGCATTAAATGGCAAATGGAGCATTACCGACTCCTTCCTCTGCCCTTGCAATGCAAACCATTGTATCTGCTTTTAAAAGAGGTCATTCTACCCCTATAGGGACTTCTGCTTTTGTGGCCTAATAGAAGATAAACTAACAGCCCTTGCTCATAGCAGAGCTTGAGTAGAGAGAAGGCTAATAGGAAAAGGAAGAAAACCCCATAATGGCTTGCAAACAATATGTAGTAACAAAAACAAGCTAGAAAGGAATCCAAGACACACAGAAATGTATCAATTGTTGTTTTAACCAGCATCTTCATCTTTATAACATGATGAAGGGGTAAATCAATGACACAATTTGTCTTTATGATGGACTACATATATACCTGTCCAAACTGAAGCTGCTAGGAAAGTGGAAGAGCAGAAAATACAACATTCCAAATGGATTAGAAAGAAAAAGGAAAAGGGTTGGGTTTTCTTTTACTTGTGCATTTATTTCTCTCTCTCTCTCATACACCCATCTTAGTGCAAAAGGTTAGACTCTGAAATATAGTATGTGTCAAAATAGTCACTGTTCTCCTTCAAAGGTAATTTTCAAATGAATGAGCCCATTTGGTAAACATACATTGCATCAGAACAGTGAAACAGGAAACACAGAGTGAAAGGAAACCAAGTTCTCCTGAACTGACTTAGTAAAACTATACTGGAATGATTTCTTCATCTCTTTGGCATCTTCAAATCACATGAAGAAACATTGGACTGGCTCACTAGTTTCGATGACACAGAGCCCACTCATTTAGCTCCAGTCCCAGTTCTGATTCCCAGAAAATACACTGTGAAATGAATAACACTATGTAACACGATTTTTGTTCCTGGGTTAAAAATGTCATTTCCTAATTAGCTCTATCATAAAAAAACATAGAAAAAGTTTATTAAACTGAAAAATTTTGTTTTTGCGGGAGGAACATCCTGCAGAACATTTTGCTATAGTTTTTCAATGAATATCTCAGAGAGTCTCAACCAGTTCAACATAGTCTTGGGCAGCAACAAAAATAAAGTTTCTGGAGTATAACAGTGGTGAAAGCTATATAGGCAGCTGGGCAAGGGAGGAGGCTGGATCTGGACCTGGCCAATCCGAAGGTGGGGCAGGGCCGTCTGCTGGTTGGCCTGCTAGTCAAGCGGTGGGAAAACTTCCACCGCGCAGGGGGCTTCTGGGAAGAAGAAGCCCCCTGCCTCCATCATGGCCGGGGGGGGGGGGAGAGCCTCCCGCCGCAACAGGCCTTGCCCGGTAAGTTGGGCAATGTATCTACTTTCAAAGTAAGTACCACACAATTAAACAGGAAATCACACTTTAAAACCAGGAACAGAATTTTCAGTTATTCATCGCCCCCAAATGCACCTGTGGCCATTACTGCCCCCCCCCCCCCCCCCGGATCGCTGCAGCATCCACCAAGGGGCAGTAACATTCACTCTGGGAATCACTGATTTATTCAGTAGATTTTGCGCTTGCCGTTTAATCCAGTTTAAAAACTTTCCTTAAACTACAAGAATTATGACATGCCCCATACTGAAAGGTGTACAATGTTTGACCATGTACCTAAAACATGTATAACTGATGCAGGAAAGGATGTACTTGATGGTTTTGGGGACTTAGCAGAGCTAGAAGATAGTACTCGGAGGTCTTTGAACAGCAAAGGTTAGTGGTTTGCCTTTGCCTTATAAGAATATCACAGCAAGCTGGAGACTAACCTACCATCTTAAATTTTTCACTCGTGGAGAAGATGTAGTAAGAGTCCCCCCCCTCCTTCCCTCCCAATCTTTTTTTTCCTTTTGTGTCTTTTGACTACAAAACTGAATACAAACACTGCCATATCATTAATCTTTGTAAGCTACTCTAGGAGTACTTTTCAAATGAAGTGAGGAGCTTTTAAAACACAAAGACATTGGAAAATGGAACAATAATTCATATTAGAAGCAGAAATACTGAAACAGCCAAATACACAGGATGCTTGCAGCTAAAGCGGTAGACACAATGGGTCATATTTTAAAGAATTACAGGAAATGTTAATGGATTCTACACACATGGCAGGACGCAGTGATGATTCTGTGCTATTTAGTGCTAGAGATGGAGGTATTTTATACAAGTTGTTTTCTCAGAAACAGATGTAACTGGTTTTTACATTTTTGTAATACCAAATAATCATACACACTTGTAAAACCAACATGACTTGTAAATGGGAGAAATTTATTAGTAAAACATTCTCTGGTTGGGTATAATACATTCCTAGCTGATGCTTATCTACTTGTTGGTCCCTCTGACTGATACAAAGGTTATTCCTAAACTAGAGTGTTAAGGACAATGGTTAATACTGTCAATAGGCATTTAGTATATAGCCAGGAATGGACTTGTTGAGTGAGTAGAAGGAGTAATCAATATCCCGCTAAAACATAGCTAAGGTCTATTATACTTAAAGGAGACAGATATAAACATTATATTAGCCACTTTCCAAAATTCAATTGGGAGGTCAAGGGAATAGTGTATGGTAGTCATCCAAAATATGTTCGAGTTATCTGAAGGATCATATTCCTACATACAGATTTGCTAGGACAGTGGTGCACAACCAATGGCCCTCTAGGTGTTCTGGACTTAAGCTCCCAAAATTCCTGACAATTGAATAAGTTAGGTAGAGCTTCTGGGAGTTGGGAGTCCCAAGCAGCTGGAGGCCAGAGGCTGTGCACCACAGGTTGTGCATCTCTGTCCTCTTATTCTCATGGTAACATGAGAAAGGCTTTCTCCCTGGCTGCTCTCAGACTCTGGAACTCCCTTCCCATAGAGGTTAGACTGACATCCTCCTTGCAACCTGTTTTTTTAAAGACCACCATTCTCTTTTGGTAGACCTTTGATAGTTGACTATTGGGGAGGGGGGAAGGCTTTCATCTGATGTGTTGTTTTTATTTGTTGTTCTTGTAATTTTTTCCATTGTTAGTTTTTATCTCCTTACAACTTTACAATAGCTTGAAATATATTTTTGACTTTTGCAAACTTTTGCTTTTTTTTTTTTTTTTTTTACAAATTTTGTAGTTGTATTTAACTATTGTCAAGCGGGATTTAAATAAATATAAATAATATAATTCATTGCAAGATATTTAATTTTAAAATACAAATGATCTTCATGATTGACAATGCTATATTTTTAAGTGCAAAAGCATAAGTCTTTATGTTGCAATACAGAATGTATTCCATTAATACTTGTAATTATGCCTCTCATTTACAGAATGTTTTACATGTTTACTATGTTTGATGAGAGTGAAACATGGCAAGCTTTGGAAGCTGTCTTTACTGCTATTATGTGTTCTGCGGCCTGGGGACATGGTATGGCCGTCCCCTTCCCCCCACCGCCTCCCTCCGGTGTCGCAACTATCTCTGGTCATGACACAGGACTTACCTGCTCCCTGTAACTTGCCCTGATGTCAGCTGGGGTGACATGGAGCAGTGGGAAGCACCTCATTGCGCTGACTGGGGGGACATTTAGGGTGGCTGCCCAGTGCTGTCAAACCATGGTTGGCGTGCTGGGTGGTGGGGACTCCCTCCCACCTCTGTGGCAGCTGGGGGAGCCACTGTACAGACAAGTCTCAGGCCTGATTCGGCATCAAGCATGCCAAATCAGACATAATTTAAGGGTCAGTGTAAAGCACTTGAGAATTTAAGGTTAAGATCACCTAGCAGAAGCAGGAGAAGACCTTCTCACCTCCCCCTCCTCCCCAATGAATAGTTATCTAGAGTTATGATATTTCTTTGTATGTATACCTCAATTCTAAATGATTTAAGAATAATATCTCTGGTCTATGTTTAAGCTAGTCTATCTCAGATTCCAGCCTTTAAAAATAACAGTGCCATTTAAAATAATGAAAGTAAAAAATGCATGTGTTTAGTTTTTCTACATGATCGAAAATGGCCTGAACTGATACCACAAAGAGTTAAATGAGGTCCGATATGCAAGATAGACCTCTTTGTTTACCTAGTTACCGTGGCAAAGTTCCACAATAACACTAAAATTCAACTCTTTTAACTTTATAATAAACGCAAAAAAGAAAGAAAAAATAGATATGTTAAACTTATTCTTTATCTCTTGAAACTTCTGTGGCAAGAAAGATCTTACTTGTGAATTACTGAAGGTATTAATTACTCTTGTGGGAATTAGAAAAAAATAGCATAAAAGGTCTTGGATTGTCTTTAGTCCAACCCCATCCTGTTTAAAACAAGACATAATTAAATACACAAAGGGAGAAAGAAAATACTGGCAAAATGGAAAACGCAGTTTTCGCTTTTGATCATTGAACTTGCTCTTGGGAAACAACATATCTATCATGTGAGAAAAAGAACCAGAGGGAAGGAGGAATAAAACAAATAAAAATAAATATACCCATAGAAAGGATGAAAGAACAGAAGTACCACAAAGGATTTCCCCTCTGTTACCTTTCTGCTTCTATATATAAGAGATCATTTTGGTGTTAAACAATTAATGAGACTGTGAAACTATCCAAATGTAGCATTTTGTTCAAGTTTATTTTCTCATTTCTTTACTCATGTACTAAAAATCTGATTCCACTGAAGAGGCACGAGAGTGGCTGATCAAAGACTGCCAAGCATGGGTAGGTAGGACTCATACTTATGGAGAGTGGACGTTGCTGGCTTTTCTTTCTAGTAAGCAAAACTTTATTGCTACTCCAAAATCTCCAATGATACTAGAAGCAACATTTAGGAAAGTGTGATGTATTATACATTTTATATACACAGGAAAGTGCATCACACTGAATCTAAGGTAATATTTTCCTGTACCAACTGACCAAATCACTGAAAATTTCACTATTCTGTGATGTTATTCCATGATCTCATCTGCTTTCCCCTTCCTAAACATTGTCTCATGAAACAACTCTAAAGCTACAGAATGAGAAGCTCTCTATATAAAAGGGGAAAAAGAATGGAGTGGTATAAGTTTTTGTGGATTTCAGTCACATTTATTTATCGTGTCAGGAGCAACCAGACAATTGTATTACATTTTTAACAAAACAAAACAAACGAACAAACAGAAAAAAACACAAAGTTTGCAAGCTTGGTAGTTGATTAAATGTCCTTTGACCAGTATCTGGTCACTTGGAGTGCCTCTGGTGTTGCTGCAAAAAGGTCCTCCATTGTGCATGTAGCAGGGCTCAGGTTGCATTGCAGCAAGTGGTCAATGGTTTGCTCTTCTCCACACTCGCATGTCGTGAATACCACTTTGTAGCCCCATTTCTTAAGGTTGGCTCTGCATCTCGTGGTGCCAGAGCGCAGTCTGTTCAGCGCCTTCCAAGTCGCCCAGTCCTCTGTGTGCCCAGGGGGGAGTCTCTCATTTGGTATCAGCCATTGATTGAGGTTCTGGGTTTGAGCCTGCCACTTTTGGACTCTCACTTGCTGGGGTGTTCCAGCGAGTGTCTCTGTAGATCTTAGAAAACTATTTCTTGATTTAAGTCGTTGACGTGCTGGCTGATACCCAAACAAGGGATGAGCTGGAGATGTCACTGCCTTGGTCCTTAGCAGACTATTGTCTGCTACTTCCCGGCGGATGTCAGGTGGTGCAATACTGGCTAGACAGTGTTATTTCTCCAGTGGTGTAGGGCAAAGCGCCACATCCACTGTTTTAGCGTGGTGAGATGTGTTCTATTTTCCAGTCCACAATTGTCAATGGGTTATTTCCACCATATTCTGTCAGTGCTAATTTGAGAAGGGCTCTATACTTAGTGTCAACTCACACTCCCAAGTATTGGACCTGAGGAGTAAGATTGCTCTTCTCGGTGCTCATTCCAAATTCATGAGACCTTATAGTATTGTAAGTTCAAGGTTGTCTCTATGACCGGCAATGTTATCAAGATGTCAGCAGAGCAGGGAGAGTTTGAGACTCTGTGTAACTGATCTACAAAGGCCACCAGGATCTGGAGGGATGCCCTAAGTGCCAAAAAGACTCTGAATGTAAGTGTTCTGCACTGGCAGTAGTATAGGTGACGTGCAGGAATCTCTGGCGCAACTAATGAATCAATATATGCAGACAAGTCCTCAGTTTTGGACTTCAGTTCCCAGAAGTCTCAGCTGCTTTGACGAATGATCAGAGATTCTGGGAGCTGAAGTTCAAAATACCTGGAAGAGTTTGGAAAACACTACCTTAGGCCTTACTTGATTGTCAAATGAATGAGCCTCAGGCTGCTGAGCTCCCCTCCCAAACAACTTCAGGAACACCTGTGAGATTAGAAAGGATAGAAGTTAGGCCTCTGCCACCAGGCAGAAGGATTTTGGAGTCCGCTTAGCAGCTGTCCAGCAGTGTGAACTTGCATTAGTGACCCTGTTGGATACTTTTTGCACTCTCTTTGTAGCTTGATATGAAGACTGAGAACAGATGGTAGAATGAATTCTCCATTGGTAACTTGCTTGGATAATTCTCATGGCTGTTAGCGGGAAGATGGATCATATTTACACACTTTGATTTTCTTTGTCTCTGCACTATACAACGTTTTGTCCTGAGATGGTTTTAAAGCAACTTTTAATGTGGATGTAAGTGATTTTAATGTTTGTATATATTTATGGTTCTGTGTCCTGGCAATGAATGTTTGCCGTATATATGTTGTGCTCCGCCCCAAGTCTCCTGCGGGGTAAGAAAGGCGGAATGTAAATGCTTTAAATAAATAAATAAATAAATATTCCATTGGCCTTATCAGGTGGGTGGAGACATTTCAGTGATAGAGATATGATTTAATTGCTGGCCAAGAGATGTTTGGGTTGAATTTATTTTGGGACCTAATTCTACTACTGGTTGTGAGGGGATGCCTCAGCCCAACAGCATAATGGGAAGGAATGTTCTATTCCTTCCCATTATTACCACTACAACATAAGCTTTATGGATGGAAAATGATGTGGCTATGAATCATCTGCTTATGTTGTAGTGGTAATGTATATCAGTGTTCAGCATGGAAATAACTCTTAGAGAGCCTAGAACTACACTCAGTCTGAGCCTAGAGCCTAGAACTACACTCAGTTTAAACAAGATTAAACCTGAATCTTTTTAATGGTACACTGTCAAAGTTTGTAATACAACATGGTTAGAGAAATGAAAAACATTTATACATTACAGTGCCCTTTAAAACACATGTGTCCATCGCTGTGAGGTGTCTCAGCACATTAACTGGTGCTTTCCGTACAAAGAAAATGGTGAATCCATTCTGGATCTCAGTCCAAACTGTCCTGTTTCAATTGAACATTGTTAAAATTAACCAGAAGATATGTCAAACTGCAGTTCATTTGAAGCCGAATGGAACTTGACTATTTCTTTCTCATGGCTGTGACAGAAGATAAGTCACTGGGTTGTTGTAGGGGGTTTTTTTTGGGCTATATGGCCATGTTCTAGAGGCATTCTCTCCTGACATTTCGCCTGCATCTATGGCAAGCATCCTCAGAGGTAGTGAGGAGATAAGTCATCTCGCTACCTCTTTTTGTAACTCTAACTCACAGTTTAATGTAATGTTCATGTTCAAAGAGTGGGTGCTGTAATAATGTCTTCACAAGCAGTTTGTGCTATTTAATACTCCCACTGTTATAAATTGGCTTATATTCTAAAGACAGATAATTTATAATATCTTTTGTAAAAGCCTTTAAATCTCAAGCATATAAAAATGAGAGATTTAAATACCCCCCAAATCCTATTTGTAGAGCTGGATTTTTCTCGGTTTGCTCTCATGAATAGATCCACAGAGACTTCTAGTGTGCTGGCCTGGTTAATGCACTGTGCAATGAGCTAAATAAACAGAAAACCATATTGGAGACCCAGGAGATAACTAGTCATTAGCTTTTTGTTATTTTGAAGGCAACTATGCTACTTTTTACTAGTAGTGCATTAGAAAGGGAAAACAGGGAGAAAGATGTTTGATGAATTTATTAGTTACAGCATCCATCCATTTTTTTTCCCAAATAGACTAACAAGAACAAGATGACACCCATACTCTATGGAACATATTTCTGACAAAATCTGAAACTGAAGCAGCCAGTCTAGTTTTCTCAATTTAGAAATATTTTGGATGGTACAATCCTAACTATGTTTACCCAGAGGATAACACATCCTATTTTTAACAGGATTTACTTTGATGAAACTCTTTTCAGTACTGTGATTTAATTTATTCAAATCATGCATTTCAGCCCTTTTAGTAATGACTTCACATATGTATCTACATTATATTTAAACATATTTATACAGACCAAGAGAGAGAGAGAGAGAGAGAGACCCACACTTCATTATCATGTTCTCTGCTGCTAGTTATGGATATGTTTCAAACATGTCATCACAGGTAATTTATTTGCATTGTGTGTCCAGGTAAATGAGATTCCTGCTGGCTCTCAACAATTATGATGCTTTTTCAGTCACATAAAGAAAATCAAAATTGGAGATTGTGAAGAGGGTCATGTCTGAAATGGTTCTGAGCCAATGTGGCATGATAGCAGCCCAGTGGTAACTCTAACTGCACCAAAATATATGGCATAAAAGGCCAATCTGTACTTAACCACTACTACCAGTAGTAATAATAACAATACTAATTTTTATTTCTTACTACCTCTCCTCTAAGGCACCGGCACAATAATATGGAACTATTTCTCTGCAATATATCCTGCTATATTGCCTAGATCTTACTATTACACACACACTTAACACACATGTGAAGTCCCAATGAATTCAATGGACCTTACTTGCATTAGTTGCAGCTTTTTGCATTAGCATTCTCCCCTCCTCCAAATTGTACATGACATTTGTGCATTGTCACGCATATCTGAGGAAAGAATGCTACTTGTATGACAGAGGCTCTTGAGTATAAGGAGCTGCTGACATTGTATGATTTCTCCAGTCCTGCGACTAACATCCACACACTGAGAAGAGATTCTGGGAATGGGACCAACAGTATGCCCTCTTTCATTTAAGGCCCTTCTAGGTGGATAATGCATGAATGGCCTTAATATGTCATCAAATGGCACATTTTCTGTCAACTGAACTTCCTCTCTAGAACTCCAGTTTCCAATCTCTAGGGCACTGACACAAAGTGAGGACATTCCATTCAAAGGCATACCAGGAAGTATTAGCCATATATTTATAGATCAAAAAGACATCGGAGAGGGCATTTCTTTGGGATGAAAGGAAATAGTTTATTTAAAAATGGCCTCAGCAATATTCCTCTAATTTCTGGGTTGTTGTTTCTGAATGGAAAATGTGGATTTTCTCATCCCCCCCCCCCAACATGAACAATAAATATAGAAGAGGGAGAACACATAATAAGACATAGCAGAAACAAGCTACTGTGCTTGAGAAATGAAGGTTTGTGCTGCCTTCTGTGGTCCCATTTAGTTGATGGTTTCATCCAGTTTTCTGGATTTTCTAAAGAATTCATTCTTGGGGACCATATGGTTGAATAATAATGATCCTGTTCATTCTACACCTTCAATAGAGACAAGAATACTGGTCACAGTCAATAGTAAAGGTAAAGGTTTTCCCCTGACATTAAGTCCACTCATGTCCAACTCGGGGGTGTGGTACTAATCTCCATTTCTAAGCCGAAGAGCTGGCGTTGTCCATAGACGCCTCCTAGGTCATGTGGCCAGCATGACTGCAAAGAGCGCCGTTACCTTCCCACCAGAGCGGTACCTATTTCTACTCACATTTGCATGTTTTCGAACTGCTAGGTTGGCAGAAACTGGGGCTAACAGCGGGTGCACATGCCACACCCCGAATTTGAACCTGCGACCTTTTGGTCAACAAGTTCAACAGCTCAGTGCTTTAGCCCACTGCGCCACCTGGGGCTCCTTGATGAAATTTTACCCCAGTGTGAAGCTGCTAATTTTTTAATCCATGCTGGTCACATGGAATGAAAAAAAAAATAAAATAAGACTGCCAGTGCTCGTACCGAACTATATTTAGAATGTACAAACTTGGGGTAACAGCACCTAGAAAACAATACTGCAAAGCTGCAGAAAGACAGTTCTAGCAATGCTGTCATCGGGAAAAGTTAGAAAAAAAACTGGACTTTTTCATTTCCAAAAAACCTAAAGGAAGACATGTCTCAAATTACTGGTATGCGTTGCATGGAGAAAATGGAGAATCTTTTCTCCTTTGAACAGAATATGAATACTGGAAGATTCAGGACCCAAAAGGAAGTCCTTTGCACAGTGCATCATTAAACACAGTGTTAAAAAACTAGTTTAAACTAGTCTAGTTATTGGAAACTTTGAAACAATTGCTGAATTACTGTACTTTAGAACTGTAACATCGTCTGTTCACAACAAATTACAATACAAACCCTTGAGAAGATTAGCTCATACCAAGAAAGATTTACAGACTGGGAGAAGTTTAGTTTTCAAGTTGTATCAATTCCAAATTACACCAATGGTAAATATTGTATATTGGATGCACATCCAACTGACTCGCTTAAATATCCTGATGTATAAATGATCTAAATGACTAGGTATCTAGCTTATGCTTACAGTATGCTAGCTGAAACTACAGAAAATCTCTAATGACAACAGAGTACTTATAAAATTGCTAGCAATGTAAATAAAATAAAAACAGAGCATGGAACACTATGTGTGAAGTCATAGCACAGAGTCACTCAGTGAAATGGTATCATCTGTTTAGTATCTCAGCTTGATCTGTTACAATCTGATTGCGTTCATTAAAAGTTTTACTTTGAAAATGTATAATCCATCTTAGTAACTGAGCAACATGCAAAGAAATTCTCAAAGTGCTCAAGCTATTTACTTGTTTCATCGCTAGGTCTGCCTTACAATGACCATTGTACCGAAGTATTTGCTCAAGTTATTTGGCTGGCTGGCTAGCTCTAATTCTGATTTGTAACTTGGAAACCAGCCGCTGCCTACGATGACCCGTGGTGTCCTGAAGACAAATTAGCCATGCTGCTGACCACCTGCAGAGCATCTTTGGCTGTTTGCATTTAGCTCAGCTAAAGACACATTTAAGGCTAACATTTTGTACTTTTGCTGCACTTCAAGCAAATTCATATTTCGCTTTAAACACTGCCAATTTTTTAAAATTCCAAAATATTCCAAATTTGGGGTTGGGGGCAGGAC
The DNA here is from genome assembly GCF_037176765.1 of Anolis sagrei. Classification (NCBI taxonomy): domain Eukaryota; kingdom Metazoa; phylum Chordata; class Lepidosauria; order Squamata; family Anolidae; genus Anolis; species Anolis sagrei. Next base: position 78,743,231 of record NC_090024.1, read on the forward strand.
GACATCAACACTAATAAAAGTAGTTAAGCATTCTAACAAGGCACAAAATTGCTTGGCACCTGTAGAAGACAGAAGCGGGTGAACTACAAACTGTGTAACTTCTTTATTTTAAAAAAATGGAAATCTGAGACCCATAACTGGAAGAATTCTGGGCCCTGAAAATTGTTTTTCATATGAAACTGAACCACAATCACATTCCCTCCCTAAAAATTCCATTCTCGGCTACCCTAAGCTTTCGTCATTTTATTTCACCTAAATAATTGAAGGTGGGAGGAGTGAGTCTTTCATTACTATTATAGAACGACTCAAGTCAGAAATTTATTGCTAGTTTTCAATCTACCTCCTCTCCATCAATGCTATAAGGCACTGGCTCTCAACCTGTGGGTCTCCAGGTGTTTTTGGCCTACAACTCCCAGAAATCCAAGCCAGTTTACCAGCTGTTAGGATTTCTGGGAATTGAAGGCCAAAACATCGAGAACCACTGCTATAAGGTAATAAAAAGGAAGAGAGGAAGAGATAAATCAGAAAGAAACAGTGATTATGAATCAGTGATGGTGAACCTTTTATTGACTGAGTGCCCAAACTGCAACCCCCAACCCACTTATTTATCACAGTTGTACACAGACACTATAACGCAGTTTGAAGGCAGATCAAGGGCGGACTGTCCAGAAAACATACACCACCCAGCATGTTAAAGAAACTCATCAGAAACTCTGGAAATTAGCTAGATAACCCACTGCAGCCAATCAGAATATGCATCCTAGCAGGGCCCGAAACTGGGCAGATCCAAGCAGATATGGATATGTGCATCAGAGCATCTCAGAGGACTGGGAAAGAGGAACCCCCCCCCCCCCCACATCCCTGGCATTTTCTGGCAGCTGTCTACTGTGGTTCCTAGGTTTGGTGCTGATCTGCAATCAGTGGATACCTGGCCATCATCCCAGCCTCAAACTGGCCCCTGGGGTGTTTGCACAGCAAAACTGGGTTGGTTTAATTGGATTATAGTGTCTTCTAGAACAGTCAAAGGTGGGAAAGTTTTCCAATTTTGGGGTTTAGCAGGGATCTGAACATAGGACTTGGCTGTGGGACCAAGCTTTCGGGACAGGGCAATGAAGTGACAATGGGAAAGATGACAGGACCAATTGGATTTGATGCGGATGGTTAGAAGGGTTTTAAATTGTGCTATTTTAAATGGTGTATTTTAATATTTAGATAAATGTTTTTAATGTTTATGTATTGTATCTAGGCATTGAATGTTTGCCATGTATATGTTGTGCTCCGCTCTGAGTCTCCTTCGGAGTGAGAAGGGCGGAATATAAATGTTTTAAATAATAAATAAATAAATAAATAAATATTATGTTTCTACTAACTGCCTTGGCCACATTCCTTGGAATCCTGGTATTTATAGATTACAGAGGAACTAGAGCTCCGAGAAGTCTAAATATCCCTCCTTAAACAGCAAATTGCATATTAAGGAAAAGCCCTAAAATGGAAATGAGCCAGAATAAATATTCAAGTTACTGAACCGGCCAAATTATTAAGAAGGATGGACCGCCAGATGCAATGTCTGATGGCATGAGTGCAAGAGCCAAAGCACCAACCAGGACATCTGAATAGGGAGTCAGGCAATGGACTCAGGCTAGATCTTTGGAATGGAGAAGTACACACAAAGTCTTATGTTTTTATTATGGTTGAACTCAAGAGTCATCAGAGAAGAAGATTATATGTGAGAGTAGCTTCTGAGAGTCCAAGCAAATGAGGAACAATCCCCCTCACTTCCTGCAGCTCACTACACATCCAAAAAACTGTTCAGATCTTCCCATAATATCTGAATAATACCCAAGGGAACAGAGGTCCTTAAAATCTTGAAACTAGAGTCAGATCCATATTGGAATCGGGCCCCTAAGGCTCCAAAATCATCTTGAATGTTAATTATTTCCTTGCTATATTCATGTAAAGGCAAAGGAAGGCAAAGGCAAATCTCTCTCTGAACAAATCTTGCAAATAAAACCCTGTGAAAGCCTTGCCTTGGGGTCTCAAGGTCGGAAAAGACTTAAAGGCACATAACAACAATTCAGGTAAAATGTAACATCAAAATGGAGAAGCAAAGTGCTCTTACTACAACACCACAAAATGAATTTCACCCATCTAGCATAATTTTAGATGAAAGAAAATAGGAACTGGGTAATTATATACATTTACCTTGACAAATAGAAAGCAATCTGTGATTAGAGCATAGCAATTAGGTACAAAATGCTTCCAATGGATTTAATTACCCATCAGTCTACAAGTTTCTTAATTACTTCTATCTCACTGCATCAGTAATTTTTTTTTTGCCTGAGGCAGCCAGTCCGTTATTTACAAAGCCTGAAGATTCTGAAAGTGAATACATTACTTCATCATAGCAACAATATTTGAGATATGACTAAATTATTTTTAAGAAGCTATCCCTTGTAGAATAAAGGTTCTCTTACTATTGCTCCTAGAGGAGTTATTTCACCAGCTGATCACAAACAGTGTACAATAATCCATTAAAAATGCTATGCACGAAAGCATAGCATTTTTCAAATCAAAGTGTCCCGTGACAGCTTAAAGGCTCCGTAATGCTATCTACTTAAAGGCACCATCTTTTGCAGGGAAAAGCCTATTTAAACTTTTTCCACTTGTGACCCCTTTCCACCTGAGAAATTTCTACACCATGCCAGATATATAATTATATAAAATAGGTGTACAAATCAAACATTTGAAGGGAAGTATTTCTGATACTATGTCTCTAGGCATTTCAGGTGATCAATTATATCTGTTACAATTAAATCTTTGGGAAGGTAATTTTCAATTATAAAATCATCTGTAGCTGCAAACATAGCAGAAATCTTTTACTGCTGCCAAATATTTCTTGACCCCAACATTATGCTAAGGGGACTCTATTTGAGTTCACTTTTTTCGTGTCAGGAGTGACTTGAGAAACTGCAAGTCGCTTCTGGTGTGAGAGAATTGGCCATCTGCAAGGACATTGCCCAAGGGATGCCCAGATGTTTGATGTTTTGCTATCCTTGTTGGAGGCTTCCCTCATGTCCCCGCATGGGGAGCTGGAGCTGACAGAGGGAGCTCAACCTACTCTCCCTGGATTTGAACCACTGTCTTGTAAGTTAGCACAAGGGTTTAACCCACTGCACCACCAGAGGAATTGAGATTGTACCAAAACCAGACCAATGTACTCCAAGTGGTATGTTGTTTCAGGTGATAACAACTGTTTAAAACATAAAGCAAGCTTGTCTGGTTTAAATTTATCCATCTTGTTCTAAGGTAGTTGGGATGGCCCAGGCATGACAAGAAGTGGACATATGTGCAGCCACGAGTAAAGAGAGGGGAGAGGGAGGGAGGGAGAAGTAAGCCTGCACAGAAATCGAGTGAAGTGAAATTGCCTGTGGCAGCCTCTCTGTGTATATAGATGCACTGTGAGCTTGTGAAGTGGAAACGAGTTAGATCTGTAATCCATTGGATTGTATTTTGTGCTGTTCCCGAATAAGGCTGTCTCCCCCCACCCCCTACTCAGAATTATGGCTGGCTTCCCAGAGGAGCTGTCTCCTGCACACATATCAGAAGAAGAAGAAACAACATACTCAGCAAGAAGCCTAAGGTACCACCACTACCCCATTCCTCAAAACATACCTCCCAACTGGGCAGATATCAAAAACTTGATTTTCCACTTAGCTTGCACTAGTTAAAAATCAATGAGTAAAGTAATCTTAATGTGGAAAACTCTCAAGTCATCTACATTATTAATAAGCAATGCAACTGAAAAAAATGTTTTTGTTAACCTATCTCCATTGCATTTCCAAGCGGTGCTGAAATGAAAGGTGCTGAAGCATGAAGATTGCAGGCAGTTGCTGCTTTCTGAAATCACAGTGTGGGGAATTGGTGGAATTCTTGCCTCCTTTGGCACAGTGAACTTTCCTTGAAAGCAGGCTACAAATTCACAGGGGTCCTTTGCCTTCGATCAAGAAATGCTTTAAATGACCCCCATCTGCCATCTTAATGTATTCCGCCCAAAGACTTCCATAAATATTTAATGCGAGGAAGGGACTGTTTAAACACAATGAATAGATTGTGAAATTAAAGCTGGCTGATGGATTACACCAAGTAATGCATTGTAAACAACATTTAAAAAAAAAGAACAAACCACTGGACAGATAGGCAGAAACCCACTGTATTTCTTTATCTTGAGTTACAGGTTCCAAAAAGGTACCCATGTCACTATGAAGCTAATGCAACGCTTTGGTATTCTAAAGATAATAACTGATATCGAAATGCATTTTTCTCTCATATTTAAACTGGAATCACTAGCTTCAATCTCTGATGGCCACTCAAAGTACCCTTCAAATAAATGCCAACCTACTAGAAGAGCAAGCAGTACTAATCATTAGGCTTTTGAACAGATCCGTTTTCAAAAACAGTCTCTGGCTGGTTGGGACACCCATAAGGGTATGGGCTCCGCCGTCATTTTTTTTTTTTTTGGTCGCAACAGAACAGTGGCTGTCGAAACCTGGCTGCTTTCCATTTCTTTGCAGGGAGGGAAGGCAGCCACTAGAAGTGAAAGGATCGCAGGAAGGGAGGCTTTCTTAAGCCCTTGCCTTAAGCCTGGGTTTCCTCTAAAGGGGGAAGGGAAAGGATAGCAGGAAGGGGGGTTTCCTAAGCCCTTGCCTTAAACCTGGGAAGCCCTCCTCCCCATTGCCACCAATGGGCCAGACTGAAAACAAATCTTTCAGCTTTTCAAATCAAAAACGGATTTCAGTCCTCCCGAATTCAGAAGGCTCCCGAAAAACGGATCAGGGTCCCACCAAAATCCTAGACACTGAAATGGATCAAGGTTTACCTAGATTGCACTAGCCTACTAACCATGTCAAATACTGGATATAAGCCATTGGCTACCATTTATTTTTTTTTCACATTTGGAGAAGCTTTCCATTCTGTCTAAATGCTTGGACACATGTTTGAATACATGTGTGTTTTTATATGCAAAGCACATACAGGTCGAGCATCCCTTATGTGGAATTCTGAAATCCAAAATACTCCAAAGTCCAAAGTTGTTCACCGAGAGACTGGCACCTTTGCTTTCTGATGGCTCAATGCACATAAAGTATGTTTCACTTTCATTTTGTGTGTGTGAATGTGTGTATGCCTGACAATATTGATATTCTAAAATCTGACAAAAAAATCCAAAATAATTGTAATCCCAAGCATTTTACGTAAGTGATACTCAACATATATTGATAATGTAATTTATATAACTTTCCCTATTGTGTAACTATCTCAGTGAATAACGGAAAATCTAATCTACTAATGACCGTCAAATTAATAACAACGAACTTTTTGAAAAACTGCAACTAGCATACCCTGCTAAGATTTGACAAGGAGAAAAAAAACCCAATATGCTCATTTTATATTAGGTAAGTAAAGCAGGTGCAAAGAAGAGAGACACTTATACAGATTTAGTAGCATCTCAAAGATCCTTCTGTGCAAAGGAAATCATTCAAAATATAATGTTGTAAATAAAACAATGAAATCAAAAAAGTCTGGTGACTTGACAAGAAAAAAGGGGAAATCAGAAAAAAATCTGTTGATGATGGAAACAATAATAATCCTTTTCAGCATTTCAACTACTAACTGAGACACTTCAATTATACAGCATCAACACTGTTTTTAGCTTGGGACTCTTGATTCAGCCAGCACTGCTAAAATATATGTCAATTGCTCCCAAAGGCAGGCCTTTTGAGATACAATGTAATGTAACAAAATAAGCCTTTATCACCTTTCATTTCACATGTAGTAACACTAAAGGGAGCAGAACTCTTGAAAATTACTACTTTTGGGCAGTGGGGGAATGAAAACATTGGATAAAGATGTCTCAGTTTGCATAACATAACATTACGGTACAGTTAAGAGTTCAAGGAAACTCGTTAATTTTGCTCCAGTGCATTCTGCATTAAACCAGGACTTGCTAACAGTTTCCAATCACTATTCCCATGTAAACCAAATTTGCCCAACTCTTTAGAGTGCTGAAGTCTGTTAAAACATCCCGTGAAACAACAAACAATAATATGAAAACAAACAAAAACCCTGCACTTATGTGTACTTTATTCAAGAAGAATTGTGGAATGGTGGGAAAACTGATAGATTTTTCTCTTAAGCTTAAATATAGCTTATATATCATGCTGATTTGTGCAAATACAACCTTCAAAGGAAAATTAATTCCAAAAAGGCATTGAATGGCTGAAGATGCTTAGATAAAATTATCTTCTCCTCTCCCATTTCATTCCAATAACATCACAACAATGCTTTAGTGATTATCAACCTGGAAGGCACCAAAGACTAAAACATTTAAAGTTAAAATGAGAAGCCACAGAGAAATATGTGAAGACTGGAGAAATGGGAAGTCTGACAGGAAACTTCCAGAAGCATCTTTGACATGACACTTTCGCAAGCGAGACAAGACTATCTCCTAGAGTAAGAGGTCGATAGCAAACACTCAAGCAAATAATGCAGTTCACAGATTGATGGAAAAAGAGAGAAAGAAATTCTAGCTTGAAATAACAGAAAATCTCCATCAATCTTCATTCACTCCCCACTCCCATGTTTTAGACTGCTACTCTGTCATTCTTGACCATTGGCCACACTGGTGGGACTGATGGGAGAATAGTTATCATCAGGAACATCAGTTTGATAAAGGCGAATATAAACTCACATCATTATGTTTTTTCTTCTTCATGTCAAAATGTTTCTTTGCACAGCCCTGTCAACTCCTTTCCTACCCCCCCCCCCCCCAAATCCTCAGTCAGACACCTTTTCTGGCAAACCCTAATGGTTCACTTGCCTTGTCTCCATGTCCTTGCCTACTCCACCAGGTATTGTTATCTTTCTTTTTATTTCCTTCTGCCATTGTCCACAGATTTCATGCCAGTATACATGGTTGCACCTTTTGGGCATGGCTGCCACCATCAAACTTTGTTCAGCCTTTAATTGCTTGGCCTAAGCATGCTTTAATTCGTACTGTTTTCACAAGAATTCATAAGAGCCAGGGAAGAAATCCTCAAATTCAAACACAGCACATCACATAAATTTCCTGTCTTGTCTGGAGTTTGGAATCTAGTGATTGGTATTTTGGTCACAATATGCTGAATTTTCTTGATTTGGTAATCCTCTAGAAGACCGCCAAAGCATAATTGCTGGAATTTGGCTATTCCTATCCTCTTCTCTTCATCTTGCTTAATTTATCTTCAAAGTCATGGTTGTACCTAACCTGGCATTCCATCTTCTCTATATCTGGTAATCAGCCTTCAATTTCACTAAGTAGAATTCCTTTGCCACTCACAAATCTCCAAAGTCAACTTAAGCAACAGTATTACTATTTTTGTAACTTGAAGGTGAGAATGAGTTACTATTTATTTAGCAATATGGATAAGAAATTAAAGCAGAATAGACCAAGTAGTTTATGCGCTGCTGTCCAAAAGCAACTACCTTTTGAGATGTATTTCTATGAAATGGTTTCAAGTAGAAACACCTGGAAAAGATTAAAGCCTGTACCAAAGAAGAGAGTAATGCCTTTATAAGAGGTCTAAGATGAAAGTAAAAATGTTCCTCTGCATAAGTCAAACCCTTGTTGATTCAATTTTTGGGTAATGGTTTTCATCTCAAAGCTAAGCAGTTACATCCTTTGGTAAATAAGAACTGGTGAGCTAAGGGTGCAAGATTCAATTCCTATTGCCTATAAATCAGATTCTTACTCACACTTCATGTTATAGAAATGCCTTACAAGTGTATCTGATTTTTAGGAGAACCACTGTAAGTTGACATAAATACACATACTCAAAGTGCTAAGGAGAAATCAGTAACATTATGTCACAGTTACAAGTTAGAAAACAATCAGATGCTATAGCATGCAATACAATGTTTGAAACAAATACACCGCTGAACTTTTTTTTTCAGTTTCAAGTACAATATTTTTTGTGAATTTATTTCTTTTAATTCTTGGTCAGTTGTTTAGTTAAAACATTTAAGCAATGCCCAGTGTTGCATGAGTGAAAGGTGAGTGTAAACATAGCTTTTCCTGAACATTATTCCTGCTATAGCTCCATGTTTCCCTTGGGGAAGGGGGGAAAGATTGGGGTGGGGGGATGCTGAACACTGTGGGCTCTGTCTTACAGGGGTGCAGGAGGAGGGGAGAAATCAAGAAAACTGTGAATTGTGCAAGAGAGGGCAAGATTCCTTTGCTCTATTCTCAGGTGATCCTACCCTGTGTAGGAGCAACATTAGAAGACATTGCAAGAGAAGAACAGGTTACTTACCCATAACTGTGTTTTTTTGCACGAACATCTTTGCCCTCATACAAATGTGTTTTGCGCCTGCACAGAGAGTTCATTCAGAACTAAGTAGCTTGGCATATTTATAGTGAATGCTCCAGTCTGCCAAGCTACCATTGCCTTAGTTTCAAAGTTCACCATTAAAATACAAGGACCTGAAAGTGGGGAAGGTAGGACAGATTTGTGTGAGGGCACAGATGACCAGTCACAGATAAACAGTCAAAGAACCAGTTACAGATAAACAGCCTGTTCTTCTTTGTTGTGGTCTCTGCCTCACACAAATGGGTGATTCCAAAATTTACCAAAATAATGGTGTGTCAGGTCACCAGAAAATCAAGGGAAACACAATGCCTGAACCGAGTATTGCTGTGGCTCTCATGTCCAGTATGTAGTGCTCTATGAACACAGAGGATCTGATCATATTGCAGCTCTGCAGAGATCTGGCTGAGAACAACCTTGAAGGAGAACTGAGTGATGAGGCTGTAGCACTGAGCCCTGTAGGTACTGGCCACCTGGCAAGCCCATAGCATAGCCTTATTGCTAATGAACCCTCTTTGAGGGAGCAGGGGTTGCCATTACAGGAGATGAGTTAAATTTGAATATGGTTTCAGCACACTGTATATCATATGCAAAAGCATGACAGATATTCATAGTCTGAAGTATCTTTTCTAATGACAACGAAGGCAGCACAATATCTTGACCCAGATAGATTTGAGGCACTACCTTAGGCAGGAAGTAGATGTCAAGACAAAGGATAACCTTATCATAATGGAAAGAGGAAAAGCTCATCACACTTAAATGCTGCTAGCTCACTCGATTGCCTTGCAGACACGATCACCACTAGGAATAACCCTTTTAAGGGTGAGTAGTCTGACATCTACAGTAGCAAGAGGTTCAAGTGGCCATGCCATTAGCTGTGACAGCACCAATAAAACTGACCATGTTGGTATTGTATGCTTAACCGGATGACAGAGATGCTGTAAGCCCTTCAGAAACTATTTCACTACCAGGTTAGTAAATAGAGTAGTTTATGATGGCAATACTAGTTAGTGTGCCACTACAGCATGAAGGTGCACTTCAGGTAAGAAAAAAATGCTAGATCTTCCTCACATAAATGTAACAACTAATATAATACAGTGGATGTCAACATTAGAACTGACTTTTGTCCTGGGTATCACCTTTTTTAAAGGTAAGTGGTGGTGCAACCTACGTATTGTTGAAGCAACTTACAAACGTTCCAGTTAAGACTTACATGGTAGCCAATACAAGTTATTTAAAAAGTGAAATGTGGTGCTAAAATTAAGCAGTTTTCAGAATTGATGTCTGGAGTTCTGTGGGTCATCAATATCCATGAAAGATAAGATCAAATGGCTGTCTAACAGGTTCATGGCTGACACAAGATTTTATCAAACAACTGCATGGCTCAAAACTCATTATTGTCATTGGTGGTCTAGACAATCTTTCAATTTTAGTAGCTTTCACTTTACTAGTATTTATAGCAGTACTATTTTAATTTAATAGTTCAGACTACTCTATTATTTACATTGCTTTTAAATTTTATTGTAGACATTCTTGAAGTTGATCTACCATTGATGGCAGCTGATTTCATGTCCAAGCTTACATTTTCTTCCTAACTTTCACTTCAACTGCTGGGGAATTAGTACCAGGAAAATCATGTACAGTACTAGAAGTACTTGAAATTTAAGAAGAAAAATCCTTCTCTCCATGAGTGGAATGTAGATCTAAACTGATTTGTGCATGCAAGTCTACAAGACAAGAAGCCTGGCGGAAATGGTTGTTCTCTGTGGGTGGTTTCAAAATACATTTCCAGCCTCCTAGTGTGCAGATACCCAGGAAGTTGCTAGTCATGTAGGCACACATCTATAAGCAACGATACCACTGCATCTCATAAAATTACTTGCTCACTGCACCTGAAAACCCTTGCAAACAATTCACTACAGCCTGCATAATTTAAAGATGATGTGAGAATAAAGATGACATCCAGAAATGGATCACAGTGAAGGCTGATGCTAAGGTTAATCCATTTGTAAATGAAAAACAAGTCTTTGAATTAATATAAAGAAACTGAAATTGAGCAGCTCACTTCATCTTGAATTATTTGAAAGGGATGCACATTATCCTTACCGCCCATCTCTAAACGTCTTCAAAGCTGTTTGTGTTATTTAAAATCTGCCTCTCTAGATTTGGCATAATGAGAAGCCTTGAGTGGAATCTACCTTATTATGTTATGAGTAACAAAGCCTGATGCTGACCAAATTTTATAGTTAAACTGCAAAGGAATAGTGACACCATATTTATATAATTATTTCTGAAGTTCAATCAACTGCTGCCTTGGTCCCTCACACAAGAGATAACTATCATATCAAGTTTGGTAAAGCTGCCACTCCTACTGCAGTGGTTCTATTACTAAAGAAGACACAATAAGAATCACCTGATTGGTTTCAGCATGGTCATGCAAATGCATTTTTTTTTAGCTAAAGCAAGATTGTCTTGAGTTATTCCAGCATGACTGACATGAGCTGATTCACTGGACAGTGATGTAGAGGCATATCTAGAAATGAAGTCCCCTCGCCAGAGTGCCACTGTGCTCCCACACTGCCACAGCACCATCTAAGACAGTGGTTCTCAGCCTGTTGGTCCCCAGATGCTTTGGCCTTCAACTCCCAGAAATCCTAACAACTGGTAAACTGGCTGAGATTTCTGGGAGTTGTAGGCCAATACACTGGGGACCCACAGGTTGAGAACCATTGATCTAAGAGTACACAATTAAGAAGACTTTCCAGAATCCTTCTTGACTGGGAGTTTTCTTGAGTGATGAATGCAGGATGAGGATAAAGTTTAGCAGGAAGCAGAACATGATATGTTAGTTGCGGCCCAAGGGTGGGATGAGAGATTAGTGTAGCTTGTAGGCTGTGCTTTGATCATCTGTAACCGGGAAGAAAGGCTTTGGGATTAGGTTGGGAAAGGGTGTTCAGGTGCAGATAAAAAAAGGAATGTAAATACCAGCATAATATCTTATTCCTCTCAGATATTTCTCTATGATTTCACATTTCTGTTATGGAGCCCAGTAGTCTAGACCCATCTCAGGTCAACCTTATACTGACAAACCCCAAACACAATTTTAAAAAATAATAATTCAAAGAACAAGTTAAGAGTCTTGTTTATTTAGCCCGGTGTTGTTGACACCGATGGCCCCCTAATACATAACCATCAAAACAGCACCAAACACTCCAAAAACCTAGTACTCACAAAAGTGAATAGCCTGGATGAGATATTGCAGTAATTCTTTTTTCATAGCCATCCACTCCAGCCCACCAATACATCCCTGCTAGAGCAATCCTAGCCATTCTGGATTGTATCTCTCATATGGCAATGTAGACTTCAAAAGATGCGATGACAGAGCCTAGATTTGTGGGGCCCTGAGCAGAAATGTATTATGAGAAGAGAAAAAAATGGGGAACCAAGCTGTGCCTGAAGAATTTTTTGATACAACTTATATTACATAGATGCTATACTTCATAGACTCAACAGTAACATAACAAAGAAATCTTATTAAAAAGATAAATCCGTTTTTCCTGTTATTTACTTTCTTTGAAATTTTCAGAATGCAGCATCTCCAATGCTATATATAGTTGACCATTTCCTACTTTTATGGAGAGCATAGTTTGACATGATTTCACACACACACACACGTGTGTGTGTGTGTGTGTGTGTGTGTGTGTGTGTGTATATATATATATATATATATATATATATATATATATATATATATATATATATATATATATATATATGAGTTTTCATTTAGGGAACAATGATTCCAAACCTCCACCGTTTTATGCTAATTGGGAAAATATACATTTTTTCCTAAAAAAATAAATAAAAAACAACTACCATGGGTTGGGGTCAGGGAGATTTAGGGTTTTTCTAGGGCAATGGTTTCCAACCTTTTTTTGACCAGGGACCACTTAACCAGGGACTGCTTTGATCAGGGATCACTCTCCAACATTAGTACCAAAAGGTTTACAAATCAGTTTTTGGACAACTTTAGATTTGGTTTGGTTATTTGGGGTGCTGATTCAGAAAACTGCATTGGATAGACCACATCAGCTGTACTTTCTGATACAGACATATGCCATCCAGTAGTCGCTGTCTGCTCACTGACAGAAAACCATATTTAATAAGCCCCGGCACTATATGATGGTTTCACGAGACCAGTCGCTCTCTTTGCAACAGTGTAGTAACAGTGAGGTGGACCACTGGTGGGCTATGGACAACAGGTTAGGAACCGCTGTTCTAGGGCAATGTTGTTTAAAGTGGTGATTCATGGACTGGTCTTGGTCCCTGCATTATTAGTTCCTGGTTTGCAGTAAGTTTCCAGGAAAGGAAAAAGTAGTTCTCGCCAATGAGTACAAATAAAATACTGGTTCCCGACACACTGCAAAGAAATTATTGCCAGTCCCCCAACCAGATAGGTTGAGAAACTACTCTAGAGCCCATCAGAAGTTGCTAATGGATAACCAAGGATTACATATCATCTCATCCCTATTTAAAAAAAGCTTTTAAAATCAAGTACAATATAATAATCATAACAATAATATCCAATCGCTTCTATGAAAGGAAAACTAAGACTCTAAAGTTCAAGCATCAGCTTTTCAATTGTGTTATATTATTTGTGTGAAAAAATCAATTAATATGTTGCTAAAGGTTCAAGTTTCTATTTTGTGTTTTGTTTTCTTGTTCTAAAGGTTTAATGGGAATTGGTTTTGTGATCTGGGCTCTAAAGAGTTATGGACACATGAGATATACAAAGAGATGGATATTTCAGTTCCTGCTTAAGCTCCCAATGTTATTCTGTGGGCAACAGATGTTTCTACTTACCTGAAGTGCAGCAGGTGCAGGACAAAGGATTCAAACACGTTTCACCTGCTGTGCCGAATTCTACCCAGGTAACACATTAGAAATTATCTTTGTATACCTGTCACCACAACAGATGTTCAATGGGAAGCCAAGAAAGCCACACCCACATATCTTTAGCTTGATCTTTGCCTTGTTTAGCCCATCTGATTAAAGAAGTCGGGCTATTCATCAGTAAAACTACAGCTGATCTGTTCAGTTGGAAGTGCAACAGATCTGTAAAAACCTGTTGCCTTCCTGCTCTTACAACTCCAGTGGAAAAAGGAAACTTGTGAAATAATTTTTACTAGACAGTTCATACAATCAGTGCTGTGTCACAAAACCATCATGAATGCTCTTTTAGGGTTTTTTTCCCCTTCTATATCATTTGCATTTTTTCTAGCACATGCTCATTTAATTACATTTTATATGACTTTAAGAATGCCCTTTTTGTCTAGAAACAACATGCATCATTTTTATCTGAGATCAGCACCATAAAATTCAGAGAAGTTGAAAACCGAAGGATAATTGCCTTCTAGTTCACAAATTTGTTTTGGAAGTACAAATGAGGTCAATTCAAAATAAAATACAAACTACATTAATTTATTCCCATTCCTAGTAAACAATTTAGTAGATTGATTTAATAGATTTTCTTCACAAGAGACACTTGCTGAAGAATGTACATAAGGAGATATACACATCTGAAGACTAGGATATAAGAAGTTGATTTATAAGAGTTAGACCATTGGTACATCTAACTTAGTACTGTTTGTACTTACTGGCAGGAGGTTTTAGGATCTGCTTTGCAGTGCATTGCAGTGTTGTTGTTGTTCATTCATTCAGTTGTTTCCGACTCTTTATGACCCCATGGACAAGCCCACGCCAGAGCTCCCTGTTGGCCGTCACCACCCCCAGCTCCTTCAAGGTCAATCCAGTCATTTCAAGGATCCCATCCATCCATCTTGCCTTTGGTCCGCCCCTCTTCCTTTTTCCTTCCATTTTCCCCAGCATCATTGTCTTCTCTAAGCTTTCCTGTCTTCTCATGATGTGGCCAAAGTACTTCATCTTTGCCTCTACTATCCTTCCCTCCAATGAGCAGTTGGGCTTTATTTCCTGAAGTATGGACTGGTTGGATCTTCTCGCAGTCCAAGGTATTCTCAGAACTTTCCTCCAGCACCACAGTTCAAAAGCATCTACCTTCCTTCACTCAGCCTTCCTTACGGTCCAGCTTTCACATCCGTAGGTGACTATGGGGAATACTATTGCTTTCACTATGCGGATCTTCGTTGCCAGTGTTATTTATTTTTTACATTTCTGAAGGTTAAAAGAAGGGAACCAACAATTATAGAGAAGCATCCTCTATGGACTGAATGCTGTGGACTCATGTTTCTCATAAGTGTAATCAACTAGACATAAAATAAAATAAAATGACTGCATATGAATTCTCAAAAGTGTCAAGTGGGATAAACTATTCACCATTAAAAGTAGAGTAGTTGGACTAAGGAAATGCAGCAAAACGCATTCAGTATTTTTATCAATATGGTCAACACAACTTTAAATAACAAAGTTCAACTTGTAACAGCATGCTCTAACAGAGCTGGGATTTCGGGGACCTGAAGTCAAACACACCTGGAGGAACAGAGTTTGAGAAACACTGGTCCTAAGGAACCCATATAACCTTAAAAACTGTGGCATAGATACTGAGAACTGGGAAGCCCTGGCCCTAGAGTGTTCTAACTGGAGGTCAATTGTTACCAGCAGTGCTATGGAATTCGAAGAAACAAAAATGGAGGGTGAAAGGTAGAAATGTGTCAAGAGGAAAGCTTTTCAAGCCAACCCTTATTGGGACCGCCTTCCATCTGGAAATCCATGTCCTCACTGCGAAAGAACATGCAGATCCAGATTAGGTCTCTATAGTCACCTACAGACTCACCACCATGACTCTACACTTGGAAGGCATCCAAACTTGTCTGCAGGTGATAGCCTATAATATGATTAACATTCTAAACTATGAACAAAACTATTAAGAATAAATATATGACAAAAGCCCCACACCACACATTTAGAAAAAAAATAATTCTTAATGGATCTGCAAGGTAGAATTAATGCATGATTCCATAGCACTGAGCAATGGTATCAAACTGTATTAATTCTATAGTGTATAGTGTGTAGATGCACCCATAGGATTGTAGTTCTTTATCCCCTTTCCCTTAAATAAAAAGAGAGGTTTTAGCACTCCCCCAAACAAAATTATGCCTATTCAAGTTGGAGATGTGCACATCCACTTCAGAAGAAAAGCAAATACATTGAATTAAAATGGCACATTATTGCTTAAGTCAGGGATGTAAACTGCGTAGCTGCCCAGATGTTGTTGAAGTCCCATTAGTCTTGGCCAAGGCAGCCAGTAACTTGTTAGAAGCTGCCCAATCCTCACCTCTGCTCTAAATTCAGTTTTCAATTCCCAGGTGGAATAGTCCCACTGAATCAATGAGAAAGCCATAAAACAAAATTTATGCATGTTGATTTCATTCTGCTTGAAACTAACAATTGGATTGAAGCCTATATTTTGAAAATAGGATCGTTATGCCTTCATGTATTTCCCTGTTGCCCACAAGGAAATTAAACAATACTATGTTGAACACAGCTATTTATATACCACTATTTATCTATGTTGTGTTATATTTCACAACAAAGCTCCTTTTTAATAAAAGCTTTTGAGAGCCCAGTCCTAATCACTCTTTCTAATCTCCTTCGTTGCTGGGAGTTTTGTCTTTTTTAAAAAAAATTTTTTAAAAAACCCAAAACATTGGAATTGGGAGGGTGGTGAAGGAGAGTTGAAGAAACACTGACTGTCAGTGTTAAGTTGGTATAGTGTGTTTGAAGCAAAATGCAATAAACTTTAACTGGGACAGACTATGGCTCAAATTTATGTAATTCTACTATGGCTGTATGTGTTTATGTACAACAGGCAAGGTAAACAGCAGCCTCCAAAATTGCTTTCTTAGAATGTGTGATGGGCAAAAAAGAAGAAAGAAAGAAATGGGGGAAAGGGATTAAACAGCCTCAACAGCCACTCTGATGAAAAAGCAGAGATCTAGAAATTCTACCACCAAAATTGATATTGTAATAAAAGTAGAGGTAATTGAAAGAAAGGAAGAATCACACCAGAATGCATTTTGAAAAAGGTTCCAAATGGTCTCCAGAAGAATCAAAATGTTTTTGTTTACTTAGGTATAGCTTGCGTGACTTGAATATTTCATTTCACATGTGTATATTTTTAATTTTTGAATAAAAAGTTTGACGAAACCTGTGGAACTACTCTTCTTTCTTGTAAAGTGGGAATCTATTCTTTCCATATTATTTCTCCCTTTGGTGCCAGAGTTTCTGTTAAGGAAGTAAAGCCCAGGAACATTCCTACGTCATAAGTGAGCGATATCAATCTCTATCTACAGTCTTCACTGAATGGCCAATTGCTTTCACAGTCATCAGTAGCTCAGTCACTCTGTGAGTTTCACAAACAAGTATGAATCTGAAAACACATTTCCTTAGGCTTAACATTCTGAAACCTTACACCACGTTGGCTCCAATCCAAGTCATGTTACACAAATTCCACTGTGACTCACTATATGTTATTAGGGAGCTGTGCCTTGAAAAAAAGAGGAAAGAATAGCTTTATGAAACTGAATTCTTTAAGTATGCAAAGAGACAATAATCATATAGAAAAAATTAAATTTATATTGTTAACAACAGAATTGAAATTGGAAACGAAGGAACTAATAGTCTCCCATAAATTGTGACATGTGAATTTTCCTTTCTTTATTTTATAAATGTATATACATACAGGTTTTCGCATATAGTCTCCAAGGCAGCTTACAAAAAAATGAAATAAAACATCCGTTCAAAATAAATTATACAACATTTTCCAGTAGGATTTTTTAAAACAAAAAAAATGCATTATTTTCTGCATCTGAAATGCTCAGACATGAGCACATTATTAGCCGATGGAACATGAGACAACTTCTACATTGCTTTGCTGCCCTCTTGAGGCCTGAAATTTCCCATCCCCCCAACTCCAAAGTAATACCACTGTACAAATCACACAGGAAAACATGCTCAAAACTACTGCAGGCAGTTAACTTTTCTGGAAATGTGTGTGGGCCTAAATAACAATAATAAAAAAGCATTTCTTAACAGCTATAACATGTGAACAGTAAAACACATTACTGAATAATAGCCATTGTTACCAAAACACTGATAAATGTGAACTAAGGGAGTGTTTCTGCAGATGAAACCATCAAGGAAACATCTGGAATAAATCGGAAAAGTCTCAAAAAGGAAATGTCTCCAAGAACACACACACACACACACCTAACACACACATATATCTTCCCCTGCCAAACACCATTGCTTTAGGAAAAGAACACCAACCATCCATACCCTTCATTATACAGAAATTAACATCAAAACTTGGAATAGGGCATGATTATAATTTCCAATTATTTCATCTCTGGAAATAAGATACCTAAGTTTTTTAGATTATCCTTCAACCTTGTGAAGAACCATGATATAAGCAGGAGACTAAGCAAACTGGCTAACGCTTCCCCCTTTTTCTCGCAAGGCAGCCAGTAGTTCATTACTAAATCCCAAAATAAAATATTTAATACCAGTTCATCTGCTGTTCAAGGGCTCAGGCAATTCAGTGTGTGCTATTTTCTTGACGCACTGCTCATTCTCTTTCCTTCTCCCACACACATCTTGCCTCCCACTGATTTGGCAAGCACATCTTAACCTTTCACCAATGAAAATTAAAGCCTCCAAACAGCAAGCTGATTCAGAAACAGCTCAAGCTTCTTATGGATATAAAACTTAAGAGGAATATTTTTTTCAGAAGGGCATACAATGCCATTTTCATCCATGGGAGCTGCTCTTTGGTCTTAAACAGGAAAAAAAAGTGGCGACAAAGATTTTTTTTTTAAAAAAAAGGTACATCTTCCCCCATGTTGGAAGTGGAAACACTAGAAATTTCCACTTCCAAAGAGGGAAAACTAATATCCAAAACAAAAGCCAACCTTTTTATTTTGGAAAGTGAAATACTTTTATCATTTTCTACGTTCTCCAGTCATTTATATGGTATACTTTTACCAGAAATTACTGGAGTCACCCTGGACTACCTGGCAAAGTCCTACAGAGGTTTCTTGCTGGATCAGACTACAAGCATAAGAATCCTGGGAAACTCACACATAGAATAATGACAGCAATAACCCACTTCCACTGGTGTTCCAAAGTAATAGGTATGCAGAGGTATACTGCTTCTGATCCCAGAGATAGTATATAGCCATTATGACCAACAGGCACCAAAATCTGTTACTATCAGGCAACAGAAGAAGTGAGGGACAGATAAATCACATGTGTAACAATTTGGAAACCCTCTGTTTGGTCTGATAAAGATGTGGTTCGCATTAAAGACTGCAAGTCATTAAGTTCCTAGCCTAGAAAAATAAATATCCGAGACCTTTCCAAACATTTCATGTTGGTGACACACTTTTTAGACATGTATAATTTTGTGACACAGTAATTCAGTGTTACTAGCAAACTAGAGGTTAAACCAACTCCTTATAAGAAATACATCCATCAATGGTAATTACGAAATGCATGGGGACACAATTCATCTCAAGAAAACCTTTCATTTATGTTTTTAAAAATGTATGATTTATTGCTTGTTCCACAAAGACTCCGAGGTTTCTTGTTATGTGTGTGTGACACATCTATACACTGCAGCTGACACACCGTTTGGAAAGCTCTGTCCTAGATGCTCCCTGAAATGACATGGTCTTAAGTCGGTTATCAATTGTGATTATGCAGATCACTTGTAAAGGAGGAAGTGACAAAAGAAAAGGGGTCCTTCCCATAATGTTATCCCATGCACCTCACACACAGACTTACTCCAATCAGAAGAATTGGAGAGGAATGAAGGAGCAGGAGGAGGGAGGGGTCTTTTTGCCTGCCTTCACCACCAATAGACCCTTTTCTAGTGGGATTCCCTTTCTACTTAAGATACGTGATACTCTGGCATAAACCTCAGGACTAACCTCAACTCCACTGGGAAACTTTGATAAATAAGCTTATTACTGTGAGTTGTGTTCCTGCTACATTTTTGCACATTACAGTATATTGCCGACATCACATATAGAATAGTGTCTAAAAAGTGTGTGTTTGGGTTTGAGAAACAGTAATTTTTATCAATAGAAGGGAAATAAAAGATTACTCAGTGTACAGAAGCACATGGTTTCAGATAAGCACTTTATTATATGACACTTTTGCTCACATAAACTCCTACTGCCCTAACCTAGCACTTGAGTTTTAACCTATAATCAATCCACTTTCGTTTAACCAAAATAATAAACATTTGACTCTATTGTATATAATCACCTCACTTTACAATAATCTAACTCCAATTTCAATTGAAACTGTTCCTGTATATGGAGGTGGCAGAAATATGAGGATACTCCTTACAACTTTGCAAGTGACAATGTTGCAAAATGTCAACACTCGCATTTCCTCAACATTTTTATCCTGAAGAAATCCTTGAAATAATTTTTAGGTGTCTGGAAACCCTTCATTAAAAAAATTGTAATAGTGGCTCAAATAGTACCACCTCATCTTTACTCAAGTCTAATGCGCCATCGAATTTAATACGCAGCTCAATTTTAAAAACTCTGAAACCAAAAAAGTATTTTCGGCTGAATGTAATGTGCAGCAGCAAAAGGTGCACTCTTTGTAATTTGGCCAAAAAAGGTGTTCATTACTGTTGCTTCCTGTATAGTTATAAACAATTGTGTTAGCACACCAAAGCTTCCAGCGACGGAAAAGGAAACCTTGGGGTGCTTCTATGCTGTAGAATGAATCCACTTTAATTGCTTTCATTCCATGCTATGGAATCCTAGAGGGCTGTAATTTGACAAGGCTTTGAGCCTCCTTTGCCAAAAAATGTTGATGCCTCAACAAACTATTTCTCAGCATGGCATAACATTGAGCCCTGGACATTTAATGAGAGATGACATCCCTCAAAGTGGAGCTCCCAGTGCACCTCCTGAAGGAGCTTCCACTTTTGCTTTGGGTCAGCACTAAGATTACAGTATCATGTGAATCTATTGCGCACCCCAATTTCGGCAAGGTCATTTAGCTTAAAAAAAAAGGGTAAGCCTTAGATGTGGGTAAGTAAAGTATTTTTTCCAGTCATTATCAGTTGCAGAACTTCTAGCAACTTCTTGCAGAATGCCAGGATTCCAGAATCTCTTGGTTGAGACAACATGTTTTAAAAAACACATTCCTGTCTGTGTATAATCTACAACAAAGTATACCTTTGGGGGCTAAAATGTTTCCTCTGGTACATAAGGGTTAAACACTTTACAACTTCTCTCCAGGATTGAGGGAGATCATGACTAGAAAAAATGAACTTTTTTAGTTGTAAATATAGTATTTTAAGGAAGTGTCTCCTAAGACTTAAGGGTTGCTATGCATGGAAATGTGGAGGAAAGGCTGATGCTGAATTTTTGCAATATTGTCACCTACAAAGTTGTAAGGAGTACCCTCAAATTTCAATTACATGTACATACAAGAACAGTTTAGTGGAGGTTGGAGTGAGATTAGTCTAAGGTGAGGTGGTTACAGACAGTCAGAATCAAATGTTTGTTATTTTAGTTAAATGGAAGAAAGTGGATTTAGAAGAGATAGTCAAGTGAGCAGGTAAGGGAAGCAGGAGTTTATACTCTGGTTGTCTAGGGATATGTGTTCTAGGTGGTTGGATAATAAAGTTAGAAAAGGATTTTACCAAGGTTAACTCACTGCAAGCAACCGCAGGAACTGAAATGAGATATATAATATTAGACTGTAGTGGTCCCTGCTTGACATGAGCACTTGGAAGAAACGATGGGAATTATGCTGATGAAGTCATATTTGTTTCTAGGGCTACAGGGTAAACAGAGAAAAAGGAGGAGCCAAGTTTGCCTTGATGATGATTATTTTAGTGGCTGAACCTGTGGCCTTTGACAAAATAGCTGGGAATGCATGCATATATTCAGTATCAACTGTCTTCCCAATGTGCCTCCACCCACATAAACACTTTGGTCTTTGCCTCTTACATGACACATAACTTAGTACTCAAAATCATTTTCTTGTGTTTGTATCTCTGTTTTTTGCATGGAGTTGTATGGTAAACCTCCAAAATTTAGGTTTGTAAAGATACCCAGTAATCAAAACTAGTGGGTAAATAAACAAGGGAGGGTTTCTTGTAGCATTTAACCTACAGCATTGCTACCAAATGACGGGCAGGTGAACTGAATTCATTTTACGTGTATGTGTTTTGTTTTTTGTCTACTTTTTGAAAAGCTTTCTACTTCAACGGTTTAATTAAATTTGATTGTTTATCTCCATGTTCATGATAAATAGCGTACTTAAAAGGCAATTCATACTAAGTTATGTTCTGAAAAGAAATGAGAAACAAGGAGATGTGAAAATGCACAAATATATTGCTTTGTAATACACAAGCACAATGAGTGCCAAATTAATAAACATAATATTGATTTTTCAGAATGCCAAAGATATTTTTTTAAAGATGATTTCCATTTCCTACCTTCATTCCTTCAATAGAGTTTACATTACATAACATAACTGACATTGGATACAACAATTCTTCTGTTTCTGCCAGAACTCCAAGTCACTTTAGTGTCCAAGGTCAGAAAAAGAGAAGCCAAATGGGTTTCAGATGAGCTGCTGAGTGACAAACAGCACAAAGAGAGCAAGGAACATGGCAGTAGTATTGCCAGGTTAGATGTTACGCTCAGATTTCAGGGCCAACATCTGAGAACAGAAAGTAGGTCCTTGTGATGTCACAGGAATGAGAGGAACAGACCCGGTCCTGGGCCAGTGTTTGGAATCTTGGTAAATGGAACAAGAAACACTGTAAAATATGGCCAATTGACTAATATGGCAGCCCATACAGAAAAATGGAGGCAGTAAAATGACAGGTAATTGTTGCCTTTTCCCCTATTGTTTATATCCTATGCAACCTATGGGTTTTTCCAGATCCTCATCCACTTCTGCCACAGCTCTTACAAAAGGAGGCTTGCAAACCCTGATGCTGGCACTGCACTCCCTACTTTACTCCGAATAAAATGATAGGTCTAAATTCATATCTGGAGAACAAGACCTATGAGGAGCAGCTTAAAGAGCTGGGCATGTTTAGCCTGAAGAGGAGAAGGCTGAGAGGAGACATGATAGCCACGTATAAATATGTGAGAGGAAGTCATAGGGAGGAGGGAGCAAGCTTATACTGCTACCCTGGAGACTAGGACGTGGAACAATGGCTTCAAACTACAAGAAAGGAGATTCCATCTGAACATTAGGAAGAACTTCCTGACTGGGATAGATGTTCAGCAGGGAAACTCTCTGCCCCAGAGTGCGGTGGAGGCTCTTTCTTTGGAAGCTTTTAAACAGAGGCTGGAATGCCATCTGTCAGGGGTGCTTTGAATGCAATTTTCCTGCTTCTCGGCAGGGGGTGGGACTGGATAGCCCATGAGGTCTCCTCCAACTCTATGATTCTATGATTCTATATACCCGTTGGTTCTGTTCCCAGTTCTCTCCTCCTACTCCTGGACATTTGGTGTGCAGCTACCTCTCTCACACACAAAATATCTAATGCTGTTACTCTGAGAGTTGAAGAGGCCTGGGGATACAGATGAGCGCAGCAATTCAGCTTGTACCCTAAGATCTGACAATGCTCATAGTCAGTCTTTTATGAAAGGAATGTAAGCCCCCAGATAGGCCTGTACAATTTGTAATGTCTAACATTAAATCCAGCTGATAACTAAATATAACAGAGTACATCTGCTTTTGCTGATTCCCTGGAATTGCAAAAAGAATAGTTAGCAAGTACATGGCAGGTTGTGCCATGCCTGTGCTATGTTCTGCTTTGTACTGGTAGTTTTTATGTTGTGCAAGACTACTTTATGGCCTGTTCTGTAAAGATGTGCACATGAATCTGCACATCTCCAGATACCTAGGGAATAATGAAAGCATTTCAAAGTGAAAGTCTTGTTGTTGCTCATTTGTTCAGTCATTTCCAACTCTTCGTGACTTCATGCCTAAAGTTTAATTTATTTATTTTGCATATTAGTGTTCTGCCCTTCTCACACACACACCCCTCCCCCCCCCCGGGGGGGGGGGCTCAGGGTGGCTTCACAACAGGCATCCAACAGACAAATGATAAATAATTACAATTAAAACATTCATTAAATACTAATTATTAAGACATTCAATTAAAATCACGAAGGTTCAAAGTCATAGTCCAGGTCTATGCATTGTAAGTCACACCAAATCAGTCTCATTCTTGGTTGCTGCATCTACTGTTCGAACGCTTGGTTCCACAACCATGTTTTAAGTGTTTTTCTAAAGGATAGGAGAGAGGAGGTTGATCTGATGTCACTGCCTCTTGTCCCCACCAGTGACGTTTGCGAGGATGATGGGACTGAGAGCAGGGCCTCCCCCGATGATATTAACCTTTGCGATGGAGGGAGATATGTTCAAACAGGTAAGGTGGGCCGGAACCATAAAGGGCTTTATAGGCTAAAGCCAGCACTTTGAATTGTGCTTGGTTGCAGACTGGCAGCTAGTGGAGCTG
This sequence comes from Anolis sagrei, assembly GCF_037176765.1. Lineage (NCBI taxonomy): Eukaryota > Metazoa > Chordata > Lepidosauria > Squamata > Anolidae > Anolis > Anolis sagrei. The sequence goes on from NC_090024.1 coordinate 78,767,186, forward strand.
ACGTAACAGAGAGGTTATATGCTCTCTGTATGTCACTCCAGTGAGCAACCTGGCTGGCACCAATTGGACTAATTGACGCTTTCGAACAGTCTTCAAAGGCAACCCCACATAGAGTGCATTGCAGGAATTTATTCGGAATGTAACAAAAGTGTGGACTACAATGGTACAAAGGTACGGACGCAAATGGCGCACAAATTTTAATTGTGCAAAAGCTCCCCTAGCCACCACCGAGACCTGGGGTTCCAGGTTCAATGATAAGTCCAGGATCACTCCCAAGCTGCAAATCTGTGTCTTCAGGGGGAGTGTAATCCTGTCCAACAAAACTGTAACCCTATGTTATATGTTAAAAACAACTTAAATCACCAATGAACTATATAGTCTGTCATCAAATTTGGGAGCGGGGGATATTTTAACTAGTATTCACCATTTTATTGCTAACTATTGTCACAGTGCTTCTGTATGCATCATACGTACAACATGCTACTCTTAATAAAGGAGTACTTGCATATCTTTCAAGCGGTGTTGATTCAGAGTGTTACCTTGAATTCACACATATTTTAACCACATCTTCACTTCTCAAGGCCTGTTTAGGGTTGCTAATGTGAAACTTCAGAATAAATCACATTTATGACACAGCTATGTAATTTTTCCTCCACATGTAACACGGAAAGCAAAAAACATAGGAACATACTGAAATATAACTTTTTCAACCCAGTGCCTGTTTCAGCCATTGACTGCACATGATGAGACTCTTTTCTCAAGAGAAGTATTTTTTTAAAAAAATGTCATTTGGGAAGTCCTTCCATAATTACATTTTTTAAGTGATTTTGAAAATATTGTAGTTCCAATCACAAGGCTGAAGTTTTGTAACTATTACAGTGTCAGCTGTGTGGAATAGCTGTACTGCTGAAACAACAGGAATATTTGACAGGAATTGTCACTACAAATACAATTTGGCCAACATATCTCCTGGACACAGTGTTTACAAGAACTGCAGGATGCAGACATCCAGACAGGATCTGTGCCTTGAAAACCTTCACAGAGAGGAAAAACCCAACAGATGCAATCTTATGAGGGGTGAAGTATTGTAGTGGGAACAGCTACACAGAATGAGATTCTCCTTTCTGTGTAAAGATAGAGGCGCCCTCATTGGATCTACATCTGGCAACTTCAACTGCCTCGGCAACCTCTATTAGGATTGAGCAGAGAAGTGTTATTCAGAGACAATTTAGAGGATGTTTACAGGGCAGAAGAATTAATGAGAAAATAGCAGATGGTATTGCAGTACCTCTCACATCATCTGCTCAACTCAAGCAGTTTCTATACAAGACCAAACTCAAGGGCCCCACCTGGTAACAAAATAATGATCTTAAACATGCACTTACACTTCATTACTATATATATTGATTTCGAGTACCAAGCTCTTTCCTTTCCATGCACCTCTACAGTTCTACCACTTTTGACTGTGGCAACATGGCACTCTCCTTGTTTCTCAAATGAAACACAGGCTGGAAGGGGGTAAAGAACAGCAGGCACATTATTTGTCACCCGACAAGGTGCCAAGTGGCATTGATGAAGATGACATCATCTCATTTTGCCAATGACAATGGCACTAACAAGAGTATATAATCAACCAAGCACACAGCCAGACTAACAGTGGCAGGTGCAAGTCCCCCACCCTCACTCTGCTTTTTGCTAGCAGTAAGTCTACATTCACTTCCAGCACAAAACTATTCCTTTTATTACAATGTTAAGCAGAAGTTGGCTTCCAGAAGGCATTGCAGCTGCCGCCGCCACTTCTGCAGATGCTTTCATTAATTTTATCAAGGACATACTGAAGTAAGTGCTTATTCAGCACAATGACTGCTTGGAAGCAGCTGGAGGCATAAAATAAACTATTTGGAAGGGACTACAACTAAGCCCAACATGTAGATTAAAACAAATTAAGGGGGAGATGGCAATGTATTTACGGTTGTAACCAAAACCCAACAAAAGGAAGAAAATTCAAGGTTGCTATGAAAATGTTCTCTGCCAGAAGAGCTCTTGGGGAAACAAAAGAACAAACAAAAACCCTACATTCGTTTTTCTTCCTTGTTTGCTTCAATGTAGGGACCTAGGAAATAAAAAGAATTCTGATAGCGTGCAACTGTAACCCAGTCCCTTATCATGGAAAAGAATAAGCAGGCATTCAGCTATGCACGACTCAAGTGCTTTGAGACTATGCTTCAACGGTGGGCCCCAACAGTTATAAATATGCAAGCATGCCACTGTATTTTAAAGACAGAGTTCGTTTACCAACAGTTGAGATATAGACACTTCTCTGAAAATGTTTTAGTTGTCCCTGACCCTATAGTCATGAAATCGTTATGTCTTTTTAAAAAAAATATTGCAGAATTTGGAATATCTTCTTTGACCATATCTCCTCCACAAACGTTTGACAGAACAAACACTGCTGCTAACAAAGGCACACTTTTGCTTCATCTTCATCCCACTCCCCACCAAAAAATAAATAAATCCCTATTAAAGCAACTCTACTCATCCAGGTCTCAACATTTCACTCAGCACTTCTCTGAGACACTCAAACATTGCAGATGTATAAATATTAACCTGGGTTTCACATTGCAATTCTGTTCTGACTGTAGGCTGCATAAAAACTTGATCTTCCTGAACCAGGAAATGGTTCCTGCCTAATCCCCATAGATATGGATGTTTTCATATAACAGATAGGAATACATTGTTCTCGTTAGTCCGTCTTTTGAAAATCCCAGATAATTGTTTAGCAAAGGGTATATTCAGATGTAATGTTTTTGCAGATTTTAAGGGGGGTTGGACTTATGGAATGGTGATTGTTCACATACTGCCAACTATAAAATGTTAAATTTGTTAGGTGTCAACCTTGCAGCTAGTAACTTGTTCTGTTTAATTCAAGGAGTTATATGTTTACAACAGAAAAACTGTGTAAGCAAATGATCTGCCAAGCTATGAGAATGATAGACATTTCAGAAGATGTGTTGAACAGTTAGATAAAGACAACAAAAAGTGTTCATGAGTGGGGCCTTTCTGGCAGTGACTTCATGTCAATTTTTTGATCTTTGACTCTTAAGTTACACACCGAGAAACCAAAATAATACTCTAAATTCAAGAAAGCTACTATTGGTATGCCCTTCCCACAGTTCTTGCCATTGGTCATTTAACTGGACTTACAATGATGGATTGTCATAGTTACTTTAGTTCCATATTGTATTTCCATATGTTGCATGCTGAAAGCAAGACAAAAAGAAAATAGGTTTCTATCATTTTTTAAAAAAAAATGGAATAATTGTGTAACAAGTACCTAATGATACAATATATGTAATTAAATATAGATGGAGTAAACTGTCACACAATATGTGACTGTATGTTAAACAGCAAAATGCTTTGTAGGCTCAGTTATGTGGGTCTCTCACACAGATATTTGAAATTAAAAATACTCTCAATATTGAGATTTTAAAAACCCAAAGTTATTTGGAAAAAATGTCAATATTAAGTTAATGATACTTTAATATCTATGACATAATCCTGCCAATAATAAAGCTGCCCCTACAGAAAGGGATCATTAGTTTCATCTACCAGAAATCAATAGCAATCTGTATTAGCTGTAGGAGGCTAAAATATTTAGAAAAAATACCAAAGTTCCCCATCATCATCATCATCAAGGATGTTCTGCTGTGCCTTTGACTAGGCAGTTTACCAGATAATTGGCCCGATCTTACCAAAGCCCTCTGTCCAGTAATCCTGAGATTTAATGTCTAAGGACATTACCCTCCCATCCCAGCCTTATTGAATTTTGCACTTTCCCTTAGCTCTATTAAGGAATCCATTGAATAAACTCTGAGCCCGCTGAACTAAGCATCTATTATTGTTCAGCCATGACACTGTTTGTATGATGTTTGCTCTTTTGTGATATGTTTTTACTTGATGTGTTGTTTTTGATTTTATTTCGTTGCGTTATGTTTTAATCATGCTTTTTGGGCTTGTCCCTTTGTAAGCTGCCCCAAGTCCCCTCCGGGGAGATGGGAGGGGGGAGGGGGGTTCAAAATAAAGTTTTTGTTGTTGTTATCACCATCATCATCTTTATTTCTATCCTGCCCTTTCTCCCCATGGAAACAATAAACAACAGCATACATTAAAAGCCATAAAGTGAAACCAAAAACAAAAAAAACACTGTAAATCAGATAACAACATATTAGACATCGACATCAGGCAACAGTGAAACATTACAATACATTAGACATTAAATAACTAGAAAATTACATTTTACAAATAACACTTAGAGACAAAAACTAAAAATTGGAATGAATAAAATTAAAAATTACATTTCAGATTTAAAAACCAGAGTACCAAGTTGTTTCCAGATTCCAATTTCATTTTTTGTGTGTGTCAGGTGTTTTTTATATCCTCTTCTCTATATGCTTGAGAGCATAAATATGTTTTTAGTTGTTTTTTGAAGGAGAGCAAGGAGGGGGGCATTTTAATCTCCTTAGGGAGGGAGTTCCAGAGACGGTGGCGGGGGACCACAGAGAAGGCTCCTTCTCTTGTTCTCACAGTCGTGCCTGAGATGGGGGTGGGACCGAGAGATGCAGTCAGCCAAATAGTCTGGGCCCACACTGTATAGGGTTTTAAAGATAATAACCAGCACTTTGAATTTCACCTGTAAACAGCCTGGTAGCCAGTAGAGATGTCGTAGGATGAGAGTGGTTCCTCTCCCTGTATGGAGCCTCAGTGAACAGTTTGGCTGCTGATCTCTGGACCAGCTGGAGTTTCTGAATGGTCTTCAAAGGCAGCCTCACATAGAGTGCACTGCAGTAATCTAAATGGGTTGTAACTAAAACATGGACTATCATGACCAGATCTGGCATCTCAAGGTACAGGCGCAGTTGGTGCACAAGCTTTAATTGTGCAAAGGCACTCCTGGACACCACCAACACCTGGGCTTCCAGGATCGGCAATGAAACCTGAATTACATCCATACATTCAAAAATGTTGCCTGAATGAGCACACAGACATCAAGATGTATTAATATACATATTTTAATATTTATTTCAAGTATTATTTATTTGATTTCTTTGCCAGTTGCTTGAGAGTTCTAGTTGTTTGAGTTCTTATTAAGTGAAAGTCTAATGTACCTGTAATATACTAATGTTAAATAACAGAGATAGATTTCTGCCACTCAATCAAAAATTGCAGAGGCAAAGGATCTCCACTATCCCTGCTGTATCCTATATACAATTTGGCTTGGTCTCTATTAAGGACAAAATTCCTGCCCCAAAGTTTTAAATTGTTATGTGTAAAGTTGTTTAATTTGGGATTTTTTGATAATTAGATTGGCTCTTGTATATGTGCCAGGGTTCAGCTGTCTGGGTTTCTGAGATGTACCTGAAGCTTTTGTGGTACACAAGGTTCCTATTTTTGAGACAGTGGTAATAAATAGCTTTTCCTAGAACCTTCCAGAAATTAGGGTGACTTGGGGATACATATAAAATTTCAGGGACTGCTCAATGGAACATGTTCTTTGTCTTGGATATTCTCCAGTTAGGCGATGGGGCCCAACATCTTTTAGTCTCATCTTAGTAGCTCACACAATGTGCTTGATCATGTTTTTAAAATGTGGGAATCCTGTAGACGCCAACAATAGCTTGCTAATATCAGCTACATCCACTACTGTGATTGCCAATTCCCCTACAAGCAAAATCATGCCCTGACAAGCTACCACTTAGTTTTTAAAAAACCATAGGAACTGCTATGGTGAGAATCTAAAAGTAGTATTTGGATGTGTAAGTGCTACAATTTGTTACAGTAAAGCTCTGCAGTTTGATTGTGCTATTTTGATACTTTGTCCCTAAACAGCAATAATAGTGCTACATTAGTTGCTTGTTTTCTATACATACTCTCCTTTTTGTGACAAATATTTTAGATTGTGAGTTTCCACTCATTCCAATAATGAATTCAATAACAGATTAGCATATTATAGTACGGCATGAATTAAATTAAGAGCAGGAGAAGCTGAAAACACTAAAGCCACCTACTATGAAAAGATTATGCTGCCTGTTTCTGTTCCCCCTGACTCTTGTGCTTGCAATAAGAAAAGAGAAAGCAGAAGATAGAACTAATCTTGTCTGTAACACACTGTACAGTATGAGGTCTAGCTTCTTTTCTCCAATGCCATTTTCTCTTCTGGGTTCATGTGATATTTGACAGATATATTAGCACTTCAATATTATTTTTCATGTTTATTTTTAATAGTTTCCAGCTGCCTGGGATGCCAATCTCTTTTTCTTCAGCCTTCTATAAATATTTGAAATAGCTATTCATTAACAGTTGCACATTTATTCAGCACTGACTGTTGTTCTGCTGGAGAGCTGGAATTAGCTTTTATTCCCAGCCCCCACTTCTGTTCGGCTGAGCTGGAGAAAGCCTGCTGCTTAGGTTCAATCTGTCAAGATTCAAATTATGCTCCAGCTGAGACCTAATCAAAGGCGTCTGACCCGGTTTGCAAATAAACCAGAAACAAGAGTGGGTTTTATTTATTTCAGTGGGGCACTTGGTCGGCAAATGAAAGCAAAGGAAGAACAGATTACAAATAGAAGTTAAATTAAAAGCAGCCACAGATGTATATGAACCTGTTTTATACTACAACCATCTCTTCTTTTGGCAATGTTGGGGCATCCCACAACTGTGGCATGGACCGCAGATAATTATAATTGATAGTTTTAAAAATCTAAATCTGCACATCCAACTCTACACAAACACATGCCATAAAAAAAACCTTGAAGTTTCATCAATAATGCTTCACTAGCATGTAGTGTCCTCCAAATAAGTACAGAAATATAAAATCTCCTAGACAGGGCACCTGAAATGGAACCTGTATTTATACCACTCATCACTGTTACATTTACACTTGAACCAGAGAAAGTTACCATGTGGATTTCAGAGGTGTTTCATATTTTTGTTTAAGACACAATGGCAAGCAAGTGGGCGCATAAACCAGAACCACTACTGATATATTCAATTCATCATTATCCAAAAGTGGCCTTCACCACCTGGTTTCATACTGTTTTGCATGGAAAATGCTCTAGAACCTGTGAAAAATAGAAATAGTCAGACAAATGCGAGCATAAATTACACATTACAGTTGCTTCTTCAGTTGACAAATCCAAGATCCTGAAATCCTGAACATGCCAATTACACAAATCAGCAACATTAATTTGTGAGCGTAATTCATATACACTTTTCAAGAGTGGTTCGTCTCTGCTACTGCATATTTTTTTGATAGTCAAAGAAGGGGTTATATAAAAGGGCTTTATAGGAGTTTGCTTTCTATTCTAGGGAGAGAGAAGGGGATTATTTCTCAGCTCCATGGCTATCCTTCCAAGAAACAACAGTGCATACCATATGCCTGCCTAAGTGGCCTTTTCGAGATACCCTAATAGCACAAGCAGTATACTTTTGTACACAGACATACCATTTCTTCTGGGTCAGGTTATTGAGAAATAAGAAATAAGCACTTCATTACCTTATACAACTTGTCTGAAAGCAGCAGAAAGGTGCTTGCAGGCTCTCATCATAAGCCACTTTCTCTATTTGCAATAGTGCATAACAGACACTGTGAAGCAGGCAGTTAGAAATGTCTCTTTTTATCTACAATTAGCCTGGATTAAAACCCAAATTTCTGTCAACACTGAGCCCTGTTACATCACGCTCAAATAGAACTTTAATTTTCTGGAGGATATTATGCTATCCATACAGTTATCTTCCACTTCTGAAGATTGTTTAGAAAACTGCAATTGATAGCTGGATCCCAACACTGTGCTAGAGCTGCAACACAGGTGTGACAAAATCCCAAATTAAAATCTTCCTCCTTCCTGCTGATTTTTGGTGCCATATGAAAACTTGCCCCCTAGCCCAAGTCAGACAGTTGCACTGGAAAGGTGAGAGTTCCCCTCCTAATTGTTGTGATAGGAGGAATTCCAACAGCAGATGTCTTCCCCTAGATTCAACCCTAAATAACACAAGCATTCACTACAACTTATGAAACGTACAGTCTGGGAACGATGGGGCTGAGGCATGTTGGCCTGCTTAAAACTGCAATAAGGCTACCTGTTGTTTTTATCTGGAATAGTTACATTAGAAATTCATCAATTTCTAAGCATGGCTCAAAGTGTTAGCCTTGGGACCAATAAATGCCTTGGGACCATGGATCCCCAACCCTTATATGAACCTGCCCCAAGAACATACCATGAAATTGTGTCTTGGTCCTCCTGCCAACAGAAAGAAGATAGATAGCAACCAGAGGCAGTTTCCCACCCAGCTGTGACACTCCATCAGAGATTTCTTTTCCGGAAAGGTTTTGTTTGGTGACATTTCTGTGTGAGAGAAATGAAAAGCATCTTTCTGCTTATATTTCTTTTCTAAATTGTTGTGTGATGACACTGTATATTAACGACAATATCTTGTGTTTTAATGGTTTAATTCCATGCACATTTGACTAATATTATTTTGCAAGCCCTCGTAATAGCTTAACTAAATAGAGCAATGCACAACTTAGCTGCAATTTGCACTATCCTATTCCCTTGACTTATTGTTTACATTCTGGCCATGTTTTCAGTAGCTTGTTGCCATAGGTCATTGGGCGTTTGTTTGAGTTTTAAATTGCTGTTATTATATGCTATATGTTTTATTCTAATGTGTTGTACTATGTGTTTATTTTTTTGCTTTGTTTTGGCACTTTGCCTTTGGGGAAATTGAGGCAGGATATAAGAATAAAGTTGTTGTTGTTGTTGTTATTTTTCTTTGTGTTGTGTATGTGTGTGAAGCAAAGCAGTTAGGAAAGATGATAATTCCACCACAGCTAAAGTAAAGGTGCTGGGGCTGTACAATCCTTATACAGGGAAGCAGAAACATAATGCCTTTCATGGTAGCTATTTGTGAATTCAGCAGTGAATTCAGCATTTGGTACAGTGTCTCTAAGAAACTGATCCCCAACTTACCAGTACTTGATAAACTGCTTTTTATTTATTTATTTATTTATTTGCTTTATTTCTATACCGCGTTTCTCAACCTATAATAGGTGACTCAATGCGGTTTACACAATATTAATTATCACAACAATAACAATTAAAACACAGCATACCCAATAGCACACACACAACCATTCATACAATGCCTCGATCGCAAACAAGATCCAGTCTCATATCCTTATGCCGTTCCTATGTTCAGTTTACCGTCATTCTGTGTACCATTGCGCTGATTAGCCAAACGCTTGCTCAAAAAGCCAGGTTTTGAGCTTCTTCCTAAATGCCAGCAACGAAGGGGCCTGTCTAATGTCGTTTGGTAGGGCATTCCATAACCGAGGGGCCACCACCGAGAAGGCCCTGTCTCTCGTTCCCGCCAGCCGTGCCTGTGACGCAGGCGGAACCGAGAGCAGGGCCTCCCCGGACGATCTTAATGTCCGTGTCGGTTCATAGGAGGAGATGCGTTCGGAGAGGTAGGTGGGGCCGGAACCGTTTAGGGCTTTGTAGGCTAATGCCAGCACCTTGAATTGTGCCCGGTAGGGAATTGGCAGCCAGTGGAGCTGGCTCAACAGAGGAGTGGTATGCTCCCTGAGAGCTGCTCCTGTTAGCAACCTGGCTGCCGAGCGCTGGACCATCTGGAGCTTCCGGGCAGTCTTCAAGGGCAGCCCCACGTAGAGCGCGTTGCAGTAATCTATGCGGGATGTGACCAGAGCGTGGACTACCGTGGCCAAGTCCGACTTCCCGAGGTACGGGCGCAGCTGGCGCACGAGCCGAAGCTGTGCAAATGCTCCCCTGGCCACCGCTGAGACCTGAGGCTCCAGGCTCAGCGATGAATCCAGGGTTACACCCAAGCTGCGAACCTGCGTCTTCAGGGGGAGTGTAACCCCGTCCAACACAGGCTGTAACCCTATGCCCCGTTCGGCCTTTCGACTGACCAGGAGTGCCTCTGTCTTGTCTGGATTCAACTTCAATTTGTTCACCCTCATCCAGTCCGACACAGCAGCCAAGCACCGGTTCAGGACCTGAACAGCCTCCTTAGAAGTAGGTGGAAAGGAGTGACAGAGTTGGACATCATCTGCGTACAGATAACACCGCACCCCGAAACTCCGGATGATCTCTCCCAACGGCTTCATGTAGATGTTAAACAACATGGGGGACAGTATTGAACCCTGCGGGACCCCACAAGACAATGGTTGTGAGGACGAGCAGCTGTCCCCCATCAACACCTTCTGGGTACGACCCTCTAGGAAGGACCTGAGCCACTGTAAAACAGTGCCACCAAGGCCCATTCCCGCGAGGCGTCCCAGAAGGATACCGTGGTCGACGGTATCGAAGGCCGCTGAGAGATCCAGCAGGACCAACAGGGACACACTCCCCCTGTCGAGCTCCCTGCGGAGATCATCCACTAAGGCGACCAGGGCTGTCTCGGTACCATGTCCCGGCCTAAAGCCAGACTGTGCCGGATCCAGATAATCCGTGTCTACCAAGAATACCTGGAGTTGTGAGGCCACCACACGTTCCAGGACTTTGCTCAAAAAGGGAAGATTGGAAACAGGCCGATAGTTGACGAATTGAGTGGGGTCTAGTGATGGTTTTTTCAACAGCGGTTTTATTACAGCTTGTTTTAAGCTGGCTGGAATATTGCCTTCCCGAAGGGAGGCATTAACCACCACCTCCACCCACTCGGCCAATCCCCCTCTGGCCTCCTTTAGAAGCCAGGATGGGCAGGGGTCTAGGATGCATGTGGTAGCTCTCATTCCTCCAAGTATCTTGTCCACATCCTCGGGTTTCACCAATTGAAATGAATCCATCAAAATCGGACAAGCAGATGCTCGTGTTACATCCTCAGAGACTGCTGTTAACGTGGTATCCAGACCAGAGCGGATCAAAGCGACTTTGTCCGCAAAGAACCGAGCAAATGCTTCACAGCGGGCCGTCGAGTTGTCAGGGTTCCCATCCGGAATGGTGGGGTTCAATAGCCCTCTGACAACTCGAAACAACTCCGCCGGACGGTTCTTTGCGGACGCAATATTGGCCACAAAGAAAGCTTTCTTTGCCGCCTTTATTGCCACGGCATATGCCCTTAATAGGGCAACAAACCGTGTTCGATTTAACTCGCTCGGGTCCGAACGCCACACGCGCTCTAGTCTCCTCTTCCTTCGCTTCATCGCTGCCAACTCCTCGTTGAATCAAGGTGCTGGTTTAGCTCGGCTACTTGAGAGGGGACGTTCCGGAGCAATCGTGTTTATGGCCCTAGTCATCTCCCCATTCCAGAGAGACACCAGGGCTTCAACAGAATCACCAACCGAGGTGGCAGGAAAAATCCCAAGAGCCGTCAGGAATCCGTTCGGATCCATAAGCCTCCTGGGGCGGACCATCTTAATGGGTCCCCCACCTCTGCAGAGGTTGGAAGGTGTGGTGAGTCTAAATCTGACCAGATAGTGGTCGGTCCATGGCAACGGAGAGGTGGATAACTCCTCAACACCGCCACCTTGCTCCCATCCCTGACAGAAAACCAGATCTAATGTGTGTCCCGCACAGTGGGTGGGGCCAGATACTTGTTGGGACAGCCCCATGGTTGCCATGGATGACATGAAGTCCTGAGCCGCTCCTCCTAGGGTAGTCTCGGCATGTACATTGAAGTCCCCCAGCACAAGAAGCCGTTGAGACTCCAATGCCAGGCTCGAGACCACCCCCGCTAGCTCAGGTAGGGAGACCGTAGTGCAGCGAGGTGGGCGGTACACTAACAGAATCCCTATTCTGTCCCGGTTGCCCACCCTCAGGTGGACACACTCGAAATTGGTTGACTGTGGGATGGGGCCTCTGGTCAGAAGGATAGAATTTTTATAGACCACCGCAACTCCGCCTCCCCGCCCTCCAGGTCTCGACTGGTGCTGTACGGAGAATCCTGGCGGACAAAGCTGGGTCAAATTAACTCCTCCAGCTTCATCCAGCCAGGTCTCCGTAATGCACGCCAGATCTGCCCGTTCCTCCAAGATTAGATCTTGGATGAAAGATGTTTTGCCGTTGACAGATCTGGCGTTCAGCAGCACCATCTTCAACCCAGAGGGACTGCCAACCTGGGTACACCCACTTACCAAGTCAGGAGACCGATTACAAGTGATTAAGTTTTTTTTCCTTCTTTCCCTAGGCCGAATTTGGGTTGTAAAATTTTTACTATTTCCAGGCCGAATTAGCCGAATTAGTGGTCTCCCTTTCCCGTATCTCCCCCTCCCCGTCACGGACTCTATGGGGGCCCCCCGGCCAGTGGAATACCCTTCTTCTACCATATTGCACTTGGAATTCGTAGTTTCAACCCATGACTTGTACCAGGTTATATGCTTTTGCCACTCAGTCTCAGTCCAATTCTTTCCTATTCCTGGTGTGTTAATTCCAGGATCCCCCCACCCGTTCCACCCTCTATTGTCCTCCCAGTCCACCAGTAACACAATAAGCAGACCCCAAGGGAGGAATGCTGACATTGGGGAACAGAGTTGATACAGGGTTGAGGTAGGATGTTAGGTTCAAGTAGCAGTAGATTTTAAATTGCTAGGTCTTAAAGTGCTAAAAATTTAGTCTAAGCTGTTAAAGTGCATAGAGAGCTGTTAAAGTGCATACAATAACGCGTTATCAGAGACTGACTGCTATGGTGGTCACTTAATAACCTTACTTATACAGGGTTAAAGTGCAAGTTGTTGGATAAAGTGCTGATCGTTGTATACCTTAGCAGCAAATTGGCCCCTATAAAGTGCTAACAGTTGTAAAATTTGGCAGCAATAGATCAAATAAAGTGCTGGTAATTGGAAGACTTAATAGCGTTGGCTCATATAAAGTGCTGGCAGTTGGCAGGGTATCAGCGTTGGCTCAGATAACAATTTACTAGCGCAATGAATGTGCAAATTGATCGAATAGTCCTCAGTCCTATTGGTGGATGTAAAGTCCAGTTGGTCTCTCTCCTCCCCCTCCCACCATCAGTGTCAGGGTCAGGTGACTGGGGCCTTGCAGTAGAGTGACGGATCACTAAGATGGCCACCGGAACTGCTGATGAGCTGGATAATTCCGGAAATGGAGGCAGTAACGCGGTGGATGGCGTTACAGTAATGGCGGTTGATCACAAAGCATGTAACAGCAGCTATGTAGCAATATATATAGTTCCAACCGCCCAGGGGTCAGCCTAGCAGTCGTGAAGTTAGTGTTGCTGGTTAAGAGCGTTGCAGGCTAGAGATCACGATCGCCGCAGGAGATCTTAAAAACGCTGAGTCACCGCGCGGCGTTTGCCAGGCTCTCCCAGGAAGGCGCTGAGTCACCGCCGGCTCACCCAATCGAGCTTGCCCCAGCGGTATCGGGACGCCTCCAGGCCTCGGAGAAAGTTGGAATACGAGGCCTGTCTCAGTTGGAATCGCGGAGGAATCACACCTCCGAATGCAGAGGAGTCCAAGCCTGGCGCGGAAGGATCGGCACAAAGTCCGGGGAGCGGGGAGTGGAGCCACGCTGGGGACACAGGCCGAGGGCTCAGATGGAAATCAGGGCCAGATCGCGCCGTGGGTGGAGATGGACAATGCAGAACGGCAAGTCGCTGGCACCGCAGCACTCGGAGCGACAGCCAGCTGCCCCAGCAACTCTCTCCGGCTCGACAGTCCCTCGGCAGCCCCACAATCCACTCCGCTCCGGCGGTCCGGGCCGCAATCCAATCCAAGCCGCGGATGAGTCTGGAGCACAACAACACAGGCCGCGCAGCGCACACTGCCGAGCTCCAAGGGCGGCCGCCCGACCTCCCTCCGGTAATCGTCTCAGCGGGTGGTAATTGGCGAGCTGGCGGGTTAGATGTTCCAGGCCAGGTTAGACCGAGCAAGCGGGCTGGGAGGGAGCGTGCTAGGCCGTATCGGTGGTAGCGACCTTCGCTCTACCTCCTTCCTCTCCCTTCTTCTTTCCTCCCTGGTTTTTCCTCCTCTGCTCCCCTCAAGCCCCCCTCCGGGGTCCTGAGGAGATGCTGGTTCAGGAGCCGATGATAGGAGTTCAGAATAGGGGCGGATGGATCAGATTAAGCTCGGATTAAGAGCAATCGCCTTACCCGGACGGGAGGTTAGCTGTTAGCAAGTCGCCATCTTAACCGGAACTAGACAACTAAACTAATATTAAGTTAGTTTATGTAATCTCAATTGTATATCTTTTTAGTAGGAATGATCTGATGACCAAAAACATTATTCAAAACTACCCTTCGACTGATAGAAGAGAATCCAATAAAACCAAGGAAGCAACTCCCACCTCCTCCATTTCAACCTCTTGGCTTCCCTCAGAACTGTTTCATAAGGATTGGGAAACCCTTGGAATTGGGTTCTTCCAAGTAGCATGGAGGACCAGCACCATCTCCATGACACTGTTGGGTTTATCCTTAATTTTTGGAAAGCTTTAATCTTATAAATATACAATTATAACTCTTTCCTCAGAACTTACAGCTGGATAATAAAAATGAGTATATTCCTTGTAACAGAAGAAACCATATATCGCTTATGATGAACTAAGAGAACTTCTAAACACAGATATTTCTTCAAATCATAAAGGCTGGCTTGAAAAGAGAAGAGGCTAAAAGTCAAGCCTCGGGAGGGTTAAATCAAACCCCCCAAAAAACAGCACTTTTTGTTTTCAAGAACTTTCTATCTCTCCACAAGAAAGATTGCTGAAAAGCATACAGGTCCTGTACTTTAAAAAGTAATCCACTGTGCAGGATACATATTAAAAACAAACCAGGATTAATCCCCTTTATAAAGATTTAAACCTCAAACCAAAGCAATTGCTCAATTCCATGCAAAAGATGCATTCAAACTGTGCAAACTAAGCAGAAAGAGCATTTAGCAAATAAGCAACATTCCTATCGTTTGCCACATTGAAGACCCATGGTAACCATTCCATATACAGAAATTTACCACAGTAAGTACAGAAACCCAGAAGTAACGCTCAGCTTTTGACCTGTGTTTCTGGGAAGTTTATGTAAACTTTAACTGGTGATTAACTTTTTAAAAAAACTTTTACTGATTATATCTATTTATGCAGCAATACATTCTTACATTCCTGCTGTTTAGACACAGGCTAATATAAACAAACCATGGTCACCAGTGTGAAGAAAACACCAACCCCTTGCTACAATTACATCATTTATATTCCTATTCTTCAGGGTTCTCTTCAAACCCCTTTTTTCCATGAAGACTTTGGCTTAACCCATTAAATCATTTCCTCAACTAGTATGAAGTTTTAGGATAAGGGCCATTACAGATTTTTGTAATAACCTGTGAGCCAATTTTCCGGGGATTTCATCCCAATGTCTTAATTTAACATTTGAAGAGAAAGCATTAGCCATCCACTGCCTATGGTAATGTCTTTATTATTGTGGTATTGAATGTTTGCCATTGCTTGTTGGAAACCGCCCTAAGTCCCCATGGGGAGAGAGAAGAGGATATAATAATAATTATTATTATTATAATTATAATAATTATAATAATTATAATTATATTTTACTGCCACAAAAGCACAGTATGTCACAGCAAACGAGATCTATATGATGGATTTCGTATCACAAAATCACAAGTCGAACACTTCTCAAGCGACTTCTTCTTCTTCTTCTTCTTCTTCTTCTTCTTCTTCTTCTTCTTCTTCATATTACTACTATTATTATGCTCTCATCTTATCTTGGACAAATAACCACTATTCCTATAATACCAGATCTCTACATTTATGCAGCCACCCAGCTGGATGCAAATACAAACTTCACAGTACAGTATGACACCCTGGATTCACAGGGGATACATTCCTGAACTCACAGTAGAAACAGGAAACCCTATTGAAATGTGACTTTTACTGGGAGATACCACAGTTGTCCTCAAAGTCCTAAAATAATCCCCGGAAAAACATACTTTATTGGATATGGGGAAGGTAAAACAGCGAATATAGATATGAGGGTCATACGGTACGTCTCTTATTCACAAGAGTGTCCTGCTATAACCAAGCATACACTTATGTATTCTCTAATTTCTTTTCTTTCTTGAGTCTCTTTCACTCTCCCACCCTATGTTACGCACTTTTCTATCTCATTTTATTTGTTGTCTCTTTTTCTATTCTATTATTCCTTTATCCTTTAGCCAATTTGTTGTTGATCCACTCCTTTGGGCTTCACACAAATCTACCATTTGTCAAAATATATGATCCTGTGCTATTCTTTTCCACTTTCTGGCCAAATAGCTTAAATTTAGATAATATTGTTCTATTATTGTACCTCGACAAGTGTCATGCAACAGTTCATGGGAACATACATTTCATTTCACCTCCATATACAATCTATGAAGAAGGCTAGCCTGAGAAACTGTGACTAATTCAAAGTTGATCCATTATGGAACTGAACCCGGATTTTCCCATCCTAGTCTAGCACTCTTAGCCATACTAGTTCTCAGCAATATGAAAAAAGAACAACCTTACAGCATCAACGTGGTGTATTTTAATTTTTGTAAATAGGGATGTTTCTCTGAATGGGCCAAGAATCTGGTTTTGAAGAATCTAATCTGATAAAGGAACAGAACATTCACATTTACAAAGGTGACATGACATTCCACCCTTGATTACTGGAACTGGTTTTTAAAGCTACTTGTGGCCTTATAATATGGATGGAAATGTGTGATAGTCCAGTTCCAGGTCCAATGATTAGCCATCAGTGGCTAGTACAATATCCGGACGCTTTCTCCTCAACTTCCAGCTGAAATTCACAGTACTGACAATTAAAAATGGCTATTAACAATGTTGTATTCTACTGAAATAAAAAAGTATTAATTTCATTTAAGTTAGCCATGTATTTCTCTGTAAAAATTAACACAACATATTGTGCACAGTCTCCAAATTCAACTCACATAATGTAAAAACTTCTGTCATTATGGAAGTCTATATATGGTTTCTTTGTTGGCATGCATCAAGAGTCCTGAATCTGTTTCAATCACATAAAAATGATGGACAACTATGACTAAAATTCAAAATATTCTGAATCCCAGATTTGGTCAGATTTACAGAGCATCTGCTCCTCTCATCACTCTTATTTGTTTCTTAAGAACTGAAGTAAACTATTTTTACAAAAGCATTTGACCCTAGAATACTAAAAATCAGACAACAGATAATAAGCTTCAATAACGGTTACACTGAAATCCATACTCTCCCAGCTTGGTTTCAAGGGATTTATGAGTTTATTACAGAATCCACAAACACTTTAGATTTGCCTTGTAAAATAAGTACTTTGGCCCTCTGATATTTTTTCTTCATGTTTTCACTCGTATAATCTCTGATTTGATAGAAAGAGACACAATGACTCATACCATTGCTATGGATTTCTGTACTGGCAGGGGGTTATGACCTTTAGTGCAGTATATGATTATGATTATAGAAGCATTACTACATATAAACCAGTAGAAATTGGCATCTTATCTGAGGGATACTATAAACACAAGAAGAGAAAAAACAGATTAAGAAATCTTACCATCAAATAAGGCAACAGTTAGGGTTGTGCAATTCCGGTAAACCATGATCCGTGTCGGTGTCCTGGATTTCTGTGGGGGCACCAATCTGGTTTTTGGGAGCCTCCTGAATACAGGAGGACAGAAATCCATTTTCGATCCGGGAAGCTGAAAGATTTGTTTTCAATCCAGACCATTGGCGGCAATGGAGGGAGGAGACTTCCCAGGCTCCCCATCCCATCATTTTAGGCATCATTTGTCCTTATATCCTTCATTATGACCTGACTAACTGACTGGCTGGCTACGCAACCTGGCAGCAGCTATTCCCTTGGCTGCTGCTGTTGCTCTTGCAGGAGATGGTGAAGGGGGAGGTAGACCTCTACCCCAAGCATCTCTCAGCAACATGTAGCATGGCAGGGAGGATGAGGAAGGCCGGGGTGGGGAGGGGGTACTTCTGGGCCCGTGGCTAGCAAGAGGGGAGTCCGCCCCACTCTCTCCTGGCTCCTTTTCGTGGGAGTGGCATGAAGCACCTCTTTTGCCTCAGTCCTGAGAAATGATGGGAGCTTCCTCAGTAGAGATGGTTTCTCTGTCTGTTGAGCACATTCAGAGCAGAGCAGATCCTTTGTCCTTATATCCTTCATTAAGAACTGGATTAAAAGCACCAAAATTAAGATACCACTCTTTATGTGATCTGTCTTTCAAGGAGACCTGGGTTTAAGGAAAGAGCTTAAGAGACCCCCCCCCCCTTCTTGGGATCCTTTCCCTCCTGTCTTTCAAGAATCTGTTTGCTTCTAGCAGCTGTGTTCCTCCCTGCACTCCACATGTAGCTGAAATAAACTGAAAAGCAATTGTTTTTCAGCAGCCACTGTTCTGTTGTGACAAGAAAAAAAATTGTGGTGGAGCCCATGCCATTACGGGCTTCCCAAACAGCCAAACCAGCCGAAGACCTTTTTGAAAACGCATCAGTGCACAACCCTAGCACCAATACAATTCAAAGTCATTATCAAACATTGATTTTAGACTCTTTGAATTCATTAGATTGGTCAGGTATTCCTCTAGCAAATGCAATGAAACAGGAATGTCTAAGGGAAAGAAGGGTAAAGCTTAGAGGAAATGCCAATTTTGTGAGTAGGCAGCAGAACCCAACGCAAGAGCTGGGAAGTAAGTGAAGAGACATATTTGGAGAGCAACTGAAGGAGAATATAAATAAACAACTCCTAATATAGAATGGAATGAAATTAGGAATTGATCTGTTTTCTTAGCTATTAAGCATCCATCAGTCTTGCAGAAGGTCAGGCCCTTTAGTTCTGAAAGGTTGGTGTCCCTCTGTATCACACCTATTGCCTTGTGTGTCCTTTATAATGTTGGGTTGGATTATGGCTCTCTTCAGTTTATTGCTTTTATTCCAGTTTATCTTGTGTATTACTATTTTGGGTGAGCAGTAAACCCCTTTACTATCATTTAGTAGCTCTTACTGTTGTTACACAGTACTAGACATTTGAATAGTTAGGCGAAAATTTATTCCTCATCCCAGGATGGGAGACAACAACTTTTAAATGACCAAATGAACATTTTTGAACGTGCCAACAACAACACATGTCCCTAAGACCAATGCTGTCAACTTTCTGCCACTCTCTCTATATCACATGGACTTCTTTGGAGGCTTCTTTGGAATCACTCTCTCCTATTTCTACAGGCATTCCCTTGCATTTAAACCCCCTTGTGGTTGATCAACCCTGATCCAAGACAACCTTCTTCAGGTATCTCACAGTATAAAAGTATGCACATTAGTGCATCTCAAACAAATATTACAGAGGCTGGTTTGAAAAGATGCCATACCTTTGATAATCCATGCTTATATTTAGAATTATTGGCATTTCTAAAACTAGGCATGGATTGAGGTATCTTTGTTTTTGTTGCAAACTAGATATCACTGCTACCGAAATAAATAATAATTCAAACACCATAAAGATATTTTTACCTCTGAAGATCCATTAATGAACACTGCATGGGATAATTGGGAAGAGCTAATTCTTCCTGCTGTCCTGTGTAGCTTTAAGAAATGACATATTGGTATCAAAATATTTATCTTGGCATAAGTATCTTTACATTAGCCAGGACCTGATCATTCTTAGTCCACAAAAGGGGAAAACAATGAAAATTTAAAGCTACCTATCTCCAGTCAATCAATCCCCTTAATTTTAATATCTCAGGACTTTGGGTTCCAGAAATACAACAAAGAAGCATGTTGGACAAACCGAAGTATGTAGTAAAGTACAGCACCATTATTTGCTGACCTGATAAGATCAAAATAAGTCTCATGTTTGAATACAGACACATATTCATAGTCTTTTACTCCAACCTTTACTTCATCCCCATCCCAACATTTTTCAGCTGTGATGGAAATGCAAGAATTGTCCATGGCTAACTAAGGTTACTACACTATTCAACAATCCATCCCCATCACCCTTCCGAGGAAATTTTCAGAAGTTACAAGAGGAACTAGCAAAAATCACGAGTCTCCTTGGACTACTGACAGTGTTTCCTGAATTAATCTATGCTAGGGGTTGCTTCTGTGAGTGGGAAGCAAGTCTGGTTCAGCCATGTATTTTCAATATATGACACAAACTGTAAAAAAGAAAGATTGTAACCTGCTGCTCATTATCCAAACCACCTTGAATCTTATTCTGTTAGAAAGATGAGATATACATTTAAGAAACAAAGAATGAATTACTAAAAGATTGTTCCAAATGACTTGATTATTTCAGCACTTTCATTGAACAGATACTGTTCTAAAGGGATTGGAAATTAAGTATGTATATCATAAGCACCAATCCTATTGTGTAAAAATAAAATTAATATGAATTGATAAAACTATTACTTTGTCTGATAGAGGGGGTTTTGTCACTAGCATCGAGTATTAGAAAAATGTGTCTGGTCTTCTCAATTGCCTTAAGAAGTTACCTAAGACACTTCTATTTCTATTATTGGGAGAGACATGCCTCTCACAATTGTTTTTAATTAGTTGATACAGTTGTTTTGCTATGTCAGAGAAAGGTATCTTCTTCCAAATATCGCTGAATGACAACTCCCAGCATTCCCCATTACTTGGTCTATTGGTTAAAGTGCTGGGAGTTCATTCAGCAACATCTGGAGGTTGCATTTTCTCCATCGTGGCTACATTACTAGATTTATAGAATTAAGTTCTTACACTGTTCTTGTTTTCAGTCTTGTAAGTGTAAGGCTGCGCAACCCCCATCCAGTTCAGTTATCAAGTAGCTACCAGACCCAGACTATATGTGTCAATCAGATCCCAAGTGTATAATGAAATGAGAACTGCTCGTTATTTATTAAACAAAGCCACTAAAAGGTTTTCAACAAACACTACAGTAAAAAAAATATTTTGGATTTAACCAAAAGCAAATAATTGCACTGCCAAGAAGAAACAGACTCTCTCTTTGTTGACCTTCCTTCCATTATGCCTAACAACATGTCACTTAAAGTCTTAGGGGACTTTCAACAAAAGACAGAAAAACAATGGCATGGTACACAAACTGTTTAATGTTGAGCCAGTTTAAAAACAAAACAAAATTACACACACACACAACTGAATGTATGTAAAAAAAGAAAAGAAAACCAAGCAAATGTTCAACAATGGTTAAGAATACAAAGGCAACATTTCAAAGCAAGAGGATAAGTCCTCAGATATAACAAACCTTACACTATCATCAGGAAGTTCTCAGTACAAAAACTCGATGAGAAGGAAAACCAAGGCTCTGTCTGTTTGCTACTGAAGGAAGTCGCCAAACCCACACAGTAAAAGACATGCTACTGCAACTTCATGAATGGAATCTGTCAAGCAATTAAACTTCCCAGACATGCAAATCTATCATCTTTTCTATAGGGTTCCAACAATGTACTTATAACATGATTCTATTTGTGCAAACACAGAACTCCCACTGCATCCCATTGAGTTTACACCCAGAAAAGGTAGGAAGCACTGCTGCATTTATCTATTTGACTTAACTCATCCTACTCAAGCCATGCAATTCATTACAAAACCACATTAAATCTTCAGTTTGAAATGTTTAAAACATGCATGACAATGCATGTATATTTGTGACTTGTTGTTTTTCCATAACTTTCAAATTCTAAATATGCAGAAGAACAACTTTACAAGAATACCTTCAAAGTTTGGAAATTACGTATTCAGGATAAATGAGAATTCTAGTTTGCATTTCAGCTAGGAAACTACGCAAGAAAGTGGTTTGTTTGCAACTTTTCATATGGCTTTTCTAATGTAAAGCCACAGTTATCTCAAGCTGAAAAAGGCCTGACTGACTCCTGGCAGCTGTTGACTAAAGCTCCATCTACACTGACCACTTAATGCAGTTTGAAGCCAATTTCAAACTGCAGTGGCCAAACAACAAACTCACACAAAAGTGTGTAAAAGAAAACCCTAATGCACATTAGTGCTCTGTGGTTTGTGTAACCACCACCAGGGCCTCACACTACTTCCAGGATGCCCTATGTAATCACTTGCAGAGCGAAACCACTTTCTTCAATACCACTTTGAAACTGTATTAAATGATCTTAGTTCTTCTGATGCAGAGCTCGGTAAAGATGTTTTTGAGTGGTGGAGATGGAAAACAAAGGTGACAATACGCCCATAATCCATACTGGTTGGGGGAATTCATGGAATTATAGTCACAAAAGTAACCTTTTCAGGCTCTGCTTTGCCAAACACTATGAGAGACTATGGATGCATCTATACTGTAGAATGGACGCAGTTCAACAATACTTCAAGTGCCATGGTTCAACATGATGAAATAATGGGAGTTGTCATTTTTCAAGATTTTAGACTTCTCTGTCAAATACCATTGGTGTCTCATCACACTAAAATCCCAGGATTCCATATCACTGAGACAAACAGCATTTAGTAAACACTGGAAGTATATCACATCCATAATAATGTTACATTGATATGAATTTTCATTTTATAAAACTCATATCGCAGAATATGAAAGCAAAACAGAACTACTTACCTTGAAAGGACTGCTTGGTTCTGTTTACCAGTTCTTCAATAGAATAACTTGCTAGTTCGCCTCTGGCATGCTTAGTTTTGCAGTAGGTGCACGCATTCAGACAACTGGGGGAAAAGTATGAAGTACTTTAAATTCTCGATTTTTAAAGCAAACGCATACATTTATCTCCTCCACTTTGCAAAATATATTTATATGCAGTTGTTGAAGTTGTCTACAACTGCCATTTACTATCAAACAAATCTGACTTTTGACCTTTTCAAGGCAAGTGATGTATTTCCTCTCAGAGATGATTTATGCAATATTTGTCAGGGTTAAAATATTCAGCATTCTTTTGCCTCTCAGCCATTTTTCTGCCAATGGAATAAATGCACTTAAAAGATGCAGACACTCAGGCAAAAATAAAACACACAACTATTTTACTTTCTTTTCTAAGTCTTGGTTCATGGTTATGTTACTGTTAGCTGATTATGTGGCATTTAATGACTCATCATTCATCAGTTTTAAAGAAATCTGCACAGACATCTTCACTGGGGCCCCCTCCAGAGGACTGCAGGTATGAGACAGAAGAGAAGACAATAATTCAAGAAATTAATACTGTATCTAAGTGGTTCTTAACCTGTTGTCCACCAACCACCAGTGGGCCGTGAGGACGAAAATCCGATCTTTGAGCCTCAGTCCTCTTTATTTATTTTATTTTATTTCACTCCTTTTGCATCACCTGCCACTCCTTCCCTGTTGCTGACCAGCCCCTTGGATAGATCACATCAGCTCTAGATTGTTAAATATGGTTTTCTGTGAGCATGGAGATGGCGACTACTCGATGGCATATGTTCTGTATCAGATACTAGAGCTGATGTGGTCTATCCAATGCAATTTTCTGAATCACCACCTCAAATAAACAAACCAAATCTAAAGTTGACCAAAAACTGATTCGTAACCCTTTTGGTACTAATATTGAAGACTGGTCAAAGTGGTCCCTGGTCAAGTGGTCCCTGGTCAAAAAAAGTTGGGAACCACTGCTATATACAGTACAAAAAAATGCATTAGTTAATTGAAATTAGCATATAATGCTAGAGGTGTGGAAGAGGAAATCTCACAGTTGGTGAGATTTATGTCAAAGCACATTGTCTCCTATTGATACTTCACAAAAGCTCGTGAGTTTTATTTTTATTGCAATCTCTGCAATTTGTACAAAAAGCTTATATGCAAAGCTCTCATATTTCCTCCTCTGGAGCAAAACACTTGCAGGAAACATGTTTGAGCAAAAAGATGCAAATAAGCCAACCAGGAGTACAAATTTAATCGTCCACATAAGAAGGCAATATTCATCAGTTTTACATTTTGCCTGTGCAGAAATGTGTAAAATTCAATCTCAAAAATGCTTAAAAGCTCCTTATAACTGGAGAAAAATCCCCATAATGTCTCAGTAAGTAAGTTAAGAGAAGCAATTTTTCATTTACTGACCAAGAAGAGCTCTAATTTTTTAAAAAATATGATTATATAATGAAGACAAGGCTGCCTTCCAAAACTGACACAGGTCCAAACAAAAACTCTCTTGAAATCAAAGCTAAGATATTGAAGCGAATCACTGCAGAAGTACTAAGTTGTTCCAACCTTTGTGACAACCTGCATGGAGGCAAATCACTCAGTTACCCCAAATTAAAGGATCTGGAGAGTCAACAACGAGAACAAAGTAAAGCCTACTATAGAATATTGTTGTCCTGAGTTTACTACAGCATGGATGGCAGTTGTTTCCTAGAGATATTTCTGTTAAAAGGATCAAGAAATATAGGTTCCACCAAAACTATTGACTGTGGACAAGGTAGGTTGTTTTATAAAAAATTATTAAGACATGAGTAGCTTCCCTAAACACTGAGCAACCATATTCTGTAGAATTTGCCAGTTCAGACTTGGGGAAAAGTAAATAGAAAACAGTGGATCCTTGGTATCTGCTTGCATTTAGTTCATAGAGTTACTAACTATAAAGGGGAAGAAATCACACTAAAAAAAACTTGAGGAAATAAATAAATCAAGATCTAATATCAATTGGTTCCAATATTGGCAAGTAAAAGAAAGTTACAAAGAAGACAAACTACGTGACTTTGAAGTCAAAGAAACAATCTGGGACAAAATAATGAAAAAAAAGACAAGCAAATTATCAAAATCCTATACCAAAAAATACTAGAATGGGAAACTGAAGAGGAAAGCATCAAAGCCTGCATGGTGAAGTGGGCAGCTGACGTAGGCCATACTATACAACTAGACAAGTGGGAAGAAATATGGAGAAAAAAACTAAAATATACTTATTCAATGGACTTAAATGAAAACTGGATAAAAATGTTCTACCAGTGGTATTTAACCCCACAAAATTGTCTAAATTCCAAAAAATAGTGACAGCAGATGCTGGAAATGCAAAGCACACACTGGTTCCTTTCTACATATGTGGTGGAACTGTGTAAAAGCTAGAGATTACTGGAAGGATATTCATAAAACAATACAACAAGTTTTGAAAATAAGATTTAAGTACAAACCAGAATACTTTTTATTAGGTATGTTTGACTTTGTTTTAGATCAAAACCAAGACAAACTTTTGACCTACATGATGACAGCAGCAAGACTAACGTATGCAAAACTATGGAAAAAAGAAATCACTCCAACCAGAACACTATGGGTACTAAGATTATTAGATATAATGAACATGGACATACTGACTCCCCAGATCTCAAAAAGAAAACGGACTGGACACCCCTGAAATGTTTTCGGAAAAATGAAAATCTGGAAATAATAGTAGAAGAAGCACACAGAACTATTAAATTCAAACTTTAAAAAGACTAGCACTATATAAATAACTCTTGTTTACCTTTACCTTAGATTACCTTTTCTTCGGCGCGAAGATAGGAAGTACCAAATTTCTGTTCCACTCTTGCTCTATTTTCGGATTTTTTATTTATTTATTTATTTATTTATTTATTTATTTATCTCTTTTTTAGAAATTACTTTATTTATTTATTTCCCACTTTATTTCCCACTTTTCTATACTCATGAAATGTTCCCCCCTTTTTTATTGCATCACTAGATTTTTTTTCTTCAGAAAAAAATTATAATTTTTAAAAAAGATACCTCATGGATGTCTACATCTGTAGAGACCCAAGTTTCATTATACACAATGCAGTAGTAAAATGGCAAAATCAAGGTTTTCCATGGAGGGCTAATATGTTTTAGCAATGTAAGAAAAACAAAGACCAATCTAGAACTGCATTATTATTGAAAGCCAACATGAATATAGTGCAGCTACCTATATAGGCTATTTTGTATTTGTTTCTAGTAATTGAAAACAGATCTAAGTTTTCAGTTTGTTTACATGCCTCTAAAGAAAAGGAAAAAGTCTATTTTTTTCCTGCAGTGTCTGAAACTAACACATCTTCATAAGCTGAAATTTGGTCTTCCTCTCGTATGTGAACATGAGGATGAACAGATGGGAATATGTTATCTGAATTCAACACTACACTGAAGTATAAAAAGCTCACATTAACATCTGGTTTTAAAATCCTTATTATCAAGGTTAGGAAAACACGAACAAAAATTAGAATGCTAAGTCACGGCCAACTCCTTATTCCTTAGCCATGTTTAAAGGCCAGTGGGACTTTAAGCTATCCAACAGTCCTAAGCAGAATGAGTGAGATGTCCCAATGAACTGTTCTGAAACTGGCTTTGTTCCATTTAATCATTAATTAGGAGGTCGGCGCTGTGGTGGAATGCAAAGATTAATTCTGGCAATTTATTTACAAAGTGACATCTAAAAGTACTATATGAAGAGTTATAAATAATGCCAGTTACTAGACAACAGCACAGAAACATATTTGAAAAGATTTTTATGCAAACACTGTTTCTAGGAATATTCCTGAATCAGTTCATTATACTTAGAACACTCACCTATTTTTTTCCCCTTAAGCCATCATAATATTTTATTTTTCCCTTAGCTAAGTGAACTTTAACCTATTCTGAATAAGGTTATTAAACCCCGAAGTAGTCAACAATGATAAGGTTTTTAATTCAGTCCAACAGAGGTAAGCCTTAGAATATGGTTGTCTTGAATGCTTTTTTTACCTTTTAAATACTTCTCTTATGCTCCTGTTCTACAAATTTTATAAATATTGTATGCAACTGAATACCTGGATTAGAGAGCCAAGAGCAAATGTTTCTTCTTATCTGCCTAGAACATAAACCTGCTAGAAATTTAAATCTGTAAAATACATCACTGGATTTAGGAATAGGAAATGCAAGACCGTGGTGAAGCAAGCACTTCAGAGAAAACATGACTTCAAAGCACATTTTCAGACCAAGAGAAAGTAAAGGAATAGTTGACTCACAATTACACAAAGCACCATATTTTTTTTACACTACTTTGCTCATGTTCTAAAATGGGCTGAATCTGAAGTGATATGCTTCACAGTTGGATGTCGGAACAACTATGACAGAACAGGGAAAAGACCTTCCCAAAGTATGGCTCTCATCTGAAGAAGAAAATGAAAACAGACAGTAGTGCAGACATTAAAAAGATAAAGTGCTTTTCAGAGAACGGTAATCAAAGAACTCAAATTTTATAAGCCAATTACAGCTCTCAGAGTGCATTTAGATTCCCACTTTATCCATCTCTGCTTGTAGAAGCCAATGCTATGCAACAGATAAGGAAAATATTGGTTCATTTCTAATTTAACTGGAAGTCATGTGCAATTACACAACTGGATTTTCATCAAGGCATGGGGGTGGGTGCTCCATTTGTTGTTGCAGGAAGCAACAGGATAAGCAGTGCAACAGAGCAATGCTGTGATTCTGGCACTAGCGAGCAACTGACAGATAAATGCTAGTTATATGTGAAAAGGCATCTTCCAAGTGCCTTTGGAAAATTGTATTCTCTCCATTCCACCAAAAACAAGAGGAAAGTCAGACAGCCTCAGCCAGCATTAGGAAGATGAGTTACCAGAGGGAACTACCTTTGCTTGCCACAAATAAGTCTGCAACAGACAATACGTCCAGCTCCATATAGATATAAATGACTCAACAAAAAACATTTCACCATCAAATGCATACTCTTCCCTAGTGTTAAGAACCCTGGAGGTGGGGGAGAAGGGATTTTCCAATATTGTCTTTATAGGACTTCCTTTCAAAAGAATAACTGATAGGTAACCATCAGTGAGGGTGAACTTCCTGACACATTCAACTCTATCCAACTGCTTAGAATGCTTCCGGTGTTGCCTTCAGACCATCTTGAGGAAACAAAACACAGAAAGGTGCTTTGAATTTTTCTTACCCAAAGTTCAAAAATGTGGAGTCCATCAAAACTCTCAAATTCTAAATGCATGAGAAATAACTATAAATGATGTGTTCCAGAAACATGGGAGAAATTAACTTTAAAAAAAAAAGATAAATTTGCAAATATGTTTGTGTATTATTGCCTGGTCTTAGACCATCCACTTATGAATAAACAAGAAGTTGCTTACTTACGGGGAAAAGAATAGAAAGAAAACATGAGAAGACAATAGAGAAAGAGAGAGGGACAGAGAGAAACAGAAAAAGAGACAGAGAAGAAAATTAATGTAGCTAGATGTTTTGAGAGTGAGCATCTTGGTCTTAAGGATGACCAAGTGTGATGACAGCAAAACCTGATTTTTATGGGAAATTAAGAGGCCACCTATAAATGGCAGTGCTGATCTGGAGTGGGATACTCCAGATCAGCACAGCTAAAGTCCACATTGCCAGCCACCAAGATGGCTTGGAGGCTGGCAGGTGGCTACATTGTGCAATCCCGAGGCAGCCCAGCGTCTGGATGGTGCCCCACAACCCAGTGATGTCAGAATTGGTTTGGTGCCACCGGACTGCCATCCTCACTTTGCCCCTGTCAACTGGCTTTATGGTGACCATCAGGCATAAAAATAGCGGTGGTCACTGTTCGGCACATGTATTGATGATAAGCGAAGTGACATAAGGGAGTGGAGGGGTGGGGAGACAGAAGGAATCAATCCCTTCTTTCCCCCTTCTCTGATTGCAAAGGCCTAAACAACAGGGAAAGCGGAATGGTGGTGTGAACAGATGAAGTAGCTTCTTAATAGAAAGTGGCACTAAAAGTCACACTGTCTCAAAATGTGGGCATTTATTGAGAGGGAGTTAAATACTACACTGGGTGTAGCTCTGTGGAAATGCTAGAGAAGGAAGTTGCCAAGAGTAGTTGCGGGAGGCAAAACTGTACCCATACATCTTTCTGAAAGAATTATAGATTGCTGTACAAGGGTCTAAGCACCATTTAGAGCACATGCAAGATTATTCTGAGATGTTTGTTAATAGTTTCACCAACATTTGCTGGAAGTTATACTGTACATTCTTTCACACTCTAGCCACTGTTGTTAAACATATGGATCACGGAAATAAATATAGAAATATGTACTGTAATATACATATTTTATGTGGTTTTTAGCCTGGTGACATTTTTTTCTTTTTTCTATCTGTCAGGATCTACTATCAACAAAAACCTATGCTCTAGATTCTGATGGCTTATTATAAGATGCAAATATCATGACATTTTAAGACCTATGCATCACTTTCAAAGAGATATTAGCAGGTGATACTTGATTGATGAAAGCTGAAGAGTACTTTGCCACTGAATACCATTTTGTAGCTTTGTAGTTCTGACACAGCAAAGTAGTAAATAGAAAATAAATACCTAAGAATCAAAGTTAGTCAAGAAACACTGAAATCTGAAAAAAGACAAGTTATCCAAAGGGCTTGAGTCCTTGTTGCAAACATTCACAGACATGGAGATGAAGGCATTTATTTATACCATATACAAACTAGGAATCTGATGATAAAGGGAACCTTTAAGCAGAACAGATGGGAGTATTTGACATTTCAGAATCAAACTCTAGCTTAGACCAATGGGGAAAAATCAAAGGCCCACACAGATGTGATACTGTCAGCAGTCCTCTCAAGAAAGCAATCTGGGAACTGCCAACTGTTACTTGGCAAAAAAGGCTGTCTAAACCAAACTGCTATGGCAGTGTCTGTTTTGTAGCTCAAGAGTATCATTGATGAGTACAGCAACTGCAGAAGCAGAATGGTCAAGCATTTCCTTGAGTAATCAGTCTCATTACCCCCATCTCACAAAGCAAAAGGTATTCATAAATACTAAAGTGTTAGCAAACTTGGGTGTTATTATCAGAAATTTTAAAACAACTAGTTAAAAAGCAATTCCTACTTAAAGCAAATAAAGTATTTAGATGTTTCGTCTAAACCAGGGGTCCTCAAACTTTTTAAACATAGGGCCAGATCACAGTCCCTCAAACTGTGGAGGGCTAGATTATAATTTGAATAAAACATGAATTAATTCCTATGCACACTGCACATATCTTATTTGTAATGCAAAAATCACTTTAAAACAATACAGTAATTAAAATGAAGAACAATATTAACAAATATTTTGTGGGCCTGCTTTTGACCCTGAGCGAGGGCCAAGTAAATGACCTTGGAGGGCCATATTCAGCCCCCGGGCCTTAGTTTGGGGACCCCGGTCTAAACCGTTCAAACCATGCAACTCCCTGTAAACATTTGCACATATCTGTTTCCGAGTGAATACATATTGATAGAGCTTACCTGATATATATGATGCTTTCCAATTCACAGAAGCACCAAATATTCATTGCAATCACTAATAATAATAATAATAATAATAATAATAATAATAATAATCCTTTATTTATATCCCGCTACCATCTCCCGAAGGTCTCGATGCGGCTTACAAGAGGCTGAGCCCAAACACATCAGTAAAAACAACAACAACAACAACAACAACAACAACAACAACAATAATACAGACAATAAATAAAACCATAAACAAAGCAGTAAACATTAACAATAACACCATGACGCATTAGAAACCTGTGGCAGGGCCAAATGTAGTAGTTAAAATTTTAAAAATAATGCTGGGCATGACCAGGTGACATATAACTAGGATAGGTATTTGGAGAGGGATGGAGCGAGCAGACAATCCTAGATCACTAGTAGTGCATTTAGGACATATTGCTTAGGGTTTCCTTATTCTGGGAAGGCACACTGGAACGACCAGGTTTTCAGGCTCCTCCTAAAGACTGCCAGAGTTGGGGCATGCCTAATGTCCTTGGGGATTGAGTTCCAGAGTCGAGGGTGTCACTAATTAGTGACACTCGCTGGAACACCCCAGCAAGCAAGAGTCCAAAAGTGTCAGGCTCAAACCCAGAACCTCAATCAATGGCTGATACCAAATGAGAGACTCCCCCCAGGCACACAGAGGACTGGGCGACTTGGAAGGCACTGAACAGACTGCGTTCTGGCACCACAAGATGCAGAGCCAACCTTAAGAAATGGGGCTACAAAGTGGAATCCTCGATATGCGAATGTGGAGAGGAGCAAAACACTGACCACCTGCTGCAATACAACCTGAGCCCTGCCAAATGCACAATGGAGGACCTCCTTGCGGCAACACCAGAGGCACTCCAAGTGGCCAGCTACTGGTCAAAGGACATTTAATCAACTACCAAGCTTGCAAATTCTGTGTTTTGCCTGTTTGTTTGTTTGTTTTTGTTAAAAATGTAATACAAATGTCTGGTTGCTGATGACACACTAATTGCTATTTACAGTGAAGACATTATAAAGAAAGCAGTACCTGGAAATGTATAATTCTTTAAATCAGAACAATTCTAACAGCCATGTAAGTGGGGGGGGGGGGGGAGCATAATGCAAAATAAATAAATAAATAAATAAATAAATAAATAAAAGTAATAGCCTGAGCCTGATAATGGCTATTCCAAGATATCAGGTATAAGTGACAATTTGCCAGCCTAAAGCCACAAAGTATGTTGTATCATGAAAACAGATATTCATTTTGAAGCCACCAGCACAATTTTGTCAATACTTAAACCAATTATCATTTTAGAATGAAATCATCATGTACAGCTAGAGAAACATACAAAAAGTGGGTCTGTGTATGACTTGCTTTATTCATATGTGTATACACATCTCTAAGTGTGGGAGAAGAAAGACAAAAACTCAGCCAGCATTACAAAACACTTTAAACTATTTTATTTTATTGCTATGACAAGGCCCAGTAAACAGACCATGAAATATTTTCTGCTATTCTCACCAGCTACTCAGAATTCAAGTCCTTTAATTATAAATGGCATTAAATCAGCAGTAGCAACTGGAAGGGGGCAATGGCCTCTTCTCTGATTTCTTTTACTGTCCTCCTCCCATGCCCTATATTTTAATGATAGCAGTTGAAACCTAGTAATAGGCATATCATAGGTATCACTGGGCTACTGAAACTAGGACTATAGAAAGAAGAACTGAAATGATCAATTACTGAAGTACTCTATTACTAAACAAACAGAACAGGATTTTAAAATTAGGAAAACATTTTAATGTTTCTGGCTAAGCTTGCATAAGTACATACACACTATGATAAATAAGGAGTTTCCATTGGTTGGAAAATATATTCTTGATATTCCTCTACACTGCAGTGGTTCTCAACCTGAGGTCCCCAGATGTTTTTAGCTTTCAACTCCCAGAAATCCTAACAGCTGGTAAACTGGCTGGGATTTCTGGGAGTTGTAGGCCAAAAACATCTGGGGACCCCAGGTTGAGAACCACTGCTCTACAGAATGTTTCTTCTCTGTCTAGCGCTCTCTAGTGGCCTCCACCCAGATAATGGAACAGTACTGATATGAAAATATATGGCTAACTGGAAGGTATTTGTTTCCTAGAAATGATATGGAAATATTTGACCTATATTTCAAAATCCTTAGTAGTTTATGCTAATTGTATCTTTTCTTTGAGATACCAGATTTTGTCCACATTGACACAGGGCCTATAGATTTCATTTTGATTGCACAATAAGCTGTATGTGGGCTTGTGCTTGAAGATATTGTTGAAATTCCTATCCAATGTCTGTGGCTAACTGGGACAGGAGAGAGTGATTCTACAGATAAAATAATCAACTGATTTAAGTTAGTTTCTGAGCCCAATTCACTGTGCTTATTTAGGCCATTATTACCCTAAATGCTTTAGGGGATTTGAAGCCTGCATGTTTCAATATAAGCATGTCTGTACTCTACATCTTGTGGTAAAGAAGTCCTCTGAGATGTTGGTGTTAAAGGTGTGTTTGGCAGGAACATAAGAGGAGCTCTTTTCTATGGATGAACATAGACTTAGATGTTTTCTCTTTTGGGAGGTTTGTCTCACCACTTCTTTGGCCAGGGATGTGAAAGCCTCTCTCTTTTAAATTAGGCTCACACTATCAGTTGGCCAATTTCAAGATCTTTTGTTCTGATACTTTAAATGTTTTAAAGGCAGCTTATTTTTATTTTTAGGATTGTAGTTTGTATTTTTATGAGATTTTTTTCACTATTAGCCAATTTGAACACTTACGTTGTTTAAATATACTAACTAAAAAAAGATAAACCATCTTTGGCAGTGTTTTGGAGAATAAAAGGTCAGGGTTAGTTATAATCCTGAGATCTGAATGAATAATTAATTTACTCATTAACATTTTCTTAAGTTTATAAGCGACTTCCAGCATAGTGCAAGAGCCATACGCTTGTCTGAAGTCTGACATATGCCAGGGAGGCCCTCCTCTATATCCCATCAATGGGATCAATGCCCTGCATAAGGACATGGCAGAAGGTCTGTGGCACCTCAATTGTGAAAACTCCTCCTCTTAGATACCCGATTGGCAGTAATTTTGGTTTCATTCCAGCATCAAGTTTAAGCTTGACACTTTATAAAATATACTGGGGCCTCATGACATCATGGTTTCATGCTGCTTCAATTTCTAAAGTATGCAATTGTTCAATATCTTTATTTTTATTGTTATACATTTTATTGCTTAGAGATTCAATTCTTCCAAATGATTTCATTGCCCCGAGATGTTTTGATACGAGGTGGGACAGAAATGTTGTATATGAATAAATATTGAAGAGCCTCTAGCTTACAAACACATCTTATGCTAATCTCTTACACACGCCATAGGAGCCAACAAGCAAACTGTGATTTGTAGTGGAAGTTTGCATATTCCTCCTCTCAGCATATCCTGCCACAGTATCTCTATCAGGCCAGCTATAGTTACTGTGAACTGGAAGTGCCTTCAGGCTATAGCTTCATGGCTGGTTATGAAACAATTCCCTATTGATAAAAAACACAGTCTTGCATCTGGTTGCTACAACAAACCGAGGTTACTTCAAACTATAGGAAAAATTGTGAAGCCGGAAGAACAGAGCATGCAAGTTAATAGAGTTTACGGGCTTGGTAGAGTACAAGTTGAGTTGAACCATTAATAAGAGAAATTCATCCTAACGGCAAGCATGTATTTTCAAGACATTTGTGCATTTGTAGGCACACCATTTTACAACTCTTCCAGACACAATTTTTGTGGTGTTCCTTCTGTCACCCATCATTTTGCTCTTCCTAATTGATCATATGCTGCTTTTGTCCTCTGAGTTTGTATAATCTGGCCTGTTCTATAAATTGAGCACAATTTATAGAACAGTGCCTTAACTGCTTTCAAAGTATGTTCAGTGCAACCACTATACAATCGTATTTCCTTAGCACACACTATTAAATATATTTGTATGAAAGGTACAACTTGAGAGACTAAATAAATAGAATCCTAAGTTTTCAGCAGTGGGACTTATTTATCATGTCAGGAGCAACCAGACATTTGTATTACATTTTTAACAAAACAAACAAACAGACAGACAAATCTCAAAGTTTGCAAGCTTGGTAGTTGATTAAATGTCCTTTGACCAGTATCTGGCCACTTGGAGTGCCTCTGGTGTTGCCGCAAGGAAGTCCTCCATTGTGCATGTAGCAGGTCGTCAGTGGTTTGCTCTTCTCCACACTTGCATACTATCGCAGTAGAACTGCAATGTACAGATCCAAAGCGTGAAGAGAATATGCATCTGGTTACACCCAACCTGAAGCATGTTTTCTAACATTTCTTTGTTGTCTCTTTTTAAATCCTAACTAGGCAAGGTCATAATAACTTACTATCAGCATTTGAGACATATTGTATTGAGAATAAACTCAATTATTAAGACCAAAGTTCTGATATTTTCAAAAACTAAAAGGAAATATTGAAGGATCTTAAATGGGAATTGACCTAAGCAAATGTTTTGCTCTAAATAGCTTTTGCACAGAGCAGAGAAAGGAAGTATGAGAATCGATTCTGTTAATCTTAGATAACAGCTTTTATCAGAATTTATTTCACACAAGGTGCTCAGTTCATTCCTTTGGTTATAAAGCTCACTAATGATATTCCTATTTGGATTGCAATGTTTAATTTACAAGTGGAAATAATTTGTTTAAAGTTGTGTGGTTTCTAAAGAAATTGTTGGGATTGCTCTAATGTGTTTCCAACACAATTGTTACCTGGAGGTAGGTATTCGCTCAGCTGAATGTAAGGCTTGGACTGATGTCAAACGGTTGCAACAATTACATGTTCTTTCTTTTCCCTTTTCCCTTACTAAAGAGTACAATAGCTTCTCCTTAAAACACACTCTATATACTGCAAACCATTCTGTAGAAAAATCAAATAACTAAACACATATGAATTTTTATGTGCAGGAATTATAAACGGCTCTTTTTTCAGAAAATGGAAAGAAAAAAGGAAATCTAACCACACTTCTGTGCAATGAGCAACACAGTAAACGAAAGAGTCCTCCAGTTTAACAGCCTCTGAAGCAATCATATAGAAAACTCAGCTAAAATGTAGACTGCTGCCTGTGATAAGAGCTATTGTGTTCGTTTCCTCAATGGCTTATGGGACAGAGCCTTTTAGAGTGGTTAAATCTCACAGGAAACATTAGGCTACAGTTAATTCTGAAACATTTAACAGGTTCTTGGGATAAAAGGTATTGTTTCCAGACTGGTCAAAACATCCGGAAGAAGGGGGTTAAGAGTTCTGTGTGAGCATGGCAGAAGCTGGCAAGCTTAATTTAGACTGCCAGAGATAGTGATCAGGCTTGCTTCCAAAAAAATAAAAAGTATGTATGGCAGTAGCTTCTGTGGGAACGCAGTCTCTGAAATAAGGGGGGGGGGGTAGAATGGTGAGGAGAAAACCATAACTCCCCCCCCCCCTCTCTCTCACACACACACATATATATATCACAATGTTCCTACAGCTTTGGATTCTCCAATGGCAGCAAAAAGGCAACATGCAGTCAGGTACCGGATAACCCAAGTATATACTAGCATGACTAATGTTATATCTTGCAAAATCAAACAATACAACAGTGTGAGTGATATTTAGCTTCCTTTTGACAGTTTAAATTACTAGTAACAGGTATCAAAAGTCTTGAAAATAGCTTACTAGGAGAGAGAACCCCTGATTAATATTCCAGAAACAGCTCTTGTAACATGAAGAGCTTTGCTTCTGTTGAAACAAAAATTGTGCTCTTGTGTGAAAATGTACCACTTCACAACACATGTGTCTCAAATTATACTCTAGATCAGTGTTTCTCAAACTCTGCTCATCCATATGTTTTGTATTTCGGCTCCCACAATTCCTAACATCTGGTAAATTGGTGGGGATTTCTGGGAGATGAAGTACTAAACACTTGGAGGAACAGTTTGAGAAACACTGCTTTAGTTTAATAAGAAAGGGGTTAACTTTATGAAGTCCAAACATCCTAACTTGAGTTAAAATGGTAAGCATTCTAGGAAGCTTTCTAAGTTACACTCTGCTTTCCAGCTGGGACATGAATTCTGTGTAGATGGGAAAAGGTCTTTCATGGCTACTACAATTAGAGGCCAAAAAAGCATTATAACAGGATGAAAAGACACTGTAGGCAAGACATTAGAAGCGCGTCGGGTGCTGAGATGCCACCAAAAACAGTAAATATTATATTAGATGGCATGATGCTGCAGACCTGGGATGACAAATGATCACACCACAACTCATATTTGGCATGGAGGCCTTTGGTGATGCCTCTCAAACTCCAACCCCTTTCCAATGTACTGGAAAACTGGTGTTTTAAATAACAGCATCCCAAGACTTTCCTCGTCTCCTCCTAGAACATAATTCTGAGACCATAATTCCAACCCTTGCTGATATAAATGAAGCAAATGATGCTTCCAACACTTCCAACGAGGAGGAAGATTATCTTACGTCCAAATTAAAAATACACAGTGTAGTTGTATATCTTTTTTGAACCAATCAAAACCAGTCGGGTTTGTTTTCAAAGCCCATTGGCTTCTCCATAAAGCAAAGATGGTTAAAACAACATATTGTGTATGAGTGAGAGGGTTTATAGAGACTGAGAGTAGAGGGCATGCTCCTTACCCACCAAAGTCAAGTAAAACAAAAGCAGCAAAAGAAAGCAATACATTTTCCTTTTTTCATCTGCCTCAACAAACTGTCTCACTTTGAGAATCTGGGTCCCTCTCTGTCATATGTGAAGCTACAGACTCCTATGTTTGCTGAGTATAGTGGTGACCTCCAGAAGGACCCATGCTCTCAGATGTGGAAATAAATACAGGGGTTGCAACGATTATTGTTATTTATTTATTTATTTCTATCCCACTTTCCTCCCAAAATTGGGACTCAAAGCAGTGAACAATGCGTAAAAAAAACCCAAAACAATTCAAAGCATGAAAACAAACATACACATTAGACATACTGGCATAGTTTGTCAGCTGATTCCAAATCAGATCACTGTAGGCTATTTTAAAGGTTGCATGGAAATCACCCTGGTTAATGCGACAGTTCAAGATGCTACCACTCTGACCTTCTGTAACCCTGAAAGCAAACACAGGTGAGAGTGCCAGTAACACTTCCAATTTTCAAGATTTTATTTCATTCTACTCGCATTAACCAATGCACCTGTTCAAAGTTCCATTCTAGCATTGTGCTACTGACAACACAATCTGGTTTTGTTTTGACAGTTCTTCCTTAGTGTTTCTGAACATTCACAGTGTAGAGTTGGAATGTAATATTATTTTACTGCAACACCCATGAGCCATAATCTGGAGAGCCCCTAGTGAGACACAACATGTGTTGGACTCAAACAACATCTAGTGGGCTACATTTCCCCCAACCCTTTTAGAGGGGATATGGAGTTGAAGTATTTCACTTAATTTATTTATAGCTATTATAAACCAGCACTTGCTTTTCTGTATCCATCCTGTTGATTCTTTCTTCTCCTTTAACAAGTTTCTAAAATAAAGGGAAGTCAACACTCTGGAAAGGAACTGTTATTTACTCTCAAGCTATGGAAAGTAGCACAGTGACTCAAGCACAATTTAATTTGCAGAAAATGAAATGTATGCCAACAAATGAGGACAGTTTATCAAAGAGAGAAGAAAAACAGACTGGCAAAGGCTAGGGAAAGCAGATGACTAAGCAACCCCTTTTGTAAACACACTCGCAGCTGTACTTTTAGTCTAATAGGAACTCTGGTTGTTGAGCAACAAGTTACCTTGCTTCAAGATAACTACAGCTTTATAAGGAGTATATAAACACTCATGACTCACAGAGAAACCCCAAAGCATAAGTACACTAGACATTTATCTCTTAAAAACAAAAGACACCAAGTCTGGCTCTGCGGTGCAAAAGATCATGGGACTGCCAAGCATTTGGAGAAAATTTAAAAACAAAATTGATAGATCTGATGAGTTGCACTTTCCTGCTTGAACTTTGCAGCAACTGTTCCTCCCGTGCCCTCTCCCAGCTACAAACTGCCTTAAGAAAAAAGTAACAAGGCTCCAGTTTAATTAAGTCAATTCAAATTATTTAAAAGATGATTTTTAAGAAGTAAACACGTTGGAAGAACAAGTTAAAGAGTAAAGACACAGGTAGTGTCTCACTTCACATTCCCTAATACAAATAGTTTCTCCATAACAGCAGTTTCCAAACTTTTGTGGGTATGAAACCCTTCAAAAGACTTTACCCCTCCCCCCCCATTGGAACCCTAACCCTGTTCCTAAGCATTGTGAACCCACAAAGTTCTTCCTTATTTTATCTACTCCTATTGTCTGAGTGCTCTTCTACACAACCATATAACCCAGAATATCAAGGCAGAAAATTCCACAATATCTGCTTTGACCTGGGTTATCTTAGTCCACACTGCCA
Source organism: Anolis sagrei (assembly GCF_037176765.1). Lineage (NCBI taxonomy): Eukaryota > Metazoa > Chordata > Lepidosauria > Squamata > Anolidae > Anolis > Anolis sagrei. The sequence goes on from NC_090024.1 coordinate 78,805,917, forward strand.
CACACAGTTCAAAGCAGAAAAATGTGGGATTTTATTTAGATGTGGAAGGGGCCTGAGTGTCTGGTATAATATAGTACATTTAGAAATAAGGAAATTGAATTTCAATTTCATACTCTGGCATAGACATTTAAAGATTTTTTTGCAGAATCCCTAGGATTCCATGGAACACAGTTTGGGAACCACTGCTCTATAGATCACCCTCACCCTTGAAGTAATAAAATGTCCTGGGTTTGAACATCCTGTACTTATTTTGTCAGCACAGGCAAGTGTCAGGGATTCCACCCCTTCCCAGGCTTTCTGCTCTGAACTCTCTTGAATATTGTATCACTGTGTTTTTGCAGTACTTGGTTACAATCCACCTCAAAAAATTGCATGAGAAACAATAATATCATCAAACAAATATATACAAAATTGTGAAAGACTTTCTAGTTCCACCACATGCCGCACAACAGCCACAGATATATTTCTACTGTTGAAAAACTGCTAAAGGTGTGTTGTTGTATAAGTTTTAACAGGCCTGGTTTACTAACATTGCAAAGATTTTCAAATCATGGCTTTAAAGATTTGCTAAAAGGCACCATTAGTTTGGGGCTGCTTTACTCACTAATAAGTGTGCATGTGTGCAAGAGAGAATGTGTGTGTACAATTACATTTTTTGTAATTATTTTATACTTTTTAAAATGTACAGTTGGCATTTCATATCCATGGATTCAACCATTCAAATTTGGAATATATATATATTTTTAAAAAAACAAAAACAGTATTATATAAGGGATGACATTTTGCTATTCCATTTTATATAATGGGATTGGAACATCCACAGATTTTTCTATCCACAGGAAATCGAGGAACCAAGTCCTGGTTGATATAAAAGGCCCACTGTAATGGTAGTTTAATGTGATCATTGCTTATTTGTGTTTTAACTTTTCTATTATCATGTTTTAGCCATTGCAGGTTGTCTTGGGTCTCATGCTTAGAGAAAGAGGGACTATAAATATAATGAAAAAATAAAATAAAAAATATCCCTTTCTCCTTGAAGACATTCAAAATAGTTCTTGGGCAAAGATTTTACAGTTTCAAATGTACTGGGCCAGAAATGGCGACACCAAGACAACTCCTTCGAAGATGCCTTCTTTTGTCTCAACAAAACCAGGGAACATGTAATAGTTTAAACCCAGCTTTGAGACACAGCAGAAAGATTTGAGCACATATTTTTCAACTCACAGCCAAAAGAGTGGCAGCATTTCCTTAATATATACGATGTCAGACACTTAAGTTAGAATAACTAAAAAACAGATTGATCTGCGAGACTGCCTTCCATTTAGTTATTGTTAACTATCTCTGGTACCATGAATATTTTATATACTCCAGCTGGTGTTCTTGCATGCTTCAAGGACTGACAGCAGAAACTCAAAAGAAATAAAAGGAGAACAGAAGCATCGAGGATAGCTAAACAAAATCAGAAAACACCACAGATTGTAGACTTAGTCATATGATCAGCAAGCCCCATGAAACTTAGGGCAGCTTAAGTTAGTAAGTATGTGAATTAAATATGATGTCACTGGAATGCATAAGGGAACAAGGTAAGGTGGCAGTCCAGAGGTCCTGAACCAGTTCTGACACCACTGGGCCATGCGTACATCATATAGCCAACAGGGCGACTCAAGGGAATGAGGTGTGGACACCCACCAGCCCCCGAAACAGCACAGCAGCTGGCCATGCAGCCCCTGGCAACTCTGATCTGGTGTACCTTTACTCTGGATCAGCATAGATTTAGGGGGCATTCTGTACTATAAAATATTTTCTCAACCTGTACCCAATGTGTTATAAGATGAAAACCTAGTTGTTGTCAATAATGTTAAATGGAATCCTAGTGAGAAGGAAAACAAAAGTATCTTATGTACTCAATTTTTTAAATGTCTACAATCAACCCAAAAAAACTCAGTTAATTTATCTGCAGGTTAATGTACTGCTACACCTTAAAATCCATTCCCTTCTCTGAATAGAGTGGAGAAAGGCAAAAACTTACTCCATCTAGAGAGCACATAAAAGAAGCACTAACCCCTCTACTCTCTTGCCATCGTGCTACTTCTGGCCTATTTTGAATGCCTGGCCAAGGATTGGTAGCTGCTGCTAGGGGCAATTGTCCTCGAGGCAGCTTTGATGCTTATCTCTCTCTGCAGAATGACTCGACACCCCCATGAGCCACATCAAAATCCATAATACTGACCTTTGCCCCCCAAAACCTTTCCTTAGCATATAAATAAAGTCAATGTATACATGAGTATATATGGTATGCATGGTATATATTCTTATGAACAAGAATAAAATTGCTCACATACCTAGGCTAAGAAATTTAATATGTTTTAAAAACTATTCATCCCAATAATTTTGTTCCTGTGAAAATTAGCTAACAATCTGAAATACAAACACATTAATTCTATAAGCAATACTGTAGAGGGACTATTGGTATAAGAGCAGTAATGATCCTTTGGTATCATTCTCGATATTTTCTAAAAAGTAAGGCAGTAGGATCTGTACAGGAATTACATGACATTTTTTTTTAAATCACTTTTTGAAAACATATATATTGGGATTGAACCATAGAACACACTCTAATTGAACAACTCAATCACTCAAAAGGGAAATTATTTTCATTTCAAAAATATTTCTAACTACATTACTTTTTTTTGTAATAACAAATTGTTTGACTTTCTAAATAATATACACTGTAAAATTACTTTTACCACGTAAAAGAAAGCAATCCCATAGAAATGATCTTGAGCAGGGAGGAGAGAAGAACACCAAAACAAAAATCAGCTTTTGCTTAAACTGAGCTGTCAGCACTTCCTTTGGTACTTGAAAGTTCTGTTCCTCACTAACAAAGAGGGTCTTCTATTGGAAAATAAAGGTCACTTATGGTGCAGTCTTCCTACGTCAGCAAGCAAATTTCGTCTCTGACTTTCACTCTAAGTATGAAACTCCTTTGACATACAAACAAGAATTTTAAAAAACAGAAGTTCTATAAAAGAAAGCTATAAATATGACAGCTTGATTTTTGTGCACATTGAACCACAAATAGGCTCCAAATAACACAGTGGGTCTCATATGGGAGTATATCTATCAGATCAGATTCTAAAGCTATGAAAAACTGGGTACAAGTAGATTCTGAAAATGTTGACATCACAGCACTTTCAAATGTCAATTTGTTAATTTTGGCCTAACTCTCCAATCTGTTAGAGTCATTTTTAAATCTGATCCTGTACTCTGGCATATTATCTATCTCCCTAATGTGCTGTCATATGCAAATTTGTCATTTAAGTCATTTATAACAATGCTGGATAGCACATGGCCCTGGACTGACCCCTGTGGCACTTCACTAGTCGCTTGTATCTGGGATGAAGAGGAACTACTGGTGAGTGCTCTTTGGATTTGGTTAACCAATACAAATCCACCTAAAAGTTGCATTATTTAGCACATATTTTACTAGCTGTTTTTCAGGAACAAAATGGAAAACCTTGTTGAAGGCCTTACTGAAATCAAGGTATGCCACATGCATAGTATTTGACTTTATCCACTAAGTTTGTAACTCTATCACAAAAAGAGATTATTTGTTTTGAGAAACCTATGTTGACTTTGAGTGGTCACAGCATTTCTTTCTAAGTGCTTACAGACTGTCTGTTTAGGAGTCTGCTTCAGAAATCTCTCCTGATATTGATGTCAAGCTGAATGGCCAGCAATTGTTTTAATCTTCTTTCCCCACTTTTTGAAGATGGGGACAACAACCCTGTTCCTTAGTTTCTATGTGGGAGACGAGGAATAACCTTACCACTCCAATAAAGGCAGAATCCACTCCTAGCCTTCCCCTTTCCCCTTCCTTTTGTCAAACTGCATGAAAGAGTAGAGCTATAGAAGTTGATTCAGGATACAAAATCAAATCCTGATTGAATAGATTGAAACTAAATTTTGACAAGATGAAGGTTCTCTGATCAATTGTAAGGCAGATCGGGGTATCGGGATCAAACCTGTGCTGGATGGGGAATCCAGGATCACCCCCAGACTGCGAACTTGTGACCCCCTGGAAACATGGGTTTGCAGTCTGGGAGTGATCCTGGATTCATCGCTGACCCTGGAGGCCCAAGTGTCAGCAGTGACCAGGAGTGCCTTTGCATAATTAAAGCTTGTGTGCCAGTACCTTGAGACACCAGATCTGGCCACCGTAGTACATGCTTTAGTTACATCTCAATTGGGCTACTGCAATGCACTCTATGTGGGGCTGCCTTTAAAGAGTGCTCAAAAGCTTCAATTGGTTCAGAGAGCAGCAGCAGGTTACTAACTGGAGCTTTACAGGGAGAGAACAACTCCCATGTTACAGTAGCTCCACTGGCTGCCAGTTTGCTACGGGGTGAAATTTGAAGTGCTGGTTGTTACCTTTAAGGCCCTGTAACTAAAGCATCCCAGATACAAATCTTCATGAGTCATTACAGAGGTACAAGAAAGGAAAACCCACAATATATATATTATAAATATATTCAAATCAGTGTTGAACTCAGTTCAGGCCCAGATTACTTGACAAACCGCCTCTCCTCCTACAGTATGATCCTGCCCGGATGCTGTGGTCATCAGGAGAGGCCCTCCTCTCAGTCCCACCACCATCTCAAACCCAGTTGGTGGAGATGAAAGAGAGGACCTTCTCTGCAGTTGCCCCCCACCTCTGCCCTTTCGCTGTCCTCTTTCAAAAAGCTATTTAAAACACACCTACGCACCCAGGCATAAGAAGAGCCTAACATCTGAAGAACTGGCGTGTTAAATATGGACTGCTTTACTGGATATAGCTTTTACCTCTGGATGAGGCTTTTAACTTTGGAAATGGCTTTTAACCTTGTTTACTGTTTTAATGAGGTTTGTGTAACTGTGTTTTATTGATTTTATGATGGTTTAATTTATAATCGATTGTTTATATTGCTTATATTGCTCATTTGCTTTATTTATTATTTCATGTTGTTAGCTGCCCTGAGTCCCTACAGGGAGAGGAGGCGGGATACAAATAAAGTTTTGACTGATTGATTGAAATTCTGAGGATTCCCCATCTTTTCTCCAAGACTTGGGTATGCCAAGCCTTTCTCTCTTACAAACATACTATTACATACATCGAATCATGTTGGTCTCTGTATCTGAAAGCATCCCTCTGTCTGACCATTTTTGGAACATGATTTGTTTCTGGCTCACACATGTCAATGTGTTCAAAATACTCCATTAGATAAGAAGGAATGAACGGCAACTGGACAATTACAGTTTGAATAAATGAAAAGCAAAGTGGAACACAGTATCTACAAATGAAGTACCTTAATGGTCCATAATCTAAAGATCATAACATGAAAAATACATTATATTTTAGGTACTTCATTCTACCATTAGTGGATAAGATCACATTCAGATGTGGTGCCACTACTACAGAGCGTTTATAAGCCCAATTGCTGGCCATCATCTGATGTATACCTGGTTGTTTTTGTCATTGTATTTTTAATGCTTTGTTGAATACTGGTTTTACTGATTTTTTTTCTATTGATAGCTATCTTTTCTTGTAATTTATTTTAGAAAATAAATAAAAACAACTAATAAAGAAACTTCAAAATCATCCTGGTAAAAAAACATTAGGCAGTATACAGTACAACAAGCAAAAAAAAGAAGAAGAAGAAGAAGAAGAAGAAGAAGAAGAAGAAGAAGAAAAGAAATAATCACCACTACCACCAAAAGCAATGACTCACCAAACCAATAATACAGCAGTAAAAAAAGACCAAGATTATTGCTGATTGTTTTGATATTTTACTATTATTAGCTGCTTTGATCTATTTTTTGTGATAAAAAAGATAGGGGGAAATAAAGAGATATTTATTCACCTATGTTTGAAAAACTCTGAAGCAGTATGCAGAGAACAGCTGAGGCCAACAAGAAAGCAACTGAGTTCAACACTGATTTGAATATATTTATAAAATATATATTGTGGGTTTTCCTTTCTTGTACCTCTGTAATGACTCATGAAGATTTGTCCCTTTCTATACACTTTTGGGGCTTTATTCATATGCAACATATGGATTACGACAATTAGAGAAAATTTAAAAGGTGGTACATATGTTTAGAACTTCTGATTTTACTGTTAAGAATAAAATAGCAAACAATTCTTACATGCAAAATATACATGCACAGCAATATTTATTAAGAGTACACACGTATATTAGTTATGCTACTTCTCTGTATTTTACAAAGGAAATCAACACTTACATGCAACTGTTTGCAACTCCTCATAAATGACATCGTATTTTGCACTAAGGAATCTTAGAGAAAAATAAATACAAAAGTATAAAAGCCAATGTCAGCAGGGTTGGCTCAAGCTAAATGTCTATTTGTTTCTGTCTGCCCATCTATCCACAAACACATACTTCTACATACTGTCCCAAACTATGGAAACTAGAGCCAAGCAGGTTACCTTTCTCTCTATGTGGCTTACTTATACAAATTACCTTGCACAATCACAACTGTAATCGACTTCATCTACTTCAACTCTTCTGCCTAAGAGTATGTAGGCTGCATGTAGCACACTCCAGCCTACATACTCTTAGGCAGATCTTTGTATAGGAAAGTATAAGAGTTAGAAGAGAAACACAGTGTGAGCAGGGAGGGTGGATAACCTCCTATTTTGGGGTTGTCCCCCTATCTCTAGTCATGAGCTGCCATGTATAAACTAGCTGGCATTGGTTAGGTTTAACTACAGAGAAGAGGTTTCCTTTATTATAACTATGATTATGTACTGAGAAAATTGTCAGTCAGTCAGGAAGGAAGGAAGGAAGGAAGCTGGGTAGCAGGAAAGAATGGGACTTCTCAAAGAGTGAACTATTTCAAAGAAAAGTCACTTAGCAGTCAAGTTATTACAAGCAATTTTGAAAGACTATGCCAGTCAGATATAGAACAAGCTCCAATTCCCTTGCATAAGATGCTACTTTTAGTTATGATGGGCCAAGACATGCCCTAAAAAACTATAAAAATTCTGTGTTCGTTGTTTTGAGTCCCTCAAGCTAAGGTACAGATATAAAATTTTAAAAAATTAATAATACATCTCCAGATCAGAGTTACTGATATCACCTCAGCCATGTTTAGAGATGTTAAACATCATGAATAAAACAATGAAAATGGTAATCCATGTTACTTAGATTTTAAAACCTATGATTGCATAGTTGGAAAAGTAATTTCAAAATACTGTGTCAGAAAACCCATTTGAATAGCCTAATTAGCAAACAGCATATTTGATGTATTCCAGTAACACACATCCAAACACACACACACTATCTTAAAGAAACCTCAGGCAGAAATCAGAGATTTTGTAATGTGTTCTGCAGTAAACAGTTCTGTTCTCTTTCCCTCTCGTTTGCTATACCAATGTGGTTTGCTTTAACTTTCAATCACATGTTGTTATGTTCATGGAAAGAAATATGAAAGCTGTTTACATGTTTCTTTTTGCCCTCACTGAAATGGACCCATATTACTTGTTGTAGTTCCCTTTATTTAGCTTTCCCAATTGTAATTATTCTATAAAGATTGTGAAACACTTTCCATGTATTTCTTGTTGTGATTTATCATCAAGTTAAGTTCAACTTAACGTGACCCTACAAATGAAAGTCCCCCAAGCCCTCTGGGTTACTAACACTCCTATTTACCCTTTTTTCTGTAGTCTAAACTTCAACATAGCAGAATGTACTGCCTCATTTTCACATGTGGAAAACTTCTTCAGGGATAAGACAAGTCAGCCCATTAAAAAGGAAATGGGGCACACTTGCTGTTAAAACTCTCCAAAGTGACTAATACGCAAGTGGTTGGCACCATAAGACAGCACAGTGTAGTAGTTTAAACATTGGATTACAGCTCTGGAGACCAGGGTTTGAACCTGTGCTAGGCCATGGAAAGTCACTAGATGACACTGGGCAAGTCACACATTCTTAGCTTCAGAGGAAGGAAAATGCACCCCACCCCCGAACAAATCTTAGCAGTGCTAGGTTCACCTTAGTGTCACTGTAAGCTGGAAATGACTTGAAGGCACACAACAATAATTACCATAAAACAACATATGACTCAAGCAAATAATAATAAAATCACCTGAAAACTTATTCACTACAAACATTAGACTCAAAGTGCCAGGCAAGAAATTCTCTGTCTCTGGAACTTTCTAGAGAAGTGGTTCTCAACCTGTGGGTCCCCAGATGTTTTGGCCTTCAACTTCCAGAAAACCTAACAGCTGGAAAACTGGCTGGGATTTCTGTAAATTGTAGGCTAAAATGCCTGGGGACCCACAGGTTGAGAACCACTGTTCTAGGTGCTCCATGAACTTCCAGAAGTTCTTTCAAATGGAGAAAAAACAAATCAAAACTGAAATGTGGGAAAGTCCACTTTTGGTTTTGAAAAATAAGTGTTTATTCATATTCAAAAATGCTGGAAGAAGAAAAACTTAGTTAAAATGTGAGCCCTTGTTTCTGGAGAAGCAATTCCACCTTTTTGCTAGAAAAAGAAAGGTAATCCTGGGGAAATCTAGAGGATTAGAAGGTTGCAAAATCAGCCTTGAGAGACCCCATGTGGCCCCAGGATTGTGTTCTGCCCATGTTGCATTAGACATAACATAATTACTAAGCAACCAGCTGTAGAAGTGATACAAGATAATTAGAATGGACTAAAAAGCCATTAGCCTAGATACACTGTCATGCAGATGCTACAACACAGTGTTCTACCCCTTCTCTTGCCACTTTTAACCTTCAAGTCCACTTAGAAGGGCTGTCTAGTTTTTCTAAGCATCTTTTGCTGAGGACACAGAAGGGAAAGGTTGCTGTGGCAGAAGCAGTTCCAGCAGTGGGTGATCAGATGTATTCTGCTCCCAAAAGTACCTTTGCTAAACCAGCAGTGAATCCCAAGCCATTTGTCTGCTTAAAGCAGAGCTCACACAATGCTACCTTTCTTGAAGGCATTACACGGAAACCATTTCCTGCTTTCATCTTTTCCCAATCTCCTTATGACCCCAGAGGTTGCCTGCAGCAACCCTAGACCTTTGCTAGAAACATTGCTGAAAGGACTAAGGGGAATTACATGTGCACTGTGACGTCTCTTCTTTCCCAGAAAGCTTTTAAATATAAAGGATTTGACTTTCCTTTTAAAAACAAAACAAAACAAGAAATCCACAAACATTCCACACACTTATAAGAAAAGAAAGCAAACGAACAGGATTGGCACATGTGGTATGCAAAAAGCTAGGCCATAATTTCAATAAGGCATATTGGATTACTCTATTTAAGGGTTTCTCGTGCTATATAAGTTTATGCATGCACACAGGCACTAGGCTCCAATGGGTTTTATAGTTTCATAATGTCTGCACATAACATATATTTCCAATGTGACTTACAAACTTCTGAATGCACACAAATGTCATCTAAAATGTGCTGGTGGAAATTGGATGTAAAAAGATAATTGTATGAAAACAAGGGTGGGCAACTGCAGAGGAGAATCCCTTTTACAGTGCACTGGTGCAACCAGGAGAAATATCACATAATTTCCCAGTTGACTCAAATAAGGCCATTTTGGAGATTGAGGTGAGCAAGTCACTCCCAGAATTTGCTTGTATTTTTCAACCAAATTCTGGACTCCAAACAATTACATTTTTGAGGGAATCTGGAGGCATCAAGGGCCTTCTGGGAGGCATATATTGTCCATGGGCTGCATTTTCCCCACCTTTGGACTAAGCCCTTGTGCTGCAATAATAATAATAACAACAACAACAACTACTACTACTACTACTTTATTTTTATTGACCACCACCACCACAAAAACAACAACTTTATTTTTATCCCCCGCCACCTTTTTTCCAATGGGACTCAGGGCGGCTTACATGGAGACTAAGCCCAGAGCATACAACAAATTCTAGCAGCTAAAACACAGTTAATAACATAAAAGCAAATAACATAACAATCCAATTAAAACAATTGAAAACAGCAGAGTCTAAAAACATCATAAAAATGTATCAAATCAACCTCAACAACGAGTAACCAGGAATATGGTGGGCCTGATCAGATTAGAGGAGGGCAGGGCATGGGCTTGTGCAAAAAGCAAACTATAGGGCCGGGGATAAAGTGCTGAATACAACCTTACCAGTAAATTAGGTCTGGGCAAGGAGCAAGTATGCAGTAGATCCATTAGAAAGCAAACATAAATGTCTGAAAAGATGGCATTACAAAACAATATATAATGACAAAACAGAGAAAGCCTCAGATATTTAATTTCTCAAGTTTTAGAAGCTGTGACATAGTAAATAAACACAATCTAGGATCAAACAAATTTGGAAAAAGAGGGCCAGTGGTACTACTACATCATGCATATGGATGGGGAAAATTAATCTCATGGTCAAAATGGATGTATGAACAGCATGTATAGAACTTTAGACTGGAAAAATTAGTTCTCACCCTACTTACTCCTATCACAACATAAAAGAGCCTAGTAAAGGGTAAAAAATACATTGATTTGTTAATTATATGTAAATAATTAGAAAACTGTTTGAAAATACTAATGCCATTGGAGTTTTGCTGTTTTCCCTTCAATTGTTCTTTATGGGATGACCTGTGACAGCTATGCATTAAGAATGAACAAAAATGAAATTGAATTTCTAGGCAGTATTGAATATTTTATGTCAGTTTGAATGATGCTTACCCTGTATTGATGGAAATTATTTCTATCAGTGGGTTCTTTCTAATCTTTGGCAAATCCAATCGAGCTCCCCCCAACCGTTTTCCATTATCCTTTTTCTGACCCAGCAATCTGACAGAGTGACCTTCAAATGAAGAAAAAAAAAAGCACAATTACACATAAAACATTCTGCATTTTCTAAAACAAAATAGACCCCAATCTGCCATTCCGCACTCACTTACTGAAGTGCAAGTTCCACTAAACTCAACAGGAGCACTTCAGAGTAGATATATGTGGGATTCCAGTGTAATGTTTTACATTATACATTTTCTTTTGTTAACAAACCACTAATCAAGCAAAGAAAAATCCAAATAGCAAAATGAGTTCTTAAAAACAAAGTCCCTTCTGTTTTATTTTCTTAAGCTGTTTGATGTAAGCAGGCCAATCAATTCAAAAAGTCAAGTTCTTAAGCAAAAGCTTTCTGATTATAATTACAGCTGAAATAATTCTACAGAGTTGATTTTTTTTACTTAAAAAATTAAGACTGCAGAACTGAAGATGGGTGGCAGTTTGTTTGCTGGTGTCAATTTGGGCAAGAATGTCCACAAAGCACTGCAAAAAGACTCAGAGAAAGGAGCATTTCCACAATTTAGCTCAACGTGTGCTTCCTACATCCCAGTGGCACATTGCCGCTTTTGTGTTTATAAGGTTCCATCTGTAGTTCCATTGAATTCATTCATCAATCACTCACTTTCTTATGGACTTCCAAATACTCAGACCTCAAAACATACAATGCTCATAAAGCCCCATTACCATAATGCTATAAATTCCAGGTCACCAGATTCAACATAATCAATATCAAAGTAGCATTGTCTTTTTTTCAGAGTAGAACTCAATGGAATGTGATTGCTTTGTCCAATAAGGCATTGGAAATGGCAAGGTCCACAATCAAAATACAGTTAATTAAAATGTGTGTTAAGAATCATAGAATCAAAGAGTTGGAAGAGGCCTCATGGGCCATCCAGTCCAACCCCCTGCCATGAAGCAGGAATAAGAAAGTGTGTTCACTTAGTTGCAAAACAAACAAAGGTAAAATTCATCATTTGAGGTGTGGCTGCTTCACTTTAATTACTGACCAAAACTAGTAATACGGTATAAGCTCAGAGCAGAAAATTATCATGATAGATAGCAACTGTTATTTCTAGCTTCATATGGATAAAACTAGTTACTTTAACTTCAGAACATCTTAAATAATGGCTCACAATCAATTTCAGATCCTGGCTTATTCCACAGCATTCTAAAGGAGATAAAGGTCTATATGTCAGCTTGTTCATATTCTGATTTCTAAAGCAAAAATAGGTTTACTAGATCCCAGCCCTGTCTATAAAACAATCCTGTTTTACGTATGTCTTGCTTTTTTGGCAGTAGAAGAGGCTGTAACATCAAGATCAATCAAGTTCTAATTGTACTTCTTGGGTTTCCTTTAAGCATGTCCGTTGCCTCTTTAGACTGTGAGCTGTTGAAACATTTTTGAAATGTAACTATTTCTTTTATTCAGTGTTTTCCAAGCACAGCCTTAAATTACATAGCCAAACAGCAACATGGAGGACTGTTTATAATGCATGTTTTATGGGGGCTTTTCTATGTGGCAACTTGTTCATGCACAGTCATTCTCATTGCTACCATACAAAAACCAGTTTATGATTATATGGTGAAAATCAGAAATGATGCATGATGAGCTCTTTCCCATGGAAAAACTTCACATGAAACCACAATATAATTGCCATATAAAAGGCCATGATAGGAATGCCTACATCTCAGTGGCAGAGCACATTTTTGGCATGAAGCATGTCCCAGAGTCATCTTTTTCAGCACTTTGCCGAAACAGAACTAAAAATATTGAATTTATTCTACAGCAATTTTCACCTAAATCCTATTGAAATAAACGTGAAGCTTCACTCATGACTAATTTATGTGTCGATTTGATTAATTTAATTGTCTTTTCCAAAAATTGAGAACTAAGGAACTTGGAATGATGGTGTCCAAAGGGTAAGATAATAAAATGTCTCTGGGTAACACTGTGTATCTGATTTGAGGTTATGGTATCACTAATATTCCTTTGTCTCTGCTACAGAAAGACATAAATTTCACATTCGTTGTTTACAATCTATTTCTTACTATCAATTTTATACAGCTATAATGAAAAATACCCTAAGGGCATCAGATTCTACTTGATCTTGGAAGCTAAGCAGGGTCAGCTCTAGTTAGCATTTCAATGAAATACTGCCAATGAATATCAGGTTGTTGTTTAGAAGTCAGAGCTCCCTGTTGGCCATCACCACCCCCAGTTCCTTCAGAGTCAAGCCAGTCACTTCGAGGGTAACATCCATCCATCTTGCCCTTGGTCAGCCCCTCTTCCTTTTTCCTTCCATTTTCCCAAGCATCATTGTCTTCTCTAAGCTTTCCTGTCTTCTCATGATGTAGCCAAAGTATTTCATCTTTGCCTCTAATATCCTTCCCTCCAATGAGCAGTCGGGCTTTATTTCCTGGAGGGTGAATATCAAGTGCTACAGGCTATATTTCAGAGGAAGGTATGGCAAAACCACCTCAAAGTATTCAATCTTGTACCAAATCTGATTGTTATTCTCAACTAGAATACACCCACAACTTACTATAACAATACTTATGCAACTTCCATTGTTTTAGTTGATCAATATAATTGGACTGAAGAACTGGACTCAGGCCCTTTTCTTTTCAGAAGAACCAGTTATTAAATGTGAAAGTGTAAGGCCCTCAAGTTCAAACACCAACATGTCAGCAAACATGTCAAGCCACAAAGAATTTATGAACCAGGAACTCATTTCAAAGAACATTAAAAATAAATCCTTCCTTACTAACCAAGTGCAACAGATGTATATTTTAAGGAAGAAAGAAAGAAAGGAAAGCAGAACGAAACACATATAAGTGAATTGGCTGATCATGCAATAGATAAGATTGAGTTCAACACAAAGCCATCAAGTTTAACAACTTTCTCCTCTTTCAAATTAGCCAATTAAATACAGTATATAACTGACGAATGCTGTGAAATATGGTTTTGTTGTTATTGTTAGCAGCCATCAAGTCTTCAACTTACAGTGACCCTATGAATAAGAGACTTTCAAGTCACAGCCCAGCTCAGATCTTGCTGACCCAGGATTACGACTCTTTTGGTTGTGTCTATTAATCTGAAGTGCAGTCTTCTTTTCCTGTTGTCTTCTACCTTTCCAAGCATGACTGGACTTTCTTATGATATGGCCAAAGTACAACAGCCTCTGTTTAATCATCTTGGCTTCTAGGGAGAATTCAGCTTCATTTGCTCTATGAGCCATTTACTAGTCTTTTAGCAGTTCGTGGTATCAGTAGAATTTTTCTGTAGCACCACATTTAAAATGAGTTTATTTTCTTCACTGTTCAGCTTCCATAGAATGATGAAATACAATGGAATTCAGTGTTATATCTTTAAACTTTAGGATATTGCCTAGTTCATTCATAGCTGCCATTCTAAGTCCTAGTCTTCTTCTGATTTCTTCAACATAGTCTTCATTCTGATTAATTATTGAACCAAGTACAGACAGTCCTCAAGTTATGAAAAGGGTTTGTTCTTAAGTTGAATTTGTATCTAAGTCTGAACAAGTACATTTTTAAATGTAACTCCAGCCAATTTTAATATTTTTTAAAGTTTTGGATAGCAAAGGGAAGGATTAACACCCCTACGATGTTTGTTTAGCTGCCTGTGCCCTGTTCAGAAGATTTCACCTCACTTTCTATCCATGTCATAATTAGATTTTGAAAAAATTAGCTTGTTGTAAAAACAAGGATTGATGAGAAAGCTTCAGTGGAGATACCATTACCCCATGATAACTTTCAAGAGTGAATTTCCCTTCCTATGGGTCGATTTCCCTCACTTCCTGTTGTCTCACTTTCATTCTTAACTATGAATCATTTGTAAGTCAGATATTTGTAACTCGGAACTGCCTGCATAGAAAATATTGATCTATTTCAATGTCTTCATCATCTTTTTTAAAGTTATGCAAATCATCTGTGGTCATTAATTCCGTTGTCTTATGCTAAGCTGCAGACCTGCTGTTGCACTTTCTTCTTGGATTTCCTGCAATATTCGTTCCAAGTCTTTGTTATATTCTCATCATCAGCATCATCATCATCATATTTAATTACTTATTAATTGCCCTCCATCCGAGAATGCTCTAGGCGATTTACAGCTAAATTGTAAAAGATAAAATACATACATACAGAATTTAAAAATTAACAGAGATCGAATGCTCTAGTAAAAAGCCAGGTCTTAAGTGCTATAGTAAAAGGCCCTAAGTCACGCATAGCTCTCATATAGGGCGGCAAGGAATTCCAAAAGGCAGGGGCAGAAATAGAAAAAGCCCTGCGTCTGGTAGTTTCCAAGTGCACTTCTCTAGGACCTGGTATATAGAGTAAGTTGCATTGGGCTGGTCATTGCGACCTCTGATGATGGGAGAAGGAGAAGCGGTCCCTAAGGTACGATGGACCCTGGCCGTAAAAATTTTTAAAGGTCAGAACCAACATCTTATACAGGCCACGGTACTCAGTTGGAAGCCAATGTAAATGTTGCAGCACTGATGTTATATGGCATTTCATGGGCATTCTTGTGAGTTGCCTGGCTGCCGCATTCTGAACAATACGGAGCTTTCGGGTCGTAGACATCGGAAGGCCAACATACAGGGTGTTGCAATAGTCCGGCCTAGACGTGACTGTGGCATGGATGACAGTTGCCAGAGCCTCGTCAGATAGGAAGGGTGCCAGTTGCCTCACTTGTCGTACATGGAAAAAGGTCTGTTTGCTGGCAGCAGTGACCTGAGCTTCCATTTTCAGCTGCGAATCCAGGACGACACCTAAGCTCTTAACAGTGGTCAATGGAGATAGGGCAGCACCATCAAAGGTGAGTAACGGATAGTCGGACCTGTTGGGCAGCCATACCAGAGAATCTCAGTCTTCGCCGGGTTCACCTTCAGTCTGCTAGCACGTAGCCTGTTCGACAGAGCTTCCAGGCATAGGGTGAAATTGTCTGGAATTGACGTTGCTCCAGGCGCAGAAGGAGTTGAGTATCGTCTGCATATTGGTAGCAGTCCAGGCCGAAACTCCGAGCCAAACTAGCAAGGGGTCTAACGTAGATGTTGAAGAGAAGAGAATTGCACCATGGGGGACCCCACATAGGAGGGGGGATCTATCGGAGACTTGATCCATGTACTCCACACGTTGACTCCGGTTCCAGAGAAATGAGTTGAACCAATTAAGGGCCTGACCGCGAACCTCGGACATGGCAAGACAGTGAATTATTAGATCGTAGTCGATGGTGTCAAATGCTGCGGTAAGGTCGAGAAGTACCAGTAGCACGGATCCACCGTTGTCAGACTGGCGATGGAGTTCATCCGTAATGGCAAGCAGGACTGTCTCTGTCCCATGGCCCGGGCGAAAACCTGACTGGAAAGGGTCCAGGCCAGCTGTGTCATATTCTGCTAGTAATACGGTGTTATCTGCACAATATTGATGTTCCAACCTTTAATTTTGATGTCTTCTTCTTTCAAATCTATCCTGAGATAAATTGAAGTCTTGTTTGACCGCCTTGCATATTTCTCCATATTCTGTCCTAACACTGCCTCTTGCTCTGGTGTAGCTTATGCATCAGCACAATCAAATGTTGTGCTACACCCATTTCTTTAAAACCAAGTCACAGTTTTTCATATATAATCTAAAAAAACAAAGGCTTTGCTACGAATGATATAGCATTGGATTTTAAAAAACCCACACAAACAAATATGATTATTCATACCATAATGCTACCTTTCGTCCAAAAGTAATACCTACCCGTTCTAGTGTTATACTTCTAAGATTTTAGTGTTTTGTTGTTACGCTTCACTAGCTGTCACTGAACTTAAGGAAATCCTACTTTCCCACATTCTTATAAAAACAGAGCACCCCTCAGTTATAATAGGACATACAGAGAAGTGAGATATATTAACGTAAGTGAGTTGAGGTTTATTCACTCTGTTTCTCCAACACAGACTTTGCTATTATATGTAAATAACTTTGCAAAATAGTGCTTTCTTTCTGCAAAGCAAGCACTTTGTCTATTATATTATGTGTTCAGGTATTAGAAAGCTTAAAGTGCCTAGCCTTTATTGCATGCCTATCTGAGAATATATACACTAGTATTCTTCACATATTCATTCTATGTGCTTTTTTAAAAGAGCAATAATCTCATTGTGTAAAAACTGTCACGCTCAAACAAAACACAAGAGTGCTTGTGGTGACAGATGTGTCAGTATCAAACGCTAAACTTCAGGCTACACAATATGTACTCAGATCACCTCATGAACTTTTTCACAACCTACCAATAACAACAGACTGATTTGACATTTTAGGCAAACTGTTGGAAAACATTAGTTAATATTTAAACCAGGAGCAGATAAACCATACTACCAGACAAGCTAATGGGACAGAAATGAAGTCTGAAAAAGTTGAATAATGAAGTAACTTCCTTTGACTTGTTTTGAACAATCCTGTCTAGTGACCCATTTTGCGAAACAGTTTGTGAAAACAGAGGGCAGACACAAGTCTTACTCACAAGTAAAGTCCAGTTTCCTTGTCCCCCTACAGAATATGAAACATTCATATGAAAAATTGCAGAATAAATTTTCTATAAATGCTGTTTTCATTCCCCCCCCCCCCGCCAGTACCACTGATTATTTGAGTCTATACTGCCATATGATCCAGTTCAAAGCAGATAATCTGGATTTTATCTAGCATTGTAGAAGGGGCCTAACTGGAGGGATAAAGAAGCAATGAATGCCTGCTGAAAACACCAGAAGAAAAATATTCAGATCTGTAGTATTCCTTGCTCTATTGTTGCTTCTATGGTTATCTTTCTTACACTGATGCTGAATGTCTGTTCTTATCATTTATTATTTTTAGTATTTAAATGTTTATATATTCTAGCCTTAATATAAACTACTTAGAAATCTTGCAACATTAAGCAGTGTAGAAATATTGAAACTAATGAATAATAAATAAATAAAATAGATTAGCATCCCACTAATTTAAGTTAATTATAAAGGCACTGAACAAGATTAGGGTCAGGACATAACCCTATAGCATCACAGTAGAGTCTCTATCAGACCTCTATGCCCTTAATAAAACACTCTGTTTAGTTCTTGGATCTAAAACCACACCTGTTGTGATCTTACCGAGGTTACTAATAAATGCTTCAACTTCCATGGTCAGGGAAGCCTCTCCCATACCAGGCCCACATGACAATCATGCACAAGATTGCCAAACTGTTCTGAAAAATATACAGCCATTGCCCAAACACCTAAGAAAAACAAGTACTGCCAGACAAAATGTCATGAAGTCCCACCTTCTCTTGCTATCATTGCCATTAAAAACACTCTGTTTACTCCACAGGGTAAAGTCAGTATTTCCAAAAGCCACAGTCAAACTATTGCTTTATTAAAAACAACCAAAACATGACAAAATAATATGCAATCTTTCAAGTTCTTGAGAACTCATCAATCTGGGTGTTACAAAAAGAAAATGGGAGAAAAACTTGTATAGATGTTGAGCCCATGGAGAGAGCATTTTAGACTTCATGACAGCAACTACAGAGTGACTGAATTAATTCCAAGTGGTGCTGGGATCAGTTTACATCTGAGATTCAGCAAGAAACAACTAAGGCTGACTTTCATTTCTGGAAACAAAATCTGTCTCTTGCTGAGCAAAAACATAGGTTCCTGGAAAGTCAAAATGTCAAAGTAAATAAAAGCATAACAATCTCTATATCAGCAATACTGGGAAGTGATTTTAGTGCACCATGAATAAACAGGAGTGAAATTAAGCCAAATTATATAGGATTATGTAGTGAAGGATGCCCTCCTTAAAACAGTCTCTCTTTAAGTAGTAAGGGGAAAAATCCTTCTATGTGGATTCTGGCTTAGTGGCTTAAATATAGGAATCCTAAAGTAATTAATCATGTCTTATTAATACAAAAATAACTGCCTAATTTTATCAGCAATTCATGCTAGTTGTGAATAAGTAAAGGTAAAGGCTTGCCCTGACATTAAGTCTAGTTGTGTTCGACTCTGGGAGGTGGTGCTCATCTCAAGTTCTAAGCCAAAGAGCCGGTGTTGGCTGTAGACACCTCCAAGGTCAAGTGGCCAGCATGACTGCCTGGAGAGCCATAACTTTCTGCAAAAGCAGTACCCATTGATCTACTCACATTTGCATGTTTTTGAATTGTTAGGATGGCAGAAGCTGGGCCTAACAGCAGGAGCTTACTCCACTCTCCAAATTAGAACCGGCAACCTTTTGGGTCAGCAAGTTTGCCAGCTTAGCAGTTTAACCCGCTGCACCACCAGGGGGGTTACAGTATAGGAATCATTTATTCCATTCATTTATTGTATCTTGGTTGTTGCTTTTTTTAATGCCAAACCACAGATTTTTAAGTAAACTAAAAAAAAAAATTAAAATACACTGTATTCTTTTATTTTCTGTTTTTATTTTACTTATAATTACAAAAAGCACTTCAACTTTTTGGGCTCCTTGTTAAGTCTCAAAGTCGCTTTATCACATAACTATTTCTGCAATTTTTACTTATTAAAAAATTCAGTTTTATACGAGCCCTGTTTATACTTTGAAAGACCCAGTTTAATATACTCAATACAATCACATATTCTCTGATTACTTGACTGAATAAAATATGAATTTATTACACCACAGTTAAGTCACTTTGACGAATGTTATAAAGGTTTAGTTCACAGGCCAGATTTACCATATACCCCAGGCATGGGAAAACTTCAGCCCTCCAGGTGTCTTGGATTTCAACTCCCAGAAATCCCTGCCAGTGTACTAGCTGTTAGGAATTATGAGAGTTGAAGTCCAAAACACATGGAATGTCAAAGTTTGCCCATGCCTGAAATACACTCAAGAGTGTGTGTCTGTGTGTGTGTAAAATAGTCAACCCTTAAAACCATGGACTGACTTATACATAGTTCAATGTGGTGTCTTCTGACCCTTTTGAATGCCAAGATGGAATTGTCGCGATGAAGTGGATGGAATTGTTGTTTAACATATACATGAAGCCGTTGGGAGAGATCATCCGGAGTTTCGGGGTACGGTGTCATCTGTACGCAGATGATGTCCAACTCTGTCACTCCTTTCCACCTGCTACTAAGGAGGCTGTCCAAGTCCTGAAGTGTGACGGACTGGATGAGGGACAACAGATTGAAACTAAATCCAGACAAGACAGAGGTACTCCTGGTCAGTCGAAAGGCTGAACAGGGTATAGGGTTACAGCCTGTGCTGGACGGGGTTACACTCCCCCTGAAGGCGCAGGTCCGCAGTTTGGAAGTTCTCCTAGATTCATCGCTGAGCCTGGAGCCCCAGGTTTCGGCAGTGGTCAGGGGAGCTTTTGCACAATTAAAACTTGTGCGCCAGCTGCGCTCGTACCTTGGGAAGTCTGACTTGGCCACGGTGGTCCACGCTTTGGTTACATCCCGTTTAGACTACTGCAACGCTCTCTACGTGGGGTTGCCTCTGAAGACTGCAGCTAGTCCAATGCTCAGCAGCCAGACTACTAACGGGTGCTGGGTACAGGGAGCACACCACTCCGCTATTACACCAGCTCCACTGGCTGCCAATTAGCTTCTGAGCACAATTCAAAGTGCTGGTGTTAACCTATAAAGCCCTAAACGACTCCGGCCCTGTTTACGTCTCCGAACGTATTCACCCCTATGAACCATCAAGATTATTAAGATCGTCTGGAGAGGCCCTGCTCTCGGTCCCACCGGCCTCGCAAGCATGTCAGGTGGGGATGAGGGACAGGGCCTTCTCGGTGGTGGCCCCTCGACTCTGGAACTCTCTCCCACTGGAGATCACAACCGCCCCTTATATCCTGACATTTAGGAAACAGGTGAAGACATGGTTATGGAGACAGGTATTCGACGAGTGAGCCAATACCCTGAGATATGGATGGAGGATGATGAACAACAATTTTAGTGTGACGACTGACCATTGTAGTAATTGAATGTAATTGCTGTTTTAAGGTTTTACTGTAATATGAATTATGATGTTTTATTGACTGTATGTGATATTATGGTTGGAAACCGGTCTGAGTCCCTCAAGAGAGGTGAGAAGGTCGGTATACAAAACTTTTAAATAATAAATAAATAATTGTCGCGATGAAGATGAACGCAGACATTCACAAATGCGGAAGCCTTTTGCCTTTGACCAAGAAACAAACTCAGGCGTTGTCTTTTGCAGAGGTTATAAAAGAACATATATACATACAAAGTCCAAATGTTCTCTTTGAGACACAAGCCTTATAGAACTCCGAACTCCTTCCTCCAAACTCCTTCCTCCAAACTCCTCCAAATGCACCTCTCCAACAATTCAGCTCTAGCAACCAACTCCAACAACTCACAACCAGGAGTAGCTTGGTTCCTTTATTCCCCTTACAGCTACCCCACCCTGGCTGTGTTGTTGTTCATTCGTTCAGTCGTCTCCGACTCTTCGTGACCTCATGGACCAGCCCACGCCAGAGCTCCCTGTCGGCCGTCACCACCCCCAGCTCCTTCAAGGTCAGTCCAGTCACTTCAAGGATGCCATCCATCCATCTTGCTCTTGGTCGGCCCCTCTTCCTTTTTCCTTCCACTTTCCCCAGCATAATTGTCTTCTCTAGACTTTGCTGTCTCCTCATGATGTGGCCAAAGTACTTCAACTTTGTCTCTAGTATCCTTCCCTCCAATGAGCAGTCGGGCTTTATTTCCTGGAGGATGGACTGGTTGGATCTTCTTGCAGTCCAAGGCACTCTCAGAACTTTCCTCCAACACCACAGCTCAAAAGCATCGATCTTCCTTCGCTCAGCCTTCCCTAAGGTCCAGCTCTCACATCCGTAGGTTACTACAGGGAATACCATGGCTTTGACTAGGCGGATCTTTGTTGCCAGTGTGATGTCTCTACTCTTTACTATACCCTGGCTGTAACCAGCCAATATTGGCTAGGTGGTCCAGCTTATTCCATGCTGCATTGATCCTTGCATCACTTACATCACTTACTATTTGTTACTTCAGTACTATCCTGCCATGACAGGGAGAGAAAAGGTAATTGGTACTTCTTTGATGGTAGGCTCCCACCAACCACCCACACCCTAATCTTATCTGCATTGACCATGTGGGTTGATGAGGGGTGGGATCAGCCTGTGGGTGGCTACAAAACACATGTGGGCCGATCTGGATTATCCCAGGGAAAGCTGCTTAATGCGACTGCACCCTGGAATAAATGAACTGTTTCTTCACTCAGCACTCCACGAGGAGCAGACATCCCCTGGTGGTGCAGGAGCTAATTCTGATCACTTGCTCCCTTTTGCACTCACCCTACTTTCCTACCATGGCATCAGACACAACTAGTCAAAAAAGGTCAGAAGTTGTGCTGTGGCTGAAAGTAGAAGGGAGTAGTGTTTCTTCTAGACTGCTGGAATGGACTAAGTTCTCAACTTTTGCCACTCTATCCAGGGAAGGGACTTTACTCTTTTTAAAAAGAGTTAATAGTGTATTTAAACTTTTATCAAAAAAGGAACCATCTTCTTCTCTGAACTGAGTGATGAAAGGCCTTTTTGAATGCCTGGGTGAGAAATGGAAGCACCAGTGGCCGTGGTAAATGGTCTCATTGTATAGAATGGATCTAAGGCCCCTCATGCTGGGTCCAAAGTTTTATCATCAGATTATCCATAATTCATATTAAAGTTGATAATTCTGTCCCCAAGACCTGCCTTTGACTTATATATGAGTATATACAGTGCTATATAAAAACAAGACATTCACTCTTGTTGTTTTACATAGAAATCAGCAACCATGATGGCATTAGTTGAGTAACACGGGTGGGGGGAGATAAAGGGAACAGAAGACCATGGCAAGTTGAGATCCCAACAAAGCAAATTGCCAACAATGAAATACATATTGAGATTCTGGATATGGAATGCGGCATGGAGGAGGGGGGGTGTTGCGCCAGCCGAGGGGCCCCCATAGAAGTGGTGGTGGGGAAGGGGAGATGCGGGAAAAGGAGAATATTAATTCGGCCTAGGGATCGTGTAACAACATTAGTAATTCCAAACCGGTCTCCTGATATGGTAAACTGGTGTAACCAGGATGGCGGTCCCTCTGGATTGAAGGTGGTGATGTTGAACGCCAGATCTGTCAATGGAAAAACAACTTTCATCCAAGACTTAATCCTGGATGAGCGGGCAGATCTGGCGTGCATCACGGAGACCTGGTTGGACGAAGCGGGAGGCGTGAATTTGACCCAGCTTTGCCCACCAGGTTTTTCCGTGCAGCACCAGCCGAGATCTGGAGGGCGGGGAGGCGGGGTCGTAGAGATTCCATCCCTCTGACCAGGGGCCCCATCCCGCAGTCAACAAATTTTGAATGTGTCCACTTGAGGTTGGGTGACCGGGACAGAATAGGGATTCTGTTAGTGTACCGCCCACCTCGCTGCACTACAGTCTCCTTACCTGAGCTAGCGGGGGTGGTCTCAGGCCTGGCATTGGAATCCCAGCGGCTCCTTGTGCTAGGGGACTTCAATGTCCATGCCGAGGCGGCCCTTTCAGGAGCGGCTCAGGACTTCATGTCTGCCATGGCAACCATGGGGCTGTCCCAGCAAGTATCTGGCCCCACTCATAGTGCAGGACATACATTGGACTTGGTTTTCTGCCAGGGATGGGAGGAAGGTGGTGGGGTCGAGGAGCTGACCATCTCTCCGTTGCCATGGACCGACCACTTCCTGGTCAGATTTAGGCTCACTGCGCCCCCTAACCTCTGCAGAGGTGGAGGACCCATTAAGTTGGTCCGCCCCAGGAGGCTTATGGATCCGGATGGATTCCTGATGGCTCTTGGGGAGTTTCCCGCCGCCTCGGTAGGTGATCCTGTCGAGGCCCTGGTCACTCTCTGGAATGGGGAGATGACTAGGGCAATTGACACGATCGCTCCGGAACGTCCCCTCTCAAGTAGCCGAGCTAAACCAGCTCCCTGGTTCACCGAGGAGCTGGCAGCGATGAAGCGAAGGAAGAGGGAACTAGAGAGTGTGTGGCGTTCAGATCCGAGTGAGCCAAATCGAACACGGTTTGTGTCCTTTTAAAGGGAATATGCCGCAGCAATAAAGGCAGCAAAGAAGGCCTTCTTTGCGGCCACTATTGCGTCTGCAAAGAACCGTCCGGCTGAGCTGTTCCGAATTGTCAGAGGCCTTTTAAATCCCACCACTCAAGGTGGGAACCTTGACAATTCGACTTCTCGCTGTGAAGCTTTTGCTCAGTTCTTTACAGACAAAGTCACTTTGATCCGTTCTGGTCTGGATACCATGTTAATGGCAGTATCTGAGGATGTAACATGAGCACCTGCTTGTCCAGTTTTGATGGATTCATTTCAATTGGTGAAACCCGAGGATGTGGACAAGATGCTTGGAGGAATGAGGCCAACCACATGCATCCTGGACCCCTGCCCATCCTGGCTTCTAAAGGAGGCCAGAGGGGGATTGGCTGAGTGGGTTAAGGTGGTGGTTAATGCTTCCCTTCGGGAAGACAAGATTCCAGCGAGCTTAAAACAAGCTATAATAAAACCGCTGTTGAAGAAACCATCACTGGACCCCACTAAATTCGACAACTATCGGCCAGTTTCCAATCTCCCCTTCTTGGGCAAAGTCTTGGAACGTGTGGTGGCCTCACAACTCCAGGTATTCTTGGTAGACACGGATTATCTAGACCCGGCACAGTCTGGCTTTAGGCCGGGACATGGTACCGAGACAGCCTTGGTCGCTTTAGTGGATGATCTGCGCCGGGAGCTCGACAGGGGGAGTGTGTCCCTGTTGGTGCTGCTGGACCTCTCAGCGGCCTTCGATACCGTCGACCACGGTATCCTTCTGGGACGCCTCGCGGGGATGGGTCTTGGAGGTACTGTTTTGCAGTGGCTCCGGTCATTCCTGGAGGGTCGATCTCAGAAGGTGTTGTTGGGTGACACCTGTTCAACCCCACAACCATTGTCTTGTGGGGTTCCTCAGGGCTCAATATTGTCTCCCATGTTGTTTAACATCTACATGAAGCCGCTGGGGGAGATCATCCGGAGTTTCGGGGTACGGTGTCATCTGTATGCGGATGATGTCCAACTCTGTCACTCCTTTCCACCTGCTACTAAGGAGGCTGTCCAGGTCCTGAACCGGTGCTTGGCCGCTGTGACGGTCTGGATGAGGGCGAACAAATTGAAATTGAATCCAGACAAGACAGAGGTACTCCTGGTCAGTCGCAAGATGCAGGTTCGCAGCTTGGGTGTGACCCTGGACTCATCGCTGAGCCTGGAACTCCAGGTTTCGGCGGTGACCAGGGGAGCATTTGCACAGCTAAAGCTTGTGCGCCAGCTGCGCCCGTACCTTGGGAAGTCCGACTTGGCCACGGTAGTCCACGCTCTGGTTACATCCCGTTTAGACTACTGCAACGCTCTCTACGTGGGGTTGCCTTTGAAGACAGCTCGGAAGCTCCAACTAGTCCAACGCTCGGCAGCCATGATTTTAACAGGAGCGGAGCGCAGGGAGCATACAACCCCCCTGTTGCGCCAACTCCACTGGCTACCGATCTGCTACCGGGCTGAATTCAAAGTGCTGGCGTTGGCCTTTAAAGCCCTAAACGGTTCCGGCCCAAGCTACCTATCTGACCGCATCTCTGCCTATGAACCCACCAGGAGTTTGAGATCTTCCGGGGAGACCCTGCTCTCGATCCCGCCTGCTTCTCAAGCTCGGCTGGCGGGGACGAGAGATAGGGCCTTCTCGGTGGTGGCTCCTCGGCTGTGGAACGCCCTTCCTACGGACATTAGACTAGCACCATCTCTAATGGTATTCCGCAAAAAGGTGAAGACCTGGCTGTTTATGCAGGCGTTTGAGTAATTTAGTGCAATCTGGTAATGGAACATAGGAATGGAACAATGGACGACGAACCTGGACTACGCTTGGATGATGAGAAGATTGGGTACGGTTGTTTTTTGTAATAATTGTGCATTGTAATTCCTTATTGGTAATTTATGGATAATGTGTTAAGTCAACTGTTATATGTTGTATGGAACCACTGCTGTTTCTACTGTTTCTACTGTTTGTGAACCGCTGTGAGTCGCCTTCGGGCTTGAGATACAGCGTTATATAAGCAAAGTAAATAAATAATAAATGAATAAATAAATAATGTTCAGGGAACATACTGATCAACGTTGAAGATGGTAACAGGTAAACCAGCTAGCTACGTTTTAATAAAGAAGCTTTAAAAGTTCCCATGCCATGTTTACCGCATTCAAATGAAACTCCTGCTTTCTTTACCAGGCTACATGAATTATGATGGTAAAGGATCTCTATGCTTCATACAGTTTATACAACCTCCTGCTGTGTTCCAAGGGTGTAATGTTTTCAAGGCAAGAGCCTGACAGTAAGATCACATGGATCGTCAGACATGTTTACTTTAAAAATGCAGCCATTTAGATGAAACTCGTTAGCTTAAACAGGCTGCAAGCAGGAACTCTGTAGACTGAACAACAGTGACAAAGGCATGCGCAAGACAAAAACCAGAAAAACCAGTTTATTAAACAACTAAATGAACAGTACCGTATGTCATGCCATGATCTTTGCAAGAAAATATAAAATAAGAAAAACAGTGGAAGCAGCACTGAAACATGAATTCAAAAGAATACAAACCATTTCCTTAAGATCAAATCCCACATCTTTCTATGCTATAACTATACTACTACTGTTTTTAGATTTTAGTAATATATAGAGCCAGTGTGGTGTAGGAGTTTGAAAATTGGGCTCCAACACTGGAAACTAGGAATTTAATCCCTGCTTAGCAAAAGAAATCCATGTGTGGGCAAGTCACATTCTTTCTCAGAGGAAGGAAAAGCAAACCCCCTATGAACAATTCTTGTAAAAAAAAAATCCTATCTTAGGATCACTGTAAGTTAGAAATGACTTGAAGGCATACAACAACAATGCAGCAATTGCCAGATGTTTATCATTCAGTCATTATTTAGAATACATAGATGGCATATTTCAACACTGATTCCTTGGAGATTTCTGTGATAAAAATAACATCAGCAGCAAGAATGAAGGTAAATAGTATGTCAGCTGAAAAGCTTACCTTTGATGGTCTCCTCAACAACTTCCACAACACGATCTATTTGCTGAACCTGTTAAGTGGTAGATAAATGAAACTGAATGTATTCTGAAGATGTTTAGAAGGTTTTTCCTATTATTTTATATATATTGAATTCACATCAAGGAGAAATGTACTCTTTTACCTGAGTATCTGCATTATGTTTTAGTTGACAGCATACATACGCATTATAATTCTGCTTGAAATGTTTGAAAAACATATGAAAGGCAGACTGGAGGAAGGAATCAAAATCAGGTGGCAAATACACTTTCCCTAATATTCATTTAAAGTGAAAGGCAGTGTTACCCACTGATTACAGCATTACAACATGTAGGAATAACTGATCATGAAGAAGAGATGGCCACAGGCTTTTATGCCATTTTAGAGACTGACAGTGAGACACATGAATCATAATTAGACTTGATTAATGAAAAAATGTAATTGTACAGTATACTTATTAGACTACCCTGTTTCTTTGGATTGGGGGAGAAGATGAATTTTGTGGGATGGGATAAAGAACTCAGTAACAGAGAAATGTGGCTGAATAT
The DNA here is from genome assembly GCF_037176765.1 of Anolis sagrei. Classification (NCBI taxonomy): domain Eukaryota; kingdom Metazoa; phylum Chordata; class Lepidosauria; order Squamata; family Anolidae; genus Anolis; species Anolis sagrei. The sequence goes on from NC_090024.1 coordinate 78,833,424, forward strand.
ATCATGAAAAAGTCCAGAATAAATGGACTGACATTCTGTACTGTTGTGACAGATTTGCAATCAAGAGCTACAAGTCTGTAACTGTTCCATATTCAGTAACACAACATCTTCACAATCATGAAACTATTGCTACAACCATAACTGACCCTTCATCGAATCTTAACCAATATTCTACTTCAGTTACTTAGCTATGAATGCATAGCTAAGTAACATCATAGAATCATAGAGTTGGAAGAGACCTCGTGGGCAATCCAATCCAACCCCCTGCCAAGACGCAGGAAACTTTCCTTCAAAGCATCCCCGACAGATGGCCATCCAGCCTCTGTTTAAAAGACTCCAAAGAAGGAGCCTCTACCACACTCCAGAGCAGAGAGTTCCACTGCCGAACAGCTCTCATAGTCAGGAAGCTCTTCTTAATGTTCAGATGGAATCTCCTTTTTTGTAGTTTGAAGCCATTGTTCTGTGTCCTCGTCTCCAGGGCAGCAGAAAACAAGCCTGCTCTCTCCTCCCTATGACTTCCTTTCACATGTTCATACATGGCTATCACATCTCCTCTCAGCCTTCTCTTCTGAAGGCTAAACATGCCCAGCTCTTTAAGCCGCTCCTCATAGGAGTTGTTCTCCAGACCCTTAATCATTTTAGTCACCCTCCTCTGGACACATTCCATCTTGTCAACATCTCCCTTCAATTGTCGGAGATGTTGACATCACCTGGTCCAAGTGCCTCTAGCCCACATTAATAGCCAGTAGACATCCTGAATGTAAGAGCTATTTGGCTGTCAACAGAGGATCAGAAGAGGACAACCTTTCCCACCCTCTGCTGCCAATGAGAGAGGCTTCTTGCTTCTGATTGTTTCAGCCTCTCTCACTGACAAAACAAGGCTAGAAACATCATCTTCCTTGAACCCAGATCAGGAGCTGAACAGACTTCCTTTGCTCAATATGGCTGCTAGCTGTTAAGGTGGGCTTGGGGGATCCAGACCAGGAGATACTGCCTGCATAATAAAGTAGGCAATGAATATTCCCAACACCAAACAGTTATCATTTGTTGGATTTGAAACAACTATCAAACCCTGAATGTTCCTTGCTCTCATTCTTTCTCTGGGCCTCTTGTTTAGTTGGCCTCAGAACTAATTGTAAGATCTGTTAGATCATTTCCCTACAACACACACACTGGGAAACTGCTGAAAAAAATCCATATAAACCAAAATGGCAGCCTTTCGTTGCTTTAAAACAGGAACTGTCCTTACTGCTGGAAATGGATTGCTTAATCAAAATTTTGGCTAGACTGCATCCTGGCAGGTATACTCAACACAGCTGTTTCTGTACAGAGGGCACCAGCATGACAGAAATTATACTGCCAGAATTATTTACATCTGTTCTTAGCACACAAGTACATGAAGATTATAGAAGTGAACTGGCATATATGTTTGTCTGATTTGCAGGCACACATGGACATACTAGTCTTTTCAACATTACATTGATTCCTCTTCCACTTCCTCTTCCAGAATAGTATTTGAATTTTTCAAAGCTTAAGGGTTGCCGAGTATAGATAACAGAGTTTGTTTCTCTACAGCATTGTCTTGACTATATAAGGAAGCTATGTAGTTCAGTTAGTTGTGAAACGTATCATAAAAATAACTCAAGAATATTCTGTAACGTCATCAACATTTTAGAAGAAATGACATTGAAGGGAACATATATAACTCTGCATTCTGAAGTTCATAGCAATATTCCCAGTTTTATAGAACCTAGTGAAATAGGGCAGAATATAATCATAGAAAGCTGGTTTAAGCAAAATGGCACATTTTTGACCAAGAAGATAAGAAATCAACCCTAAAATCCCTGATCATTTTTTAAAATGAAGCTCTAAAAGTGCCATAAACAATAACTGTCTTACCCCAATAATGCTCAGACCTTGCAGATAGTCTTGTCGAGGCTGGGCTTGAGGCACACATCCAGCTAGAACAACTTTCTTTTTCCCCTCTTGTGCTTTCCTAAAACAAAAGAATTTGAATAGAAATATGATTGTCTTTGAAAGATATGGCAAGTATCTAGAATATGGAATGTTTATCATTTAGTACAGAAAGGTATAAAGCTGTTTCATTTTTGTCACCCTATATTACAACTGATAAATATTGTAGCATGAATACATTTAAAAATGACTCTAAACTCCACCCAATGATATATTTTTCTTGTATAATGGTTGCAACGTCACAGCCATTTTTAATCTCTGGTCATAACAATTCTGAAATTGTAATCCAATATGATAAATTGCTCTTGTGATAAAATTCTACAGATGTAGCTGGTGTCCACCAAATAATATATATATGTGTGTGTGTGTGTGTGTGTGTGTGTGTGTATGAGCAGGGTAATTAACAAGGTATACTATTGTTGTTTATTCATCAGTCGCTTCCGACTCTTCGTGACCTCATGGATCAGCCTATGCCAGAGCTCCCTGTCGGCCATCGCCACCTCCACTCTTTCAAGGTCAAGCCAGTCACGTCAAGGATAACATCCATCCATCTTGTCCTTGGTCAGCCCCTCTTCCTTTTTCCTTCTATTTTCCCCAGCATCATTATTTTCTCCAAGCTATCCTGTCTTCTGATTATGTGGCCAAGGTACTTCATTTTTGCCTCTAACATCCTTCCCTCCAGTGAGCAGTCGGGCTTTATTTTCGGGAGTATGGAGTGGTTTGATCTTCTTGCGGTCCAGGGCACTCTCAAAATTTTCCTCCAACACCACAGGCTATCTTCCTTTGCTAAACTTTCCTTATCGTCCAGCCCTTGCATTCATAGGTTACTACGGGGAATACCATTGCTTTAACTATGCAGATCTTCATTTCCAATGTGATGTCTCTACTCTTAATTATTTTTTTGAGATGGGTCATTGCTCTCCTCTCAAGAAGCAAAGTCTTCTGATTTCCTGGCTGCAGTCTGCGCCTGCAATAATCTTCGTACCTAGAAATACAAAGTCTGTCACTGTCTCCAAGTGTTATCCCTATATTTACCAATTATCAATCAGTCAGGTTGCCATAATCTTGGTTTTTTAAATGTTTAACTGCAGCCCAGCTTTTGCGCTTTCTTCTTTCACCTTGATTAGAAGGTTCCTCAATTCTTCCTCACCTTCAGCCATCAAAGTGGTATCATCTGCATATCTAAGGTTGTTAATGTTTCTTCCAACAATTTTAACTCCAGCCTTGGATTTATCAAGCCCCATACGTCGCATGATGTGTTCTGCATACAAATTGAATAGGTAGGGTGAGAGTACACAGCTCTGCCATACTCCTTTTCCAATCTTGAACCAGTGTGTTGTTTCATGGTCAGATCTTACTGTTGTTACTTGATCGTTATACAGATTCCTCAGGAGACAGACACGGTGACTTGGGATCCCCATACTACCAAGAACTTGCCACAATTTATTATGATCCACACAGCCAAAGGCTTTTCAATAAAACAGAAACATACTATATTTGTACTAAATCAAATGATATTTCAATATAGTTTCCAAGGCTATATCTTGCCCTATGCAGCCACCACAGAGACTAGATTATCGTTTAGATGCTGGATACTGAAGCAAGCCACTGGCAAACAAAAAAAATTAGAAGAAATTTTAACACCATATCTGAAATAGCAACAGTGGGAACAATGTACTTTTCATTTTCCCCAAAGCATGAAGACAAACTGTCACAAAATTTAGCATCCATAGGTAGCTATACCTTATGGTATGGATGTGCATAGTTCTCCCTCTATACCCCAAATCTGATAAGATGTCAAGAGTAAAACCGACTGCACTGCACCTCAAAATAATTGACATATTAAATGGTATATGTTAATGTGTTTCATTAACTGTCATCTCCTCAAAACTTTCATGAAATACAGCTAAGGATGACTGACATTATTATATAACATAGTGCATAGTAAGTGTAAGCTTAATAGACCTTTAATTTAAAATTCTTTCTACAGACCCACATGTAGTTCTTAGATTTTACTTTACACTGTACATAAGATCAACCAGACTTTTAATTATGTTTTTTCTCTGCATATCAGCAAAGCATTCAAGACTTCTTTCTTCTTAATCTGTCTAATGAGCTCTGTTGAATTCAACAAGACTTTTAAGATTATTCTTTCTTTAGAAAACTAGATACATCTTGAATGTTGCTACAAATACCTTTAACCTTCAAAAACGTTAATTCTAGCCCACATGTAATTCAAGTAGCATAAATAAACAGATCTCCATTTTCAGAATCTTTGGTATTTTGCAATTAAATGGATGTTACCTTGGATTTTCAGTTTAATTGGCTCCTTCAAAAATGCACTTCACCTTAAAAGTAATCAACAAAATCTCACTACATAGTTGTTTAGTTTAGACCAATTTTCTATTTAAAATCTTGATATGCCAAAAAACACAAATGTGGAATATTTTCTTTTTAAAATAAGTATACCATACTATTTTTAATGCTTGCAAGGCCATAACCATGAAAAAAAAACCCCAACAATTCAGTCTACCATGGGCAGAAGAGAACAGGCTGACTGGGATAGGGAATGTTTATAATTCATAACAGAACCTCACTTTCTGAAGACCTTTCCAAAGGAGGTCAGGTTGGCTTAATCTCCAGTGAGCTTCTGATAGGGAAACAGGACTTAGTTGTTCTGTATGGCTTTTAGTCTTGTAATACAGTGTTGCGTTTGGGACCTCAATTAATTGTGTACTTTGGGAAATTGTCTGTTTTTAAAATACTGCTTTATCTGCTTGTATTTCCTTGGAAGTCCTGGTGGGTGCTAACTGCTTTTTAAAAAGTAATACAGTGGAGAAAATGGAAATCATTGACACAGTTGAAGTATTTGTGGAGTAGTCAGCATTATACTAGCATAGGATGACACCATATCAAAGTGTCGACCATGTACAATGTAATACAAGGAACTTTAGGCACTGCTGCCAAATCTAGCAATGTTGGACTGGGTTCAATTCAGACCACTGTTCACATGCGACTCCACTGCCATCACTTTTCCCCTGTATTGTTAAAGTGATGTATCATGCCCAAGTTGCTATTGTCATTGTTCTCAGCCAGCGATCATTGTGGGTACTTTGTTCTGATCAGGTTCCTTTTCTTCATGGTCACACAGGTATTCCATTCAGCTGTTTACTCTTTTGTAGATGGCAGAAGCTGGTATCCATAATTGCCAGGAGCTCACATGGAGCTCTGCAGCCATCTGGAAGTGGCAATAACATGGAAGATGGGGTGACGGTCCAGCAGGGATAATGCCGTCTCAGTCTGGCAGGACCTATAGGCTCTAACACAGGCATGGACAAACATTGGCCCTCCAGGTGCTTTGGACAATTCCTAATAACCTACCAGCTGTTAGGAATTGTGGGAGTTGAAGTCTAAAACACCTGGAGGGTCAAAGTTTGCCCATGCCTGCTCTAACCCACCATTGCAATGAATTCAGGAGGGTGCCCGCATCCCCCTCTGGGGCCAATTCTGGTCTGGTCTGGCCCCAGATTAACCAGGCAGTGTACACCTGGCCTGAGTTTCTTCAGATAACCACACCTCCTCCCCTGTAATATCATTATTTGGTGGATTTGCAGCTTTTCTACACTTTTTTCCTTCTTTTTTAAAAGGGCATCAAGTCTCTCCAGAATAACATTTGCTTTCATAGTTATAAGTATGGCATTGGCATTACTCGATTGCAGCACTACCTCCAGAAGGCCTGTACAAAATAGTAAAAAATATTGTGGATAAACTTCAGTTGCCAAGATATATATTGTAAGTTCACTAGAGGTGAAGAGTATCTTTCAAGCAAAGCGGAGTTTGCCTGAAAAATATGGAGTGATAGTTTCAGAAGGCTGTGGTCTGCAATTCACAGTGGTCTGGTATTGGGAAGGGGAAACATTCTCTCACATAAATCTTCTTGATTTCTGCACTAGAAGTTTAGACCTAATAAAGAAAGGGTTATTTTGCAGAGATCGGCTGAAACAGCACTCTAACTATGTTCGTTTTGTAAGCCCCCTCCACTGCCTCTACATTTCATCATCAAGAAATATTTGTATATTTTATATTACCACTGCCTCATTTTTTCCAAACTCTTAAACCTCATCCCCAAAACTTTGAAACTACTGTTTGAAAATCCTAATCTATAGTTCCAGGCCTGCACCTAATGTATAGCTTAATTTGAACATCTCTGACTCACAAACTGCAGTTCCCATGCTCATTTTTCTTGACTTTCATGTCCTAAAGAGATACCTGTATCTTTTCATGTGAAATCAAATCTCCCGAAAGTGCATTTATTTCATATCTCAAGCCATTACTCAAAACATTAATCACATGGATTAAGCCATGCCTTGTTGCAGATAGCTACATGCTGCTGCTTCCTGTAACATCCACAGTTGGTTCGTCTGAGTATGGCATTGTTTACCATGCCCTTTTAAAAAATGCTGCGGTCTAATATGAAAGGCAGCTGGATTTTAGCTGTGAGCACAATCTTCCTGTTCATTCCCCTCCAGTACTAAACTGTAAACTACAAAGAAGAATACTAAACAGTCAGAACACCAACAAGCAATTTAAAATGCTTGAATTCAGAAGAACATTTACATAACTGAAGTATTCTTCCTGAGTTGAAATTATGAGCAGAAAAGTTCAATTTCTAGAGGGAAATGTTATTTTGAGTTCCTATTTAAATTCCCAGTTTTAATTGTAAAACTGGGAATTTTTTGTAAATTCCTCTTTTTTTTTCTTAGTACAGGGGCATCAAACCCAGTTTCATTGAGGGCCATGTGAGATTTACGGTTGCCTTCAAAAGTAACTATATTGAATGTATTCTCAAAGGCTTTCATGGCCAGAATCACTGGGTTGTTGTAGGAAAATTGGGTTTATATATCTGTGGAAAGTCCAGGGTGGGAGAAAAGAACCCTTTTTCTAGTTTTCAACAGACCTCACAACCTCTGAGGATGCCTGCCATAGATGCAGGCGAAACGTCAGGATAGAATGCTTCTAGAACATGGCCATACAGCCTAAAAAACCTACAACAATCCAGTAACTATGTTGCTCTGATATAGAAAGATGAAAAAGTGTTGCTCTGGTATGAAAGTCTAAAATGCCTCCTACATGAAAGCAGTCACCCACTGATTACCTCGTGCATCCTATTATCCCCAGGCCGCCTGTGAGGAAGTGGGGGGAACTGCCTTTCTTCAAAATCCCCTTCCTAATTTGTGCTACGAGATGAGGCCCACTGTATTCTGGATGAGCTAGGAGGAAAATGGAGCAGACATGGGCACACTTTTTGAAGCATTCACCCCCACCCCAGGTCCAGACCATCAGGGGAAGTCGCCACCAGACCTTGCAGGCCACACAAAAAGACATGGCTGGCTGGATTTGACCCGTGGGCCTTGGGTTTGACACATGTGCCTTAGAATAATCCCCAACTATTTCTATGCTTAAGTTAGTGTTGAAATAATGAGCTCTTCTATTGTTGCTGGTCCAGGATTTGGGGCGGGGGGTGGGTGGGTTATGAAACACTATGGAAGGCAACAGCAGGGATCCAACTTGAAACAGAGAACCTTCCCAATTCTGTATTTCTTGTGAACTTTACAATAGATCTGCACCAAATATTAACGGAAATCTCAACAGACATGAAAACTAAATCCAAGGAGCACAATCAACTCCTGATGTGATCATGGCTGTGATACATACAAGATTGCAAGATAGCATTATGGTCCTACTACAGCCCACTCCAGAACACTTGTCTAGTGTACACGAAAAGAGTGTGGTTACAACAGAAAAGACTAGGACTGGAGCAAGCAAGGGAAAGAGAAATAAAGGCCTGATTAAAGATTACATTGATCAGCAGAAACTGAGGTACACCAAGGTCAGCGACCAAGAGCTTTGCAATGATCATTTGATCGTTGACTAGTCCCAACGATCAGGGCTTTGGACACACTGGATTGCTCTGTATGGTTAGCTTAAGACTGCTGAGGACAAGGTGGTACATGGCAATGCTGTGGTGTAAGAAGACAGGTGCTGGGTGTTCCATGTGGAGAACCTTCTCCAGAGCTTCACATCAACAAGAGTGTGGAGAATGGAAGTCTATACATCCCAGACTGTCCTTTCCCTCTACTCAAAAGACAGAGAAAGAAGGAGATGAAGAAATACGTGCAAAAAGTTTTCATTCCCCAAGCATCACATCACACTGCTTGCATATGCATGTGGAGATGGAGCAGTTGGCAGTTAACCATCTTAACGACATTTTGCCTTGTTCTCCTTTTCTCTGTAGATCTAAGATATTTTCCGCAAGTATATTTGCATGGATTTTTAATTGTTCCACATCTTCCACATCTACTATACGATGCTACCCCAAACCCCTTCATTCCGTAGAAATATTCTAAAATAGTCTACACATCATTTTAAAACCAAAACTGGTACAATAATAGCTAATTTTTGACTATTTTTTGTTGTATGCCTGCAAGTAACTTCTGATTTATGACAACCCTAATGAGAGCTGGTTATGGTGTCTTTCCCCTCAAGTTTTGTTCAGAAGGGGTTTACCTCTACCTTTCTCTGAGCATAAAAGACTGACTTGCCTAGGATGACACAGTAGCTTTCCATAGCTGAGTGAGGATTCCAAGGTGATAGTCCAGCACTCAAATGACTACACTACACTACTCTACAAGGCGAGAGCAGGTGTATATGTATATGCTCTAACATACGTACACATCATTGGTCCATTAAAAGTCTAAAGTGAAACAACACAGCTATCATAATATTTCATCTTCTTATCAAGGAACAGTTGATATTTGGCTAATAGTCCCTGTTGTTGTTGTTGTTGTTGTTTTAAATGAGTAGGCTCCCGAGATGTTATTGCAAAGTACATACAGTGCTTTATGAAGTCAACCCAGGCCTAGGTTTGTTAGAGCATGTCTACTACTATAGAAGTAAGCTCAACAGTAGAGAAACGTGTGCTACAAATGTATGTTCATAGGCATTTAATATTTTAAAAGGTATAATAATGGTACTCCGACTTTGTATTTCTAGGTGCAAAGATTACTGCAGATGCAGACTGCAGCCAGGAAATCAGAAGACGCTTGCTTCTTGGGAGGAGAGCAATGTCCAATCTCGATAAAATAGTAAAGAGTAGAGACATCACACTAGCAACAAAGATCCGCATAGTCAAAGCCATGGGATTCCCTGTAGTAACCTACGGATGTGAGTGCTGGACCGTAGGGAAGGCTGAGCAAAGGAAGATAGATGCTTTTGAACTGTGGTGTTGGAGGAAAGTTCTGAGAGTGCCTTGGACTGCGAGAAGATCCAAACAGTCCATCCTCCAGGAAATAAAGCCCGACTGCTCATTGGAGGGAAGGATACTAGAGACAAAGTTGAAGTACTTTGGCCACATCATGAGGAGACAAAGCCTAGAGAAGACAATTATGCTGGGGAAAGTGGAAGGTAAAAGGAAGAGGGGCCGACCAAGGGCAAGATGGATGGATGGCATCCTTGAAGTGACTGGACTGGTCTTGAAGGAGCTGGGGGTGGTGACGGCCGACAGGGAGCTCTGCCGTGGGCTGGTCCATGAGGAGTCGGAGACGACTGAACGAATGAACAACAACAATGGTACTCCAAAAAGAGACGCATTTTTCCTACTGCTACTAGAATAAGAGAAGGTATCACTAATATTGATAAAACCCTATAACTGTATCTTCAACAATACAGGGATAGATATTTAATTACTGCATTACTCTTCTTGCTCAGTACATCACTTGAGTCAAAAGAAAGCCATTTCAAGATGGACAGAAAAGATGGCTACATTTTGCATATATGTCCAGCCCTTCACATTCATGGGGATTAGGGCATTGGATCGCTGTGAAAAACTGCAAATACAGGCAGTCCCCAAGTTACAAACATCCACCTTACAAATGACTCATAGTTAAGAACAGGGGTGAGACAACATGAAGTGAGAGAAATCTACCCACAGGAAAAGAAATTCACTCCTAAAAGAGTTATCATGGGAAAAGGTGTCTCCAATGAAGCTTATTTCCACAAGAAACCAAATATTCCAAAATTCAATTATCAAAGGGACAGAAAGTGAGGTGAAATTTCCTGAAGAGGGGCACAGAAAGCAAAACAAACATCACAGGAGTGTTAACCCTTCCCTGTTCTATCCAAAGCTCTCTCTCTCTCTCTCTCTCTCTATATATATATATATATATATACTGCTGGAGGTACACTTAAAAATGTACCTGTTCCAACTTGCATATGAGTTCATCTTAAGAACAAACCTACAGAACCTATCTTGTTTGTAAACTGGGGACTGCCACCTATTTATTTATTTTACCTGAGAGAACGCTTCTCTGGGCATTTGCAGTTTCTCCAGAGTGATTCTATGGCCAAATTCTGTTGATGTTGCCCATAGAATTGTGGTGGAGGGTCAGCAAATGGCTAGAGAGAAAACATTTTTGGACATGTGTAGGGCAGCAGCAATGGTAGCAGCAAATACAGTAATTACTAAATAATCAAATTTGTGAACGCTTAAACAACAAAGATCCATCAATGATTATATTATCTTCTCTGTACAAGCTTTTTGTTCAGTTGCATATATTGTGCTGCCATTCTCCATTTCATGTGTAATTTTACCCTATTTTAATTAGGACCAAAATCACTCCATTTGAAAATTACCAAGTACCTGCTGATCAAGGTAGAAAAATTGCACTGCTTAATCTGACGATCAAACTGACAGACTGTATTTTTCATTTGTTTTTTAAAGAGCTGTCTTTAAAGAGAAGTCCCCTTTTCAAAGACTGTGCCTGCTATGATACATTCACATAATCTAAATACAAATATTTTTCTTCAGTTTTTAAGTATGCAAACTGATATGAATTTAATTAAATAGTTTAAAAAGCATATGATTGATGGATGAAATCTCCAATGTCTTATCAATTTAAAATTTATCCATTGCATTTTGCAAGGACCACAAATTCTTCCCAGCATTAAACGTAATCTAGTAAAAACAATCCAATGTGTGCAATGATAATCCATTATTGAAAAAGTTAGATCTATAATATATTTTTAAAACACAAACACAAGGAAATGCTAGCTCACCAGTAAATGAAAAAAGTTCCTTAACAGGAACTCCGCAGAACAATATTGCCATCTGCTGACCATTAGTGAAACAAAAACACACTACAGTTTAATGAAATACTAGAAGAAAATTAAAATTTACAGTTGCCCTTGATTCCAACTTAATTCCAACATAACCTTGTAAATAATTTGTTTTTCTTGCCTAAATCTTCCAAAAAGATCAATTGTTCACATATTTCTTGGAAAATGATAGGATCCCTTTACCTGATGAGACTGAACCCTGAAAATGAGATATTAATAGTTGTTGTACAAGCAGACATTGATGGCTGGTGTTGTGATTACATTCCAAGTCAAGTGAGGTAATGAAGGATCAATAAGATCAGTCAAATAAAGATTCCTTTAAAGGCCAATTCAAATGTGGGGCTTATGATGGAGCACATAGTTTTCATATTAATGCACCACTCATGGTGTTGTTTATGAAGGCACTCCACTGTCAAAATCTCACTCAAATAAGAAATGATCTCCTGTTTCTAAGGTTAACATTTTAGTACAAGAGTGCTTTCCACATCAGAAGACATGCAAGCACACTGTGGGATGAAGGACTGCAGGAGATCATTGTACCACTATCGTTTCTGTGCGACTGGAGGCTGAGAAAGTATGCTGCGTGGAAAGAGTAGATTATTGTTGCCAAATTGTCAAAATTCATGTTGAAATTCATGACCTGCAAGGTTGACAACCAGAAAATAATTACAGCAGACTCTCAGTTAACTGGCACTGATGAGGACTGTAGATGCTGGATAAATTTAGATTCTGGTGCTTGAGGGTTACTCTTATAAATAGACTTAATTAATACTATACTTCATACTATACCACACCATAAACTTTGTATTGACTTGACATTGATTTTGAAATATAGTATTTAAAAGCAAATAAAGACAAAGACAAACTCAATGTAACACAGCTTTATTGTATTATAAAAAGAGGTTTGTGAATGGAGTATTATATCTTTGATTTTTTTTGCTAATTGCTGTAGAGCTCCCATTGCTTGAGTTCTGATTACAGAACTGAATCTACTGTATTAACAAGTTTGCATTCTACCTACAAACCAAATGAAACTGTGAATTTCAGTCCCTCTAGCCATGTAAAATTAGCAAGTTGTTCCCGTCTATACATTGTATACGATGCATGTATTTCTGTCTTTGTGGAGGACTAATACCCCAAAATATAAGATTTTTAAGCACCTTGTTTAGTTTATATAAAATGAAAAGCTGTGCAATCCTCACATTAGATAATATTTTATGACAAGACACATCTGACAACCTCAGCGTAAGTGCGCGTACCTTGTGTGCATGTATGTATCACACAGAGGGATTTAATTGAACATCTGCTTGTCAGGCCACTTTTATATCTTCTAACACCTCCTTCATTAAAGACTCTTATATATAACAAAATACTTTTGACAGGACAACCTGGATCTCAAGGGAAGTTACTTTTCTGTTGCTAATGGAGTTGAAGTTTTATTACCACTCTTTTATTGCCCTTTGTCCGAGGTCTCACATGGCCAATTAGTGGAGTGGCCTTTGCCTGCATTGAGATCCCTCCAGAACACTGAACTATAAGACAGGCCCTGGATGAAAGATGTGACTAACTTTGTCGTTCTGCTGTTTTTAAAAACATCTTTTGCCTGATAAAGGAGACAGTGAAGCTTCAATGTACTTTGGGCATTTTGGTTGGCCAATAAAATTATCCCTCTTTTGTGATTTTTGGCTTTTGTTGCATTTTGCTGCATGGCCAGCGCAACTGCCACTAAGTAGGTTTCATTTTCTATTTCTGTGTGTACCTTCAAGTACAAATAGAAATAGAAAAATATGTGATTTCCCAAGTTGCTTCTGACATGAACAAAAAGTAGCATGGTGACTTAAAGCAACCTCATGGATTTCACAGCATTTTCTTAGGCAAGAATACTGAGAGTTTGTTTTGCCAGTATCTTCCTCTGAAACAGGCATAGGCAAACTAAGGCCAGGGGGCTGGATGCCCTCTCAGAATAAGAATGTGATGGTCTGCTACATCCTTATGCAGAAAGAATAGGGGAGGAAGGCACACAGCAGCTGAGAACTTTCCAGAGTGCTTTCAGCCACCACGTGTCTCTCCCTTCTCCTGGCATAATGCCGAGAGGACAGCCCAAAGACTGGGGGAGGAGGATTGGGAAGGAGGATCGGGGAAGTCGTGACATGTCTGTTTTTCCTCCCGGCATAAGGATGGGGCAAGCAGCCCTGTCCTTATGCCAGGAAGACAACCTGTGGCTGATCCAGGCTCTGCCCCACCCCCTCTCAGCCTCCCCCTCCGGGGCCTATCCCACCCAGCACATCCCTGGCTGCTCTCCCTCCCAGCCGGGCCCTTCTGGCCGGACCCACAATGCATCCCCAAAGCAAAAATGGTTGCCCATTTCTCCTCTAAAATATAGCCGACAGTATCTAGGATTCGATACTTCTCTCCCATCCACATGCTAACAAGGGACGACCCTGCTTAGCTTCCAAGACAAGACAGGATCTGATGCTTTTAGGTTATTTAGGTCCCCTTAAACCCTTTCAGGCATATTTATTTCTCTTACTATTTTTAAAACATTATTCTCTCTTCTCATATCACAGTCTATAAAGTTTCTTGTAGATGTAGGTAAAGACTATGATATGAAACACAGACATGTTCATGTTTTTTATCAAATCATAAGAAATAAATAATTTCAAGAAACAAAGAAATTGCTTCTTTTCAAAAACTAATTCAAACAAGCAAGCACTGGGTTTCACTGTGGGTACAAATGCTGTCTATATCAAATTGCTAAAGACAACTGTAAATCAGTAAGTAGATTTTGCAGGTGTTTTGCCTTTCCATCTAGCAATTCATTCAATGGCTCCATATGCTTATCTTGATTACGAAATAGACTAGGCCACTGGTTTTCAAAAGTCAAAGAAATAGTTATTTAAACCAGATAATCAAATTTTACTATGATATTATACACTACTCATTATAGGAAATTTATTTATTTATTTACCCTATTTACACCCGCCTTTCTCAATCCCATAGGGGACTCAAGGTGGCTTACATATATAGGCAACAATTCGTGGTTTGTTGTGATGTTTTATTATTACCAACTCAAATGTTTGATAAAGTGTTAGATCTGCAATGATCTATATTTTAAATTTAAGCTTTCTAAAAATGACCAGGGACTCCAAAATGAAGTGTTGCAAAGCAATTTTAAATAATTTCAGACATAAAACTGTTACAGATAATCCAACTTAATAAAGAAAACATCACCAAAATACATTTTCAATTACTCAAGACCACCATGAAATGCAATATGCACCTGAAATCTCAGCCAAAAATCCATCTTGTGCAATATGTAAATTGAAAACTGTTATTGTTGTTATTGTTGTTAAGGTTATTATTTCCTTCTATACTGAAATTGAAAGAACTGAAACCTAGAAAGTATAAACAATGAAACAGACTTGACACAGGAAAATCCACAGTGCTTTCATGATCATATTAAATATTGTACTGTCTTCGGGTATTGGATAAGCATTACATCTCTTCATCAACGACTATATATTCTATATTAATGTAATTTAGCAGATGCTTTTTGTTAAACTGGTAAGGGAACAAAGGCCAAAGCAGCAAAGTCAAAGTACATTAAACAAAGAAGACATGGCAAAGTTTTTAGAGACAAACATGGTGTTGACACCCCATAATATATCCACAAATTAGTTCCAAGTCAAAGATAACAAAAGTTGTCTAGGTGATGCAAAGTTGTTACTATAGACCTGAAGGGCAGGTGGAAAAGCTGAATCAGGAAGTAAGTTAACAGTTCTGGAAAATGGCCAGGCTGAAGATTTCAATTACTCAAATGGACTGGTAAATCTTCTTATACAAAAAATAAAAAAGACATTCCTGGAAGTAATACCAATATTACTTTCAATGTTTGTTCACAAAATATACAGTCAGGACAGTACTGAACCATAAAGAAATGAGTTAATCAAAGTAAATGACACATGACAATGATTTTTGTCAAAGTATAAGGCAAAGAAGAGGAAAGATATACATATAATTCTAAAAACTCCAGAAGCAGTGATGTCAATATTATGTGAGTGTTCAGTGGAAATCCTTCAGGAAGTAGTGAAATAAAACAGTGGGTACTTAAGGCCAGAGATCATACTATGAAAATATAGGTGTCATCGTGTCCCACCACCACCACCACCACCACAAAAAAACAAACAAACAAAACACTTCCTCTTTGATCTTGCCCTAGAAAAAAATGGCACGTCCAAATCTGTTTATGCCAGTAAACATCTTTCCTTCTTAATACCCTGGAGAGAAATTCTTGTTATTACTAATAGCAATACATGCATCCTTCTGCTATCACCAACGATTGAAGCTATGCCTACTGACGACACACAGGCCAAATATAATAAAATAGGGAAATTTCAGCTTGTAACACAAAAGCAGGGGAACACTAACCATGATGGCCAACTTCCATGCATTGCCTCTGAATCTCAACAATCTGGCAGCTCTATAACACTACTTCTGAAACTGTGGGTTCTGGCCCCAAATAGGGTCCCCTGAGCTCAGTAATGAAAAAAATAAAGGTTTTCTGAATGACACCTAATGGGTGTTTTAGACATTTACATGAACATGACCAGATGTTCCAACAACTCATCACAAGACAGACTAGCATAAATAGCTGTTGCTTGAATCTTGGTTCCTCAGTCTGGGCAACCTGATGCTATAACACTATGTAACATGATTTTTGTTCCTGGGTTATGAATATCATTTCCTAATTGGCTCTTTCATTAAAACATGGGAAAAGTTTATTAAACTGCAAAAACTTGGTTTTTGCGGGATATCCTGCCGCACATTTTGCTATACTTTTTCAATGAGTATCTCACAGTGTCAACCAATTAAACGTAATTTGTGGCAGCTACAAAAAAAAAAGTTTCTGGAGTATAACAACTACTTTCAAAGTAAGTACTGCACAATTAAACAGGAAATAACACTTTCAAACCAGGAACATTTTTTTTTGAAATTTTGTTACATAGTGTGGTAATTATCCAGTCCCAATATGGTGCCCCTCATTATCACAGCCTCTCTCCCAGACCAAACCGCTATCTTTCTATACCTGACCATCTATCTGACTTTATATTCCTGCTGCCATTGGCTTTCTAACTACTGCATCAGGCCCTGACTTCTGTCTACACTGACTGAATGCCTACTTTCGAAGTCCTGAACCATGTACGCTACCTTGACCTAGATTACATATTCATGTATATCTTTTCCAAGCTACTGCTTACAGATCTTAATCCTCCAGGGTCCTGATACTGAGTTGGGGTCAAAGACTGGATTATCTCATACACAATTCCAATAACAGCTTTTGTGCATTCAAATAGACTTTGTTTTGAATCTTCTTTTTGGCAGTGGTCCATTTTGCCAGGAAAAGCGGAAGCTCGAGCATGCTTTCAGTACACTTAAGGGAGTCACCAAGACAAGAGGTTCAAGCCAGTATTCAGACATATTAGGCAAAAGGTTAGCACGCTCTTGAGTTTTCTCAAAATCACCAGAGAATGCTGGCCTGCAGATGACCCATGCACTGCGACAAAGAGGAAGAGCATCAGTCCTTTCTCATATTTTCTTGAGCAACATTGTTGCTCAAAACACAAATGGATTCAGTGAGACAAATGCATAAAAAGGAGTAAAACCTGCAAACTTTGATCATTTTAGCATGCCGCTTTCCTAATACCTAACATTGGCATTACTGGTCTATAATTCTATTATATACATTAATCAAAATCAATGTAACACAGAAATCATTTGCATGAAAGACTATCAGGAACATTCGTAACTTGGACTGTAAACAAGTATATTACTCGATATCAAAACCCAGATTTCCCATTTTAAAAGGTATGTTTTTTAATGCTCATGCACCAAGTTTTTGATATATGAATTAATATTGGCTGGCAACTACACAGAGCCTTTATACAAATTAGAACCAGAATGATATCTCCTTAGAGAAAAGGGAATAGCTTTCCACTTGGCTTCAAACTTCTGTTTTCTGAGGCTGATACATAACACAGGCTGACAATCTGCATGCAAAGAAGGCCACTAGCTAATGATCCAGAATGTTTGAAAGAAACGAATTATTATTATTCTCATTTCCTGCCTTTCTTTAGAATGGTAAACAAGGTGGCTTACAGAAGAAAAAATACAGGTAGAATTAATTAATTAACTTTGAATTGTTCCCAATGAACCTTCACGAGCTCTAAGATCTTCTGGAGAGGCCCTTTTCTCATTCACACGCCTGCCACAAGCGTGACTGGTGAGGAAGAGGAAGAGGGCCTACTCGGTGGTGGCCCTCCATCTCTGGAACTCTCTCCCCAGGGAGATTAGATTGACGCCAACCCTGTACACTTTCTGTAAAGGAATAAAAATATGGATGTTTCACTGTGCTTTTGATTAATCAGTTGACTAGTTAATCTTCGCCCCTCCAGTCATAACTCAATATCTGGCTTTGACACTTTACCACTGTCCCTGCCCTATAGTTATATTGCTCAAATTGACTTGGCCCTTCTAGCCCAAACGTATCACCTGGCTTTTGCACTTTCCCACCAACCCTGTCCTTGCAACTGTATTGCAGAAGCCCCTGCCTTGCCCCTTAGCTCAGTATATGGCCACTAAGTTAGGCTATTGTTGATGGTTATGTTTTTATGATGTTTGTATGTGTAAATTTTACTGTGTTATATTTTAATCTGTGTTTGACTGGGATTGTCCCCATGTAAGCCACCCCAAGTCCTTTTGGGGACTTGGTGGTGGGATACAAAAATAAAGTAATGATAATTATAATATACAAAATATAAACATTTAAAACACTGAAACTAGTTAAAAGCCTAAACCATTTAGAAAACAGCACAGCAAACAAAACAGACAGAAAGTCCATCACATTGTTTAAGTGGGATGGTTCTTATACACTCAGTCTTCAAAGGTCTACTGAAGCAGAAAAATCTTTGTTTGTCTACAGAACAGAACTTGGGAGAGTGCCAATCTAACCTGGGAGCAGCCACCAAGGAGACTCTCTCCCCATGTTATTGTTGTTATAGTTATATTTCTATACCACATTGAGATACAAATGTTCCCACCAGATATAAGCAGTGAAGAAGTAGGACAAAGAGAATGGCCTCCTCAGCAGAACTCAAAATATTGGCAGGTCCATAAGGGAAAATATTTATTTATTTGCCATATTTATTTCCCACTCTTATCAGCCCTGAAGGGGACACACAGCAGCGCACATGAAGGCACCATATGATGCCATACATTACATAAAATACATATCCAGTCAAAAAAAAAGACATATACATTAAAACATCCACTAAATACATATCAACATTAAAATTATTAAATCACATAATCCAATATCATACTCCAGGCTGTTAGAGTTATCACTGCACCATTCTATGTTCACATATTGTACTAATCTATTATCCAAATGCTTGGTCCCACATTCAAATTTTCAGTTTTTTCCCCAAAGAAAGAGAGAGGGCTAATCTAATGTCATTTGGGAGGGAGTTCCACAGCCGAGAAGGCACCACTGAAAAGGCCCTGTCTCTTGTCCCCACAAACCGCACCTGCAAAAGAGATGGGACTGAGAGCAGGGCCTCCCCAGAAGATCTGAGATGGTTCATAGGGGGAGATTCAGACAGGTAAACTGGGCTGGATGTTATTTAAAGAAATATGGTTCTTTAAATAACCTGAACCTGAGCCGAAGTCAGTGGATTTATTTAAAAGAGCATTATGTGCTCCCTGTATCCAGTTCCCAGTTAGCAATATCAGCAAAGCAAAGATATTTAAAGTAAGACTACTAAAGAATACTATCAACCCTCTAGTTATATCCTACCATCCACGGCCAAGACATTTTACAGATGAAAACTGGTACATGTGTGGTTAAATCATATCAAAATGTATTAACAAGGAAAAATACACAGCGCAGAAGAGGCCGCAGGAGTTTACTTTTGTCTGAGTTTACTAGGAAGGGAAAGACTTCACTCACCTATTCACATAGCCTTCTAAATTGTATGAATATTTATTTTGCATATCCCTCTTATAAAGTTTCATTTGGCTATAGTCATGTATTAGATTTAACAGACAGTAATAATCAGGAAATGATTAATAACTTACTTGCAACTGAAAAATTATGATTTAAAAAGTATAAGATTAATTCATGACTGGAAAAAAATGACTGGCTTATATAATTGCTTGATCAAATTAACACATTAAAGCTGCATTCCTTGAGAGTAAGTCCCAATAAACTCCGTAGGGCTTATTTCCAAATCCTATTGCACTGTCAGTCAGATTTTGAGAAAAAAACTCATGAAAAGGATTGAAAGTTAAATTGAATGGTGGAACTGATTTGTGACATCTTGGAGGTGTAAAATATTCCAGCAAATGCTTAATTCCAACCAATTTGTTCAGCCTTATTTATTATGCACTTCATACTTATAACTACTTTACATACATGTTTTATGTTGTTTCAGCTGATTAGGTTGCTGTGAATTTTCCAGGCTGTATGGTCATGTTCCAGAAGCATTCTCTCCTGGCGTTTCGCCCACATCTATGTCAGGCATCCTCAGAGGTTGAGGCATCTGTTGGAAACTAGGTAAGTGAGGTTTATATATCTGTGGAATGTCCATGGTGGGAAAAGGAACTCTTGTCTGCTTGAGGCAAGTGTGAATTTTGCAGTTGGCCACACTGATTAGTATTTAATTGCATTGCAGCTTCAAAGCCTGGCTGATTGCTGCCTGAGGGAATTCTTTGTTGGGAGTTGTTAGCTGGCCCTGGTTGATTTCCTGCTTCTTGGCAGGGGGCTGGACTGGATGGCCCACAAGGTCTCCTCCAACTCTATGATTCTTGTCTGGAATTCCTTTGCTTTTTGATCCAGAGTTTGAACAGCTTTTTGAACAGAGTTTGGTCCATCTGTTCCGGAATACTACTACTACTACTATTATTATTAACTTTATTTATACCCCGCTAACATCTCCCGAAGGACTTGGTGCAGCTTACAAAGGCCAAGGCCCACAATAAAACAACAGCATAACAAATACAACAATAAAACTCATAAAGCAAAACAATAAACATTAAAGCAATAACAATAAACATAAAAAACAATAACACCATGACGCATTTAAAACTAGGCCGGGCCAAATGTAATGAATAAAATTTAAAAGTGCTGGACATGACAGGTGGAGTGTAAGGTTTTTAGAAGTAGGAGCAGTGTGCAGACAATCTTAAACCTCTAACAAAGTGCATTTGGGACATGATGCTAGGAGTTTCCTATTCTGGAAAGGCACACTGGAACAGCCAGGTCTTCAAGCTCTTCCTAAAGACTGCTATGTTACTCAAAGCTTTACATCTTGCTGTTGACATGGTACTGTTAACCACAAAGCAGATCAGATTTGGCCGACATCCCCGTATTTCTTAACTACAGGTGAAGCCATCCAGTAAGACAGGCATGGGCAAACTTGGGCCTTCCAGGTATTTTGGACTTCAACTCCCACAATTACTAACAGCCTACAGGAGGTTAGGAATTATGGGAATTGAAGTCCAAAACACCTGGAGGGCCCAAGTTTGCCCATGCCTGTAGTAAGAGAACAAACATTTGCTAAATCCAGATTGGGAAACAGAATCCTCAATGCTAACCGGATTCTTTTCTTATTTTAGAGATCCCAATAACAATGTGAGCTAGCTTCTGATGAAGTTAAAATGTTGTATCAACATGCTCAAACCATGCAAAAAAACAAGGAGTTTTGGTTTTATTTGTATAAACACTCAGTAGCTAAGCATTTCATCATGGCAGTTCACAGTTGAGTCAGATGGTTCCAAAGACATGACAAATAAAAAGAGATCCAAAACAGCCCAGTCTCTCTTGCCAAACTGCAGCTTAGGACAAAAACTACAGCAGGTGGCTATCTAGTGCTCCAAATTAAATCATATACTGCATAGAACATTATACTAATCATTGTGTGATTCCTTTTGTTTAACATTACTCATCACCTTCCGTTTTCAAAGTGAAAAGAAAATTGCTTTAATGATAGATGAAGCACAAAAAGAAACGATCTGAATGAGATTATTCAAAATTGTGTAACAAGAGGAAAAGCGCTGGCCTATCTTCTCCCCTTTACTCTCTTAGTATTATTGTTTATTAAGTAAACCAAGGCTTATCAAGAACAAATCCTTGCTGAAACACCAGGTGGCTTATTGGGAACATTCTTCCAGCAACAGATGGCCTAGAACATCTTTCTGGCAAACACCTTCCATGTGCAGACCTCAGTGAGCCAGTGCTTCAAAACAAAGTCATGTCCACAGCCAATCACTGGAGGCAAAATGTAAACTTAGAAGAGAGCAGCAGTAAAGAAAGTGACAAAGACAACAGTGCAAACGTTTTTTTAAAAACTCTTCCTGTCATAATTAGGATGACAGGAAACATTTATCACATGCTCACCAAGTTAAAGACTAAAATATTATCACATTACAAGAAAAAGCAACTAATTTTTCTGTCTCTTACATGGAAAATAGCATAATAATAATAATAATAATAATAATAATAATAATAATAATAATAATAAATTTATATTCTGCCCTATCTTCCCTGGGGCACTCAGGAAAGATTGGGTTGATTTTTCAGCTTTTCTGCATTTTACCTTTCCAGGGTGCATCTACACTGTTGAATTCATGCAGGTTGATACCACTTTAACTGCCATGGTTCAATGCTATGGAACCCTAGGATTTATAGTTTAACCAGGCACCACTACACTTTGGCAGAGAGGGTTAAATTACAATCCCCAGGATTCCATAGAATTGAGTCATGGCTGTTAAAGTGATGTCAAACTGCATTAATTCAACAGATCAGGCATGTGAAAACTCCAGCCTTCTAGGTGGTTTTGGGCTTCAACTTCCACAATTCTTAACTGCTAGTAAGCTGGCTGGGATTTCTAGGAGTTGAAGTCCAAAACACCTGGAGGGCAGAAGTTTGACCATGCCTGCTGTAGTTGCACCCTCTGTTTTCAGACTCAAACCTATGGAATATCAGGATGGATAGTCAATTAACTTGCCAAGATAAATTGACTTGTTTAGTCAAGGCAATGGGCACCCTGGTGGTGTAACAGATTAAACTGATGAGCTGCTGAACCGAAAGGTCGGCGGTTCAAATCCAAGGAGCAGGATGAGCTCCTGCTGTTAGACCCAGCTTCTGCCAACCCAGCAATTTGAAAACATGCAAGTGTAAGTAGATCAATAGGTGCTGCCTTGGCAGGAAGGTAATAGTGATCCATGCAGTCATGCTGGTCACATGATCTTGGAAGTGTCTACGGACAAAGTTGGCTCTTTGGCTTAGAAATGGAGATGAGCACTACCCCTCAGAGTCAGACACGACTAGTCTTAATGTCAGGGCAAACCTTTATCTTTACCTTAGCCAAGGCACCTCCCAAATTATACCCTTAAAGCCATTCATTTGTAACACCTCTACTTGGTGTCCAGTAGGGGAAGGCGCATAACATCCTTCACAAGAACCTTGAGGATATATAATAGGTCCTCCACAGTTGCTGATAGCAGCAGTGAAGCAGGAGGAAGAACCTTACATTGGTGACAGATACGGACAAGGAAAACCCTTATTCTTGGCAACTGATGAAGTTTGTGGTAGTCCTCACATTGCAATAGTGGAGTTCTAGGTCAAACCTCATGTCTGGTAGAAAACTAGTAAGATGAATGGGCAGAAACCTAACAATGCTATATATTATGTAGTATATAACATATAACTGTGACTATTTCACCTTTAGTAATAAATATGACATGCACTTCCCCTCTGTTTTATTTGTTTAAATAAATGATTTCCATGGGTAAAGTCTCAAGCAGGAAACAATATGAAGCACCTCGAAATAAATATTCAGCAATAGCTTCCGAAACAGAGCTTGGGAGCAATCGCATATCACAGCTTAACATGATCTACCCGCACCAAAATAGAAAAATCAAGAGGCAAGCAGAAACTCTTGTACAGTCTGAAAGACAAAGGTACCTAACTTTACTTTTTTGTTTGTCTCTAGAACCTCCCAATAAGCTCTTACTACACCTTCTGTTGAAAATGTGGAATAAGGAATGCACAGTGGCACTCGATTAGTAAGGGCTTTCGGTGGTGGATATGTACATGCATCTTGCCATATTCATAGGTATTATGCTGGAAACAATGGTGCGGTAATACATCCATAATTAGCAATAAGCCTTATAACTATTACCTATCATTAATAAAATCTACCCCCTAAAATTACTTGAAAGCTTGTTCCAAAGTTTGTGTTCTGAGATCTACACGGGCAGTATACTATAGCCACAAAATATACCCTGTCACAGGTAAGCCTGCCAGCTGCTCTACAGCTGTTGTCTTTTTGGCTGGAACTATGTTTATTTGCACTTTGCATCTGTTTGATGTTTGTGAAAGAAATAGTGTGAGAGAAAGACAGCTCCTCCATTATTGGGATACTTTTTTCATGAAAGTTAGCCTTTAAGCCTTAAATCTGAACATACAACATGATCCCCTGTATCCATGGGGGATACATTTCAAGAACCTCTATAGGAGTCTGAAGTCATGGATAATGGTGAACCCTGTATTATGACTATACTCGGGCCAGAGGTACACAATCAAATCACACTAGAGGGCCTTGAAAAGCCCACAAACACTTTCAGGGTAAGGGGAATATTTTTGAGAGTGTGGGTAAATGACACCATGGATATCAAATCCATGGGTAAGGGGATCGTATTGTATATTTAGATGGATTTTAAGAGTTCCCTACCTCCATTTACCATATATACTCAAGTATAAGCCCACACAAATATCAGCTGAGGCACTTAATTAAGGTGTGGGGATATGCATTTATTCCTCAAAGGCACACCGGAACAGGCCAGGTTTTTAGACTCTTCCTGAAGGCTGCCAGGGTGGGTGCTTGCCTATTCCCTCCAGGTAACAAGTTCCAAAGCCGAGGGGCCAACACAGAGAAGGCCCTCTCCCTGGTCCCAACAAGTTGTGCTCGCGATGGAGGAGGAAGCGAAAGGAGGGCCTCCCCAGAAGATCGAAGAGGTCGTGCAGATTCATAGAAGGAAATATGTTCATGAAGGTAGGCAATAGAATAAATTAATGTAAATGTAATCAGAATAATAAGAATAAAATAATAAATGTAATAATGATAATAATAACAGAGTAAAATAATAAATAACTTTGATTAGAGTATAGGCTGGGGGGGGCTTTTTCAGTCTAAATAAGGGGCTGAAAAACTCAGCTTATACTCGAGTATATATGGTAGTTTAAATTCTGCCATATTTCAATATAATTTTGTGTACATGTACCTAAAGATTTTTAAAAAAACCCCACAACAACTGTGGGATGGAAGTGGGTAAGGTTCATCATCCTATATAATGTAGTGAAAACCAAGGGTCAGATTTAACAGCTTTTCAAAATTGTAGAACTGTATCATCTAATTTTAGTGAACTGCAATGTCTGCATTTTGGAAGGATTTAGGAGGAGGTGTTTTGAAAAGGGTTTGTTTTGTAGATTAAAGAAAGAGGGAGGAGATTGTTGTTCACATCTGCTTTTGTGCATTGAAGATACCACCCACAATTCAGCAAATATGAATTAGTCAGGCCATTAATTAGTCATAAATGATCCAGTAAGGCGTTCTGTATAGTTCTAACTGTCTTGCTTCCAGTTATGACTCTCTGCTCCAGATGGTATAAAGTCTTTTCTTTAAAGACTTTACTAACACTTGGTAAACAAAGTGCATATGGCAAGCACAACTTTATCTGTAAGAAAAACACACAATTCCTTTGGTTACCTACCTGCCTACACCATCTGTCAAGCAGATGGCTCAGGTTTCATTCACAAGATTAGGTAAGGATGGATGACTGAAAGAAAGAGCCTCAAGATAGTATTTGATTCCATGTACCAGCCTGTGATACATATATTACTAAACATGCAGCATTGAGATTAAAGGCATCAAACCGCTTTGCTTACTGGTACATATTGTGCGCAGTGTTCCTTCTCATTGAGTGAAAGTTTATTAAACAGAAATTAGCCATTTTCCTAAAATGATGCAACTTGTTCAATCATATCAGTCACAATAGAGATATACTATCAGATTCCCAACTAATGTCACACTAACACTGAATACTTTAAAGTTCAGTGAAGACACATTCCAAAAAATTCATATGCAACAATATCTGGTATTTTTAATGCATATTAATTTAAACAAATTAAAAATAACCATAAAGGAAATTTATAATAAAGTGATCTATTATGGCTCTGTCTATCAAGGCATTTTGAAGTCTACTGTATCAGGTATCTGCAACATTTGTCAGATCAGTAACTAACACCAACTTGGCATGTTCTTCACTTTTAATTATTGTCCCCCTCCTTTTTATTGATCTTTGAAACCGATTTAAGGAAACAGATATCAATGTAATAGAGGAGGAAAGAGTTCACATTCAAAGTCAATCATCTATTTGAGTATGACAACTGACCTTAAAGCACTGTCAGTGAAAGTTCACAACAACTGTATATAATAATGAAATTCTTTATTCATTAGGGTAAGCTGAGAAGTAAAGTTTTAGCATGAAGATATCTTAATGGAAGATGAAGCATTTATATTTTTGAGAAGCAGTCTGGATCTTGCACCCCAAAATTGCCATAGACAGAGCATACAAAGGGAAAAACGGTAATTTCACAATTTTAAAGAAAATGCTTTTTACACATTGAAATGTATTGTTTTAGAGCATTTCAAAGATTAAAAGTGATCCAGACAAGATTACATTCTAACATATAACATGTGAACCTACTATCACAACAAATCCTTAAAATATTTTTTTATCTAAGAAGAAAACTGAATGCCATACATCTGATTGTCACAGTGCAATAGGTTCACTACTTCTAAATATCAAACGATCAGTTCAGGGTCAGACTGATGCAGGGAAAATGTCACAGGATGAAAGCAGAATGAGATACCGGCAGAAAAGACCTTTTCAAATAGATTTCTTCTATTAATTATTTTAAAAGAGAATACGAATTTATAGTTCTTCACCATTTGTTTCGAACTTAAACCTCCCTTGCATATAACAAACTATGAATGAGATTTTTTAAATAAACTAATTGCATTGCAATTTGTAATCTGCATTTATAATTATGTCGAGTCATCTTGATGGTGACCATCCACCAATGCCTGTGAGTTGAGCTAATTCTCAATCCCCTTTGCAAGACCCTATGTCTCCCCAAATCTGCTGCAGCGAGCTAGGGACCTTCCTCAGAGAAGAATGTTGCATTGTATGACCCTAATGTAAACTGGGTTGTTGTTGTTGTGTGCCTTTAAGTTGTTTCTGATTTATGGCGACCCTAAGGAGACCATTCCACAGGTATTTCTTGGCAATAATTTTTTTTTGGGGGGGGGGGTGTCCAAGTTAGGATTTTGTCCAAGTTGGGCTTTGAATCTTGGTCTTTGGGGTCACACTCCAACACTCAAACCATTACACCACACGGATTTACTTTTTTTTTTTAATCGCAGGTTATTTTATCTGTTTGAATATTTCGAGTATTGAAAGGGAAATAGAGGGAGAGGAATGAGAACAGAGATGAGCAGGTTCTTGTGGGTTTTTTTGGGCTATAGAGCCATGTTCTAGAGGCATTTCTCCTGACATTTCGCCTGCATCTATGGCAAGCATCCTCAGAGGTAGTGAGGTCTGTTGGAATTAGGACAATGGGTTTATATATCTGTGGAATGGCTGGGGTGGGGCAAGGAGCTCTTCCCTGCTGCAGTTCCCAATCTATTCCCTTTCTGCACCTGGCCTCCCAGCCTATCTTAGAGTGTATTTATGCGTGAGAGTGGATGAAAGAGAGAGGAAGTAAGAGCACACTATGCTTGCCCAAGACTCAGATGAGGACCAATCGGAGGAGAAAGGGTAAAAGGAAGTATACGGATTGGGTTGTTTCAGGTTTTTTGGACTATATGGCCATGTTATAGAAGCATTCTCTCCCGAAAAACCTATAACAACCCAGTGTTTCCGGCCATGAAAGCCTTCGACAATACAGTATATGGATTTTTTGAAACCTCACAGACTTCTCAAAGAAATCAATGCTGCTCTCTGCCCCTCTCCACTTCTAACCCAGAATCCTAACCTCTGAGACACATCCCATCACTCTTCTGCTGCTGAACTTGATTGCGACTGTATCCCTTGGAAAGTCACTGTTCAATACTAGAGCTGGATGGGGTTGGATCTCTGCTGACCATCAATTTCTACAATGCCTATACACTGCCCCTCACGCCAAACACCAATGTGTTGTAAGAAAGGATCAGAGATCTGAACATAGTAGTGGTTTCTCTCTGCAGGATAAGAGAACAGAGCTTGGTATTGTTTCATTTACATCTCCTGTTTATTGTTTTGGCCATGAATCATAAAGTAACTGTGCCCCTTCACCATCTATTTTGTCTTCTATTAATTGGTAAGTGATTTTGATCCAATTTGGCCTACCCTCTTGTACGTATAATTTAGAGGAAGTTAGTATTGAATTGTAACATACATCCTGGTTTGAACTTTCTGCTTCAAAATAACTCCGTGTTTTTGAAATTACTGTTTCTGAAAACAATCAAGAACCCTAGAGACTAATGCCAACAAGGAATTACATAAATATCAGCCAGATTAGGATAAGCAAAGTGGTGGGGAAAGTGTACAAAAGCCATAGCACTCCAATCTTGGAGACAAATGACTCACAAAATTTATGCAACTACAACATGGGCAGTTACATTTGTTTTGAGCTAGTAGTTTCTGCGAACCTACTTGCATGGCTGACCTACCTCTAATGGCATGTGAGTTCAAGGGAGTCAATTTTTTCCAAAGTATATTTAGCTAATTTGCACATGACTGATAAATTGTTAGGCATGTACAGGGTCCAAGATCACCATGCCTCCTACCAAGTATCTCTGCTGCAACCAACAGCTCTTAAAAATTATTTTGACCTTTATCCGGCATTCTTACACATCAACAATTACCACAACATCAAAACAGACTTTCAAAGGCACTATTCTTATAACCCATTCAGGTGATTTTAGGATGTTAAACATTAAACAATGTGAATAACACAAATTCTGTTTTTCTTTTCAAAAGTCACTCAAGTAGCACCTTACAGAATTATAATGAGAGTTGGGACAACACAGCAGGTAGGAGAAACTAAGCTACCAACCAGGAAGTTCTTGGTGTGAATCTTACCTGCACCATTAAATCTAGTTTTCACGTTTGGGTGGGCAAAGGCATAAAATTCTAGAACACAGATGGGGAATTTGTGATTCAGAAAGAACCCCCCTCCCCAATCTTCTCTTTGTGTAATTAATACAGAGAAAAAAATAAATGTTAGAGGGAAAAGAGAAGGACCAAAAGCCTGCTACTGATAGTTCTCTGAAGGTGTCCAAGACAGCATGTTTGAGCTATAACCAACCTTTTCCAAGACAATTTGAAGCCTCTCATCCAGGTTCTGCCCTGAGACAGATAAACAGTGGGAGCTAGCTGTAAAGAGTGATGAAAATGTTTCATCACTTTAGAAAAAAACCATCAACCCTTAAGTTAAAACTTCCTGGTGACAAATTCCAGACATTCCAACATGAATGAAAATGGTATCAGAAGAGCAGAATGTTCACAACATCACCGTATTTTTACTTCTTTGTCAGTCTGATATCTAACATTGTGAATGGCCCCTGCAAGATGGTGCACATATTTCATCACAAGAATCAAAATCTTCTCTAGAACCCTAACCAACAGACCACTATGTAATTATATGAAGCAGAAACATTTCATTCCTAATTAAAATCAGATTCAGTTATGCTGTGGACATAAAGAGACACTGCGATGACCATGGAAGAATTCATTTTCACCCTTCTGCTTCAATGCATGCACTATTACTGTTAAAAACAAGCTCCTGTAACAGCTGGGATGAAACTGGTAATTCTGTTACTAGGATAATTGGCTAGACAACCTATTATTATTGCCTAACAGCATATTAACGGCTGGTGTTTAGGGAACTAGGATTTTCTTGGCAAGAGAAATGCTAACTTATTGCCAGGCTTCCAGTGCTTCAGTCCACACTGGGCACACAATGTTAGGCAGAAAAGGCATCACTCATTCTCATCTACTAGCTAAGGATCCAGTTCAATCCAGCTCCCCCTCCTACTGCTTTATTCTTCTGAGTACACCAGCTGCTAAACTAGAACTGTAAGTATACCTTGTGTCCACTTTCAATAGATGCCCATCTGCACACTGCACTAAGCAGCGGATTGCATAAACGTTCATGTAATTGTTGTGCAAAGACATTATCTTTACCTAACAGGCAATATTTTGGTTTACACTAAACACAAATCTTCAGGTTTCCACTTGTTTAGATTCCTAATTAATAATAATCCTGGAACCCTAACAACCGTTCTACTGGGTGGAGGACCTTTCTTAAAATCAGCAATAGAAACAGTTATAAGAAAAGTGGAAATCACTAGGTTTGCTCTGATACAACTATGAAATGGGGATAGAAGGATTCATAGTTCTGACAATTATGTTAATTCACTTGAAGTCACACAATTTGACTTTTGTTCTTGAAAGCTAAGTAAAGGCAGCCATGTTTCACACTTGGATGGGAGATTACCAATTAATACAAGGTCCTGCAGGCAGTATTTCAGAGACAGGAACTAGCAAAACCATTTCTGAATATTCCTTGCATAAGAAAACCCTGTGAAATTCATGGGGCCACAATAAGTTGACAGGTCACTTGAAGGTGCTACATACACACAAGGAGCTTTTGCCTTGTTTAAAATCACAACCACATTCCTAGGTTTTTTTAGTTGCTGTCACACTTGTAAAGTACAGCAGCGTGGCAGCAATACTAAACCAAAAGTGATAGCTGTAGGATGCAGCTGCATGGGGGTGAAGGGTCCAAAGAAGCCAACCCACCTCCATATTTAAGTCCTGCTACATGGTAATTTGCAACATTTTTAGCTCAGAATAAATTTAGTCTGGATTATAATAGGTATCCATACCTCAACCCAAGCTTTTTCACTAACATTTCTTTAGGAAAAAAACCCAGTAACTTACTTAATTGAATTTCTAAAATGATCCTCAGCAGGGCTTTTTACTGTACAACTGTTCAACAGCCACAGGTCTGCTTCCGCAGCATTCTCTGAAAGACAGATATACATAAAATACAATTAGATTTTTATCTAGGGGACCCTACTTTCTATCACGTTAACAGAAACAGGTTAACAAAGCTGTGTAGCTATCAGATGCTATCAGATACTTAAGGAAGGCTTAAGGAATCAATTTCATTATGTGCGTTTGTAGAATTTTTTATAGTATTTGTGTATTTTTACTATGCTGTGACCTGCCTCGAGCCAGTGAGAAAGGCAGGTAAGAAATAAAAATTATTATTATTATTATTATTATTATTATTGCCTTTATAATGTTAGAAACCACTTTGAGTTTCCTTAGGGGGAGAAAAGCAGTATATAAATGTAGTAATTAAGTAAGTAAATAAATAAATTATCATCGTCATCATCATCATACATTTAAAAGAATTATTAACACACACACACACACTCTTAACTGCAATGAGAATGTTTCATAAATGAAGACACAGATGCTAAACTAAATCAGTAGACTCTATGTAAAGTGTTTCAGCCACAGTGGGTTGCTGACACTTGGTCTGCATAATTCTGGACTTTACAAATTTCTACATACCGAGATCACCATTTTTTTCTCATGACAATCAGATTTGCAATAAAAGACACTTATTGAGTTTCTATGTTCCTCCTTTAGTGTTAAAATGCAACTCCTTTCTCCCTTACGTATCACAGAGCAATAGTATACTTATTGTTGAGTATGGGTGAACACTGACCATTGGGGTCCAACAAGAGGTTCATGCTCCTTTCCCCAACCTCCCTTGTTCGCTACAAGAGATCTGGGGATTTATTTTTATCCCAAGGGATGCATTTCTCCATTAGTAAACATCAAAGGGCTATTTAGTTGCAGTTGGTGAAGTCAAAGCCACATGTCTACATTTATCCAAACATTCCCCACCCCAAAGACTGCAACCTTGTGCCCCATGTTCCGTTTTAGGCAAGGCAATACAGCAAGTGGATGAAATGAAGGCACCAGGCAGACTTGAGATGGTCTTATCATCTAGGACAGGGGTCCTCAAACTAAGGCCCGGGGGCCGGATGCGGCCCTCCAAGGTCATTTACCCGGCCCTCGCTCAGGGTCAACCTAAGTCTGTAATGACTTGAAAGCACACAACAACAACAATAACCCTATCTCATCAGCCAAAAGCAGGCCCACACTTCCCATTGAAATACTAATAAATTTATATTTGTTAAAATTGTTCTTCATTTTAATTATTGTATTGTTTTAAAGTGTTTTTGCACTACAAATAAGATGTGTGCAGTGTGCATAGGAATTCATTCATGTTTTTTTCAAATTATAATCCGGCCCTCCAACAGTTTGAGGGACTGTGACCCGGCCCTCTGTTTAAAAAGTTTGAGGACCCCTGATCTAGGATAAGAAGAGTGTGGTTAGTTTCATTTTGTTCTTCTGCAGTGTTTGATATATCAACATTCAGGCATTTGGATAGTAATGTTAGAACTCCCATGAAAGTCCTCATTCCACTCATACTTCCAAGAAATATTTTTGGAATGTCAAGGCTAGATCAAAATTTGCAAAACAGATGGGCAAGAATATCCAGTGTATACTTTACAGAGTATCTATTTGGGAAATACATAAAACACTAAAACATTTTTACATATAATGGTGTTTTTTTCCACATTACTTCTGTATTAGAAATTTTTGAAGGATAACCATGTTTAGATCAGTGGTCCATGTGTTAGTTTTTCAGGATCAAGATATGAAACGGTTTAGTTCAAATTGCTAGTAATTTTGTACTCAAGTCCAAATGCTGCTTTTTGCTATCACAAAAAGCAGCATTTCTCCAAGGGATACTGCTTGCAAGGGATTCAATAATAATAATCAGAATTGTTTAGATAACTCAAAGAAGTGATTTTTTTAAAAAAAATCTTTTGGTTTCCTTCTTCAAGAAACAAGAAACAAATATTGTACAAGCCAAAACAAATCAATCAGGCTTTTGTAAAACACCATCAACAGTGAAGAAATTCAAATGATCATGGAAACTTCTGAACAATCTCAACATAACAGAAGGATATGGACAGCACAAATTCTGAAATAGGAGAAGGACAATGTGGTAAAGCACTTTAGTGAGTAACAAAGGTATTTACAGATGACAGTGAAATATAAACTCTTTGTTTTTATTGCCAGCATTTTTGTTTATATCATCGTTTCAAACAGATTCCAGATCAAGTGTGGACAGTTGCCACACCGGCAAATTCCATGCCACGCACCTAAGCCTACTCACCAGTTTTGACTGTCACTTGCCCTAGACAATATTATTTCCCGGTTCAATAAGGGTCCTTCCTGTGTCAGAAATAGTTACCATACTGCCAAGTTTTTTGCCTAATGGGTGGTATATACACACCATAGTCATATTATTTTCACTCTCAAATAGAAGGAAGAGACAACTTTACTGTAAGACCTCATGATCAGAATGGTGCTCATGTCGTGATGCTGCTCAAACTACTAATAACAAGACAATGGGAGGAAAGGCCGCCTCTTCTTCTAAAGCCAACAAAGGTGAGCTTTCATTATTCAAGGGGACTTAACTGGTGATTCCTCCACTGGGCGATTTGAAATAATGCAATAATTGGATGTCAGATACCCAATCCTAAATTTAAATTCAAATTTAATCATACATGATTTTGTAGAAATGTAACAGTTTCAGGAAACTTGCTTTAATGAAAAATACAGGATAACCAAAAGGCACTCTCAAATACTTAGCCATACATTTTTTAAACGAATGAATATTTTAACTGCATTCACCAGCATCAGTAGCATACAAAGTATTTTAGATCAAACTATAGAGATCTAACTTCTAAAAACTCAGATTTTCTCCTTCACAGCTATTTTGCTCCTTAGCACAAGCTGACTTGCAGTTTTGAAAGTCTCCCACTGATTTTCATACATATGTTTTCACAAAAGTCAAGGTCAGCTTATAAACTGAAACATATTCTTCTCCAATATCTATTTCCCAGCTTATATTTCTGCAAATTCTGTCTGTATTATGTTGTACCCAGAGGCAATATATTGATTTCAAATGCCTTGCCTCCACTTATTTCCCCTGACATCTAATCCCACATGGAGTCTGGATTTAAGCTACATCTATCACTTTTAACACAGAGGAAGCTAAAATATAGAGGAACTTATCTGAGCCAGATATGTCCAAACACTTATTAAATTGTAGCTTCCAGCTAGTTATTGACTTTCACAGAATTACCTTCATACTTTATCCATTCGTTACTGTATCTCAGATACAGAAACCACAGTATACAGAGCTGAAGGTCTCTCGCCCAGAAGCCACATTAAAGCTTTAAAAATGTTCCAACAGTTATCTCCTGATCTAGGATATTAAGTGAATAGAATGGCTTGGAAAAGTTCCAAAATAAGGATATGAGAAATTCAAGTTAAGTGTATTCTAACTGAATGTCTAATGGATACCAAAAAATCTAATAACATACACAACCAGGTTTCTATTATACCTTTGGTTGGTTGTTCCCTTCCTCTCTCTTTGAGTAGTTTTAGCTCCATTCTCAACCCCCAAACTTGGGTATAAAATAGCCTGAAGAAATGGAGTTGTGGGGATTTATGTTGAGAGATAGGATTGGTAAATTGTACAACTGCAATCTGTGACAGATGAAAACAGAACTTTTCAACCTGGAGATCAGGAGCCCTAGGGAGGTTGTGAGGGGGTTTCAGAGAGATTGCCAAAGACCATTGCAAAGCACATGTTACTGATCATCTTAGGAACCCCTTTGGTAGAGAAGGTTGAAGATCTCTCAGCCTGTCCTTCTCTTCCTTTTTGGAAACAGATGGCAAATCCTCCCACCAAAAACCCTTCTCTGCTGTGATTGGCCAGCCTCTAAGCCAAGGGGAGGGCTGTTTCTGAGTTTCCAAGAAAGGGAGGGGAGAGCAGGCATGCTCGACGCATAGCAGCGTGGTGTACATGCGAGGGAGAGCGTGTAAGGCTGGAGGAAGGCTCGCACTAGCGAGTCCCTTCCAGGCATGGGGGATTCTGTGTGGGAAGTTTGGCCCAATTCTATCGTTGGTATGGTTCAGAATGTTTTCTTATTGTTGCTTAACTATAAATCCCAGCAACAACTTCCAGATGTCAAGGACTATTTTCCCCAAACTCCACCAGTGTTCACATTTGGGTATATTGAGGATTCGTGCCAAGTTTGGTCCATATCTTTCATTGTTTGAGTCTACAGTACTCTCTGGATGTAGGTGAACTACAACTCCAAAACTCAAGGGAAATGCCCACCAAACCCTTCCAGTACTTTCTGTTGGTCATGGGAGTTCTGTGTGCCAAGTTTGGTTCAATTCCACTATCGGTGAAGTACAGAATGCTCCTTGATTGCAGGTGAACTATAAATCCCAGCAACAAAATCAATCCACCACAACCCCACCAGTATTCAAATTTGGGCATATCGGGTATTTGTGTCAAATTTGGTCTAGTGAATGAAAATACATCCTGCATATCAGATATTTACATTACGATTCATAAAAGTAGCAAATTTACAGTTATGAAATAGCAACAAAAATAATTTTATGGTTGGGTATCACCACAACATAAGGAACTGTATTAAGTGGTCATAGCATTATGAAGGTTGAGAAACACTGGATTAAAGGCTTGGTGAGGGCAGTGGATTTTTCTTATTTTAACACGTCACTCGTTTTAGATATAGCAGGCTGTAACACACATAGGTGTCTAAGTATATACTATTTTTTCCTTGTAGTTAACCTCATCTACAAAGAAGGTATTGGCAGGGGGCGGGGCGGGGGGGGGCAGGTATGGAGAGGCCAACGACTTATGACCCTTTCTGAAAATTGCTCTTCTGAGACTTTTTGGAACTGAGAAACTTCAGTTATTTATTTATTCCTTGGACTTTTTAAAAAGTCTAAGTAAGGTTCCGATTACAAGGCTATGGTTCAAAATTGAAAGTACATGATGAAAATCAAAATATATGAAACATGAACTAATTCATTTTCACTGATGTGACAGACTACTTTTTTGGAGAAGCCACTGCCCATTCCCATTTTTTTCCGGTAAGTGTGTGACTCAAGATATTTACCATCACATACTAGTGTCACCAGAACATTTAGCCCACCCAGCCTTCACTGCTCTCAATACCCCCACTTTTGTGTTTGGGGACACTTTAATCTTGTGGAAGACTGCCATAGCAACATGTACATTAGTCACAAGAGATCATCCATTTCAAATCACCAGTCATGAGAACAGTGAGTGAATAAAATAAGGAAAGGGTGGGGACTCCATTTCTACTTTATATAAGGTGACTTACATCACCAGGAGGAAAAAGAAATATGTGCTGAAACTTGCCAAAGCTACTCTGCCTCTATAGAGGCCTATTAATCCCAGTAACTTCAAATTTCAACTATGATTGCCAAGCAGGAACACCTCTTAAGTCAAAGGCCACAGTGCAAAATAATCTATGCAAACAAATTAAGGAATAACTCCATAGCATTAATCAACTGCGATCTCCCATACATCATGTGGGGAAACCTCATGCATATTTCTGGACATGTTGAGCATAGTAGGAATTATGCAGTCCTACTGCTGTTGTAGACTACATCTTCCAGGATTCCTTACCATTGTCTATGCTAGCTATAGCTGCTGAGACTGGCAGTCTATCAACATAAAAAGTACTACTATAGCCACACCTGATCATGAGTAAAAGAGGACCTGAATCCAATTTTTATACCAACTCAATGAATTCATGGTATGACTCAACATTCAATAGGAGATCCAATAGGCTTACTATCGGGCCAAGTGTACAGTTGGTCCTCCAAATCCATGGAGTCTGTATGCATGGATTCAATCGGCCACAGACTTGAATGTGTGTATGTATGTGTGTATGTATATGTGTGTGTGTGTTTTTTTTTGCCTATAACACCCAGAAATCCCAGCCAGTTTACCAGCTGTTAGGATTTCTGGGAGTTGAAGGCCAAAAACATCTGGGGACCCCAGGTTCAGAACCACCGATTGATATATGTAGGCATATATATATATACACACACACATACATACATACATTCCAAAAAGCAAACTTTGCTTTTGAAAAGGACATATTTTATACCATTGTATACAATGCACTTCAACAATGGATACAACGGTTCTGGGTACCCACCAGAACTAAATACTAGTGGTTACCGTGGGTCTATCTTAGTAGACTTAGGGCCCTTCTACACTGCCATATAATCCAGAATATCAATGCAGAGAATCCACATTATCTGTTTTGAACTGGATTATCTGAGTCTACACTGCCATATAATCCAGTTCAAAGAAGATAATCTGGATTTTATACAGCTGTGTAGAAGGCGGTAGGTTAAGTAAAGGTATACAGTATTCTCTGATATGAAATACCTTTCTGGAAATTTTATGAAAATACCTAATAGATCAGTGGTTCTCAACCTGGGGTCCCCAGATGTTTTTGGCCTTCAACTCCCAGAAATCCTAACAGCT
The DNA here is from genome assembly GCF_037176765.1 of Anolis sagrei. Taxonomy (NCBI): domain Eukaryota; kingdom Metazoa; phylum Chordata; class Lepidosauria; order Squamata; family Anolidae; genus Anolis; species Anolis sagrei. Next base: position 78,870,244 of record NC_090024.1, read on the forward strand.
GGTAAACTGGCTGGGATTTCTGTGAGTTGTAGGCCAAAAACATCTGGGGACTCCAGGTTGAGAACCACTGTAATAGATCCTTTAATTCAGAATTTCTCAAACTCTGCTCCTCCAGGTGTTTTGGACTTCAGCTCCCACAATTCCTAACAGTTGGTTAACTGGCTAGGATTTCTAGGAGCTAAACTCCAAAAGACCTGGAGGAGCAGTTTGAGAAACACTGTTCTCATTGTTTAAATATCATACTTTACTTGCAAAAAAAGCTGTAATCAATTTACAGTCTCTTTTTTAAAAAAATCCTGTGAAAGAACTATCTATGCAAAACTTTTTATGTAAATTGCTAACTGTAATCTTTCACTTCAGATCAGAACAATTTAATTGTCCATTTGTATATTTCATGCCATAACCTTTGCAACTACTCTTAAACCATACAATTAGATCAAAGATCTATACCAAAGCAGGATATCAAGTCTTTTCAAAGTCCAGCCATGCAGATGTCTTTCTCTACCAAATGGAACACTAGGCAAACTGTCTGAAAGCTTGGAGTGAACCCTAGTGGTGAATAGGAATATGTTTAACAAAAGCAACAGTGACATACGGATAGGCAGGCAGACAGATATAAATACACACTGATCTAAAATTAACAACAGAAGTATGCCTTCAAAACATAATAGTGACTATATGCACTTCAAAAAATAAAGCCAATTGCATACCAGTAAAATGAGAAAGAGTACCACTGCATGGTGGAAGGGATCAGGGGGTTCCTATATACCGGTGCTACCCGTCCATTCAAAACCTCACTCTTGGCTCTACATCAAAGCCAACTGAGACTATGGGCATTTACAAAATAACCGAAGTTTTCCATAAAAGTGCAAGATAAAAGGTCAATCTTTTACAAGCTGATTTAAGGCCTTAATGTTGAAAAAGAACTGAATTAGATCTGTATTTTCAAGACTGGTGTTCATTATGCGAACATCAAGATGAGATGAATACAATTTCTTTTCTCCAATGCAGACAATTTGAAGGCTTGATGTGAACCTTGAGAAATCTTAAGATACATGCCAACTGTTGCATGGCAGGTTACACACTTCCATGTTTGTACAAAAAATCCAATTCAGTATGTTTGTATGTTTCTGATGTTTTAACATCAGAAAGTTGTATAAACCTCCTGTGTTTTGGCATTTCTTCAAAGATGTTATGTCTCTTCTCCTACTTAAAAAACCCAACACATTCCTTTTTTCAACCATTTAAAATTAAAGTATATAAAGTTTACTATAAATAGAAAAACACACAGTGTGTTTTATCACAGCGTACTTGTCAAAATGATGATTGACAAATTACATTAATTGAAACCCCAAAACAAAAGGGAGCATTGGGTCAGTGAACTTTGATGGCTTTTTTTGTTCCTCACTACCATTTAATGAGAAGATAGAACGACTGCTAATTTCTTGTATCAAATGAATATACCATATATATTTGAGTATATGCCCACTTGAATACAAGCCGAGGCACCTAATTTTACCACAAAAAACTGGGAAAACTTATTGGCTCGAGTATAAACCGAGGGTGGGAAATACAACAGCTACTGGCAAATTTCAAAACTAAAAATAGATACCAATAAAATTACATTAATTGAGGCATCAATAGGTTAAATGTTTTTGAATATATACCGTATTTCAAAGAAAAACAGTAAACTAGCTCTGTAAGTGGAAAAGGAAGGTCAATAACAACAATGGTATCAACAATAACTTTAACAACAACAACAACAACAACAGAGTTGGAAGAGACTGCATGGGCCATTTAGTCTAACCCCCTTCTGCCTTCATGCAGCAAAAGCACAATCAGAGCACCCTTAACAGATGATCATCCAGCCACAACAACAACAATAAATTTGAAAGAGTCCCCTTGGGCCATCTACTCCAACCCGCTTCTGCCTTTATGCAGGAAAAGCACAATTAGACCATCCCTAACAGACTGCCATCCTGCTACAACAAGAACAACAATATAGTTGGAAAAGACCCCTTGGGCCGTCTAGCCCAATCTCCTTCCGCCTTCCTCTTCTAGTGGCAGGAAAAAGGGAGGTGTGCGAGGGGCAAGACTTCTGTCACTGTGTGCACAGCTTCTCTGCTCTCGCACAGCAACCCAGCTGGGTTGCTGTGCGGAGAGCAGAGGGCACGTGTGCAGTAACAAAAGGAGAAAAGGTGTGTGTCTCCCTCCCTGCTTCTCTTGCAGCATGTGGGCCTCCGTTTCTCCTTTTCGCAATGGCTTCGCAGGCTGCGGAGGCAAAGACAAGGTCAGGTGGCGGAAGACTGGGTGACAGCAGTGGCAGCAGCCTGCTGCTGCTTCATTCGAATATAAGCTGAGGAGGACTTTTTCAGCCCTCCAAAAAGGCTGAAAACTTGGCTTATATTCAAGTATATACGGTATATGGCCTTTCATTCTGTCTAACCTTGGTTTTTTCCCCCCCTGAGAACCTTGCAAGGGAACACTGTGTTTAGTAAGCATGGGGAAATATACGTTTGCCATTACCAGATAGTCCATGGCCATGCCCATAGAGTATCTTAGACATGCACAGAAAATGAACTCCTCCTTAAGATTTAAGATGTTTGCTACTTCATGATCTATTCACCCCAACAGTGTGAAGCATATATTTAGTATATACCTTTTCTCCATATCTATTTAACAGACTCAGAAAAATCTACCTACTCCAAGTTTCCCAACTACCCATAAGCTTTGTTTGAATAAGCATTTTAAGCTTCCAGAAATGCAACGTAATCCTTTAGGAAAGGTACTATTTTTGTTTACTTCTTTTCAGAAAGATTCATGGGAGAGGCTTTTTACAAGAAAAATAATGCTTTGTTTACTGCATGTCCAACACTGGTACACAATTATGTGCTTTTACAAGAAATGGACTGAGATCATCAACTTAATGTTGATTTCTCCGAGTATAAAGCTTATTAACATCTAGATGTTGTCAGCACTGTGGCAATTCTCCTTTCTTACCTATGACGTTGGATTTGCTGGTAAGGGCATAAAGTACCTCTTTCTAATAGAGAGAATCAAAGAAAACACTGATCTCATAGTGGATCACTGAAGATAGAGGGCAATTTTGGAACACTAACATGCTAAACTAAAACAAATGATCAATGGGCTCTTCTCTAGATTCTGAATATAGCCATTCTGTTATTCAAATGGAGCAGCTTATAATTATTTTAGACTTGTCATCAGGTCAGATGATTTCTGCTTTACTGTAAAATCATGCAGTTTCATGTTTGGAATTTTAGAGATCTTTAAATGAGATGTATGCATGAATAGTCTTTATGGTGCCATAATACTTAAGAACTGTTTCCCCTCACAGGCTTGGCTTCAACATAGAACATTTTGTTCACAATATTGCAGGCAGCATACTTCGCCTTGAGATCCAGCATGGTATACTGGCAATAGTTGGACTATGACTCTAAAGCCTGAGGTTTAAATCCCTGCTCGGTCAGTGAAACCTGCTGCGTGACTTTGGGCAAATCATATTATCTCAGCCTCAGAAGTCCAGTTCTGGGTACCACAATTCAAAAAGGATTTTGACAAGCTAGAAAATGTCCAGAGATGGGCAATCAAAATGATTACAGATTTAGATGCCAAGCCCTATGAGGAACATCTCAGAGAGATGGGTATGTTTAGCTTGGAGAAAACAAGGCTGAGAAGGCTAATCATGATAGCCATGTTTAAATGTTGGAAAGGATGTCACATTGAGGTGGAGGCAAGCTTGTTTTCTGCTGCTCTGGAAACTAGGACACTGAGCAATAGATTCAAACTGCGGGAAAAGAGATTCCATTTAAACATTAGAAATAACTTTCTGATGGTAAGAGCTGTTCAGTAGTTGAATATGCTGCCTTGGAGTATGGTGGAGTTTTCTCTGGAGGTTTTGAAGCAGAGGTTGGATAGCCATCTATTTTGATTGTGCTTTTCCTGCATGGCAGGGGGATGGACTGGATGGTCCTTTTGGTCTCTTCCAACTCTATGATTCTATGATTCAAAGGTAAACTCCCTAAACAAATCTTGCCAAGAATATCCTGTGATATGTTCACCTTAAGGTTACCATGGGTTGGAAATAACATGAAGGCAGAATGGAATATAATTCTTTTATTCATTTTTATTCAGCAAGAACAAAATACAGAAGAGAGGATTGCTATTTAGGGTAATCACAACCAGTAGCTGCAATTACTAAATTGATATGCAAATCATGGATGCTCCTCCTGCCTCAACTCCCCAGAATCAAGCTGGAAATGCATGGTGCTTTCCAGATTTTTTGTACTACAATGCCCTTCAGCCCCAGCTAGTGGTCACAAATGATGAGATTGGTAGGCTGCAACATC